>NW_028318241.1:892500-1196041 GCF_062004578.1 Staurois parvus
AAAGGTATGCACCCGATATTACCATGAAACAAATACATCCTCCAGGCTGCTGCCTGTGTGTGAACCAGAGCAGGTGTGCAATGACTTCTGGGAACATTTGTTTGTCACTCTATACTACATCTGTTAAAGTAATAAGCAGCAAGGATCCACGCATTCCGCCCATAATACTGCCGAAGCTGGACTGGAATGAATGGCCTTCACATCCAGAAGAGGCCACCTGCATGCCAAGAGGGAGAATGCGTTACAAACTCTCGGCCCTCACTACCAAAGGGAAACGAGGAACCCAACTGCAACAGCAGCTGACACTTCATTCACTGCAGAATGCACACGGAATATACACTACACCGCAACAGCAATGCCGCCATACACATGGCTATTCTCACATGTTCTGACACTAAAAGCAATCACATGGATCAGGGTAACCTTCTGCCTAAAGGTTTGCTCTTTTTTTTTTTTTTTCCCCAGAAATGGTTGGTGATTGATTGGCATTGATCTGTTTGGACCTTTTGCAATCAATCGCTGAGTGTTATGGCTTGGTTAAAGGCTTATTCATATTTCCCTGTTTACCTACATAAACCTTTGCAGAAAGTCACACTGAAAGTAGAAATCCCATTCATTACTATGGGGCTAGTTCACATTCCTTGGCTACAGCTCAGAATGCGGTGGCAAAAAAACAAAAAAAAAAAAAAGAAGAACGCAGGCCATGAACTTGCCACTTAAGAGTGCATCTGCACCACAGAAAACCAATATTCCTGAAAGGACCCCCCCCCCCCCAACAAGATAACACACGCACAATAGCTGAATGTGCATAGATGTGACAGGGCCCTTATAGACATGGACTCTATACACGGTTTTCAGTTATGAGTGGAGACAGATGCTCACCGTTTTATAACAGCGTTCAGCTATCTCCTGGGCTACAATTGTCTGCACTGCCACTATTATTATTATTATACAGGATTTATATACAGTTTGCTCAGCGCTTTACAATATAACGGGAGACAATACAGTTCAATACAAGAGGGATAGGAGGGCCTGATCCTTGGAGCTTACAATCTGGGAACTCTCACAGTGTTCTCCTAAACCTACCAAGGCCACCTAACTGGGAGACCACACAAATGCACATAGGGTGTAATGTACATGGCAGCAGTAGATATTCACAGAACACAAACTAATGAGATTTAACCAATTTTGGACACTGGATGTGCTCCACGTGCACAAAATCAAACTGCGCAGAAGTATGCAGGCCATGTGACGCACGCTCCCACCCCCCACTTGCATTTGCTGGCGATTCCTGGCGTGTAAATGCCGCAGTTGCTAGGCTAGGTTCACATTAGTGCAGTTCTGCTTGCTGCACTTGTGAACGCACAGCGGCCCATTCATGCCTGCATTTTCCTGTAGGAAAACGGTTCATGCACTTTTTTTCTTTTTAAACAGACCTGTGCGGAAACAGCATGGCACTTTGGTACCATGCGATTCCATGTCGAAAGCTGTCCTGCGTTTTTCAGTACATGGAGGTGACATTACAAGTTAATGGCACCCTGCACTCTCTTTACAGTGCCACATTTTGTGTGTGGTTGTCAGCCAAACAGTAGCTGCATCAAATCAGATACAGCCGCTGTTTGGGTATTCTGAAAGCTGCCGGGAGATTTGTCCATCTGCACTGTAAGAAGAATGGTGGAGTCTGTTAGATCTTTTTCACTCAGCCTTTGAGCTCAATCTGTGTGTAGCCAGCATTATTCATTTCTGCTCTCCTTCGCTTTAGCCACAAAGCTTTGCCAACTCTTTTCAAAAAGGGCTTTGAAAACACTGCAATTTCATCTGAAATTCATGTTATTTTAAGATTCCCTTAAACACCACCATTAAAATGTGGGTGTAGAACCTGACTCTGGAACAAGCAGCATTCATATGCAGTTCAATCAGAGGAAAAAAAAAAAAAAAAAAAAAAGGATTATGTATCCTACACACAGTACTACAGACATACCTGCATAAAGAAACAAGACTGTGAAAACAAATGTTGAATCTTGCTGAGCAAGTAACACTGAACAATGCTCAATGAAGCCTGCAAAACCAAAGCAAGCCTAGGCAAGCGTATGGTCTATGATATCACCAAGAGCTAAAGACAAAGAAAACCCCCACATATGCAATACATCTTCCACACATACAAAGGTCGCACACCATTTTATCCCTTTAAAATGCCACCAGTACTGAACACCTGGTGATCCTGCCACAAATCCAGTGAGCTTCTACCTTCCTGTTGGTAAAGAGCACTGCTTGTGGTGCACTGAAATCCCAGTGTTGGCAGTCTACTGCCTAATGGACTACAAAACCCAACCTATCCCTAGCCCACTCCGCATGCATACACTGCTCTTTCCCAGCTGTCAAAGAGCCCCGTGCACACACTAGCTGATAATTATCAATTGTGCCACACAGCAAAGCAGTGCTAAATCGGTCACAGACCTGGCCACCTGGGATTCCAATCGCAGCCCAATTTATATCTGTGTTAATGGGAAAGGCTCTTGGGGTAGTTTATTTTTTATTGGGGGGGGGGGGGGTGTGTGCTGGGTTGGATTACATGTATATGAAGCGACTTCCCAGCAGCTACCCTTGCAAGAATTTTACAAGCCTTGTGAAGACAGGCACTAAGGCTAACAATGTGGCTTCTCTACAGAAATTGTGTACTTTTGGGGTAAATTTGGGTTATGTTTATACAAATCCTTTAGGGCCTCTTCACATGACCTGCACCCTAAAGTGCTTCGTTTCAGAGCATCGCACCAATTTGTGGAGATTTTATTAAGAGAAGCAGTGACCTGCCTTTATCATAGGAGGCAATGAGAAGAAGTAGTTCCATGCTGGATTACTATACAATCTGGAACAAACACAGGTTGGACACCAAGATAGAATACATTGTTTTTTTTAGTAATGGCCTGTTTAGTCCAGACATTTGCTCTCAGTTCACTAGGAGCCAGCATGGAATGTAAAATGTACCACGTACTCCCAACATGTCTGAGGAAGGGGTCCTACATGGCCCTCAAACATTGCTGTGATCATCAAATAAATGGTTGGAACTTTTTTGGAGATCCTTCGGGTGCTGGTGACATATCCTATGCTCGGAGTGTTCATCCTCTCTAGGAACATGTGCATTGGGAATACTTCTCTGGAGCTCCAACATGGACTATAAAATGCTTTCCACATTGATGGACATGCTAGGTAGGAGTGGCCGCACACAGCTAATACAGTATTTTATTTCATCCACATGTGCATGCTAGAGGCAGGGAACTCCATTTAGAGTGAAGGAAGGGGCAATGGGGGGGGGGGGGGGGGGTACAGTCTGGCTGGACAAACATTTTTCACCCCCCATGCAACTTAGGCATAGTGACTGAACTTGATGCAAATTATTAAGTGTGTAGATTTACCCCTGAAGGTACCTTTTCTGCTTTCCTTGCCAATTAGAAGTAACACTGGCAAAACTGTGAGCTGTATTTTTAAGCGGCCACCAGCACTAGTGTTTGTGCCTGTGCTGTGTGCCCCCGATTCCATTCTCCAAGCAAAACCTGTGAGGACAGATTTTTATGCCATTGACAGAAAAAAGTTCTGCTTTAATAATTTGGAGAACAAAATCTCTATGGTGGAATGGAGTACTTGCCATTTATTTTGCTGGTAACCATACACTGTCTGTAGCCCATTTTCTGCCTGTTTTTATGGTGAATTTAAACTGCTATTTGTGTAATGTCTTCACTTTCAACTGGCCTAAATTTCCAGATTTGATTTTTTTTTCCCCCTCCCTCAACAAACCCTCACTTGTTAATTGTTGGTATTGTACAGGTTTCACCTTCTTGCCAACACTTCGTTCCTCGGCTAGCCATGCTCGTTAAGATCTATACCTAACCTGGCTCATGAAAATGTAGTGCTCATGACATAATGGAGTCTGAAGCAATTCCCACTTGCCCATTGACTCGGCTGAACATCTGTTCACTAGTTTCCTGTACCTGGGTCTCCACAAAGCTAGTGTTTATCTGGGTTTGCCTTGTTTTGACTGTAATGTAGGCCCTATAGGTTTTCTTTTCTCAATGTCTCTTGAAAGCTGAACAACAAAGAACCCCCCCTCCAACAAGTTCTTATTTGATCGGTTTGTGTGCATGTGGTCCAGTAGACATCTTTCAATTACGCAGCAGAGGCAGCCATTTTGTTGAGGACGGTCATGTCTGTTCCAGGGCCCCATTGACAAGATGAAGAGGTTTTAGGGATCTTATGATAGAGTTTCCTGATGCATCAGTTTGCAGTGGCATGAGCGAGATTGTAGTCAAACTTCCGCTGATCTTACAGTAAACAGCCCATAAAACACCCCGTATTCTGGTACATATGAGTCAAGTAATCTGCAGTGAGCCAACAGCAATGTTATCTTTACAGGTGAGCTCACTAAACCACACCCAAACTAGGACGTTGTGAAATGTGTCCCCATCACCCTAGCTGGAAAGGTGAAAGTTTACAAAAGTTGCTAACTAAACATTGCTCTGTTGCCCATACTTATCAGTCAAGATCTTTTTTTATTTACACTGTATAGGGTGACCTGCATTTTTTGGCAATGTTAGGGCACATAAGGCAAAGTAAACAATGCTATATGCCCCCATTCATCCTTCAATGGTGTAGAGATGTGCAGGGCAGAAAAACATTCATGCTGTGTTTATTCCGCAATGCATTAAACAGTACAAAGATCACTATGGCACATCACACCATGCTGCAGTGCAGAGCCGTGAATGGGTCCTTCCCACAACTCTGCTCTCCGCACAGCACAGCGATGATGGCACGGCTACTTTTCAAAAAATATTTAGGTCTGCAAAAGGCAGTTGGTGAATACAAATCAGAGTTATAACCTTCATGGCTATTGAAGAAATATTTAAATGTTTCAGTCCAACACACGGGTCTCTAAACCTACTCAACAAAGGGCCAGTTTACTCTTCTTCAGAGGGGCCAAATTGTGGTCACTGGGAGTAGAACATGTGTAGGAGTCAGTGGGAGTATACAATGCCTCATCACTGTTGTCAGATGGAGAAATAGCCTGCCATCCTTGGTGTTATTGGGAGGGTTAGTGCAAGAGGAAGGAATTCTGCCTCATCTGTGTTAGTGCACCAAGGCCAGATACAAATTAAGCAAAGGGCTGCAATTTGGAGACCAATGGTGTCCCATAAAGTATTTATACATCTATCTTTGAATTAAGATGTTTGTGTCAGTAACTCAGCTTAAAACTAGGAGTAAGGAGGCTGCCAATACCACTCTCCCTCTGAATAGGCTAGATGCCTGGATGTTGAGGTCTGACGAAGGAGCCTATTGAGCATGCTCCAAAATGCATTACCGCCCCCTTCACCTGCTACATCTGACTCTGCTCTCCAAGTCTCATTTTTGATGCTCAGGCACATCCTGGACTCCACGTCCTGATCATATAGGCATAGTTTGCTGCTGGACGGCTGGGTGTCTCACCTGGATCTAATTACCACACGATGAGTCTTTTTAATCATTTATCTTGTAAGTGCAAATTTTCCATTGTTAACTAAATAAATTGTCAATACTGCACTTAGAGACACCTTCCTCTCTTTTTATTGTTACTATATTAGAGCCTTCCTTCCACTCTCAGAAGAGTTGCCTCAGTGTTACTGCTCCCATCCATCCATCCCTGATATCCATCTGGCACCTTTACCTTACAGCTACAGAGGTTGGGCTCCAACAAGCGCGCCCTACATAATATACATTTTCTAGATGCCTGGACGTGACAGTGGCCCGTTTGTCTCAATGCAGTCACTGATCTGGAACAGTTATACAGATAGACATACAGATAGGCACATAAGGCAAAGTAAACAATGCTATATGCCCCCATTCATCCTTTAATGCAATGCATACAGATGTTATAATGTCATACAGATAGACTTATGACTTTTCCATTATGCATACTCTAAGTCAGCAACTTAAATTACTGATACTGGCTATCTGCATATTAGAAAAGTCAAATTTAGTATTAAAAAGAGCAGTGCTGCAATACAACAACCAGGGTTTGGTTAGATCACCCACTGAGAACATTATTATTATACAGGATTTATATAGTGCCAACAGTTTGCGCAGCACTTTACACAATGACATTCCTCTTCCTGTATAGGACATAAGGGTATTATATGGAATAGTTCTAATGGAAGCAGGCTTCCCAACCATAGATGGATTCCAGAGAAGGCTTCTGAAGATCTGAACTTGTAAAGTTTTGTCCTTTGTTTTAGAAGCCATCAAGTATACTAAACATTTGAGCACCATTTAAAATACAAAAAAAAAAAGCTGTAGCAACTCTCCCTGGTTTACTCACCAACCTGTCATGTCAAGTGCTTTTAGTTTATTTATTTTTTTATTTTAAAGTGCTCAGAACAGGAAGACATGAGTGACAAGTATAACATACACATCTTTCCTTCCGAAATTCTGCCAAATACGAAAAACTTGCAGAACTTGCCTAAGCGGGTCAGCAAAGACAAACATCCCCGTCCAGCTATGCAAGATATTGTATTCATTACAATAAGAATTTTGACATGTGTATGTAAAAAGCACCTTACTCCAATGAACTGCCTACCCACCCCCCAAAAGGTGTGGAAAGTCCAGGAGTCTTGCCTTCATGCTGTAGCACTGCATTGCTCTTTTGCTGCTGTAAACCCATTTATAGCACGTCTGCCAAGTACCACTTAGTGAAAATTTCCTCTAGTGTGCTGGTGTCCAACATGTCCCCCTTTGTTACTACAGAGGAGACTTTGAATCTTTTCAGCCAGCACTGAGACAAGAAGCACTGATTAGTAAAGAAGTAATGGCAGAGGTATCTAGCAGTCCCAGGTAACACATCCCTACTCAGTCTATTCTGTAGCGTCACACTTTCCAACCAACTCCTGCATAAGCATCCTGTAGCAGTATATAAACAGATGATGCTGTCAAGGGCCACAGCGGAGCTTCCTCCCATACCTCAAAAGCTTACCCACTACTAATGATCTAGGCTGATCTAAGATGTCCCCCACAAGATTGTATGGTAGTTAGCCATACCCACTAATTTTATATACATTATTATTTGGTGTTTTTTTAATATAGAGTACATTATAGAGTGAAGTTTACTTGCAAAATGTATACAACTTTAGGTCAAAATATCCACCAGAAATCTGCAGCTGTTTAGGAAGCACTGGTTGAGAACTGGTCTAGAACACTAGCATTCTTAATATTTAAGATTGCGTACACTAAAAATGAGTGCTGACCCAAATAGCACTGCACCCTTCTCTATACTGAGCTTTGCCTTGTAACTTTCCACACCATTTAAAACCCATACCTCATTCATACAAGTGGAAACAGGCATTTTGCTGCATTTTCCCTCTCTGCCATAATGCCTGAATGCAAGATGTTGTTTGTTTTAATTTGGGTTTGTTCCCACCAAAGAATTTCTGCATGCAGCACTTTATAACATTCTGTGTTTGCACTTACGTCTAAGGCCATCCTGCTCAAATACTCATTACGAGTGCAGACAAGCTTTGCCAATGCCCATGTTCCCAGGGAGGAGTACAATAGAGAGTCATCTGAGGTCATGTGAATGTGCTAACACACTAGTAAAACGCACAACGATGCAGTGAAACACATGAGGCAAGCTTCCCAACGCCTGTTAATGCCTGGCATTTTCAAGTAACACTGGGTTTGAAGGAGTGGAGACAGACATCTCAGGAGCACCATGTGCTCTTCAGTGCCCATCTAGCAATGCAAGTTAAATCTGGGTAGAGCTCTTAGAGTGGAGAAGGTGAACAGCACAAATTGTAGATGATAGAATGAACATGCATCCTTCTGTGCCCATATACACAGCACGTACTTTGTCCAGATGTCTTGATAGGTCACTTGCACTGCACCAACCAAGAGCTTGATGCCAGCCCCATGTAACCTACCTTGGTGCCTGCATACAATATCCTAAAGTTACTCACAAACCAATTTCTACAGTTCTATTGGAGATTAATAAAAAAAAAAGCAAAAAATGTGTGGAGAGGGCTACATTAGTATGACACTTATGTATGAAAATGCTGTTCATTGATACCAAACACTATACCTTTCCAGCTTAAAATTTTGCTATGATATTCAAAATGTGGATGGAGAACACACACACACCAGGAAGGGTTAAAATCTCAATCAAGGTTTTTTTTGTGTAGCCCCTTGGAGAGATTTCCCTTCATTTTCTACCTTGATGCAACAGAAAATCTTTACAAAGTAAGGGGAATGCCCATCTTAAGCAGCCAATAGATAACTCCTCCTTTCCTTCCACCACAGGTGCAAGGGAGGAAAAACAATAATACAAAAAACAAGCACTATTGTGTTCTAGTGGAAGGGAGCCTTCTCAGTGCTTGGCTATAGCTGGCGGTAGTAATCAAATGTAAAAAAAAAAAAACAAAATCCAACAGGCAAGTTGTTCCCAAGTCAATTGATGGATGAAACTGGGTACAATGAACCTGTCCATACATAGGATCGAATCTCAGCCAGTGACTGCTGAACTTCAATGGATGTATGGCCAGCCTTAGTTGTTACAGAACAGGTGTCCATCAGAGGCATCCTCACCCCTAGCTATGATAACCTAAGCCCCCATTCAGATCTGAGTCTTTTGTCTTGGGATTCCCAAAGTAAGACAATGCTCAATATGAAGAATTCCATTATTCTCAATTCCCATTCACACCTGAGCATTGTATAGCTTGTGGCATGAAGCTTGAAGGAGCTTCTTTGGGCCAGAATTGCATGTGTTGGCCCCAAAAACTTTAATTAGAGTGCATCAAAAACATGCATTTATGTCTAACCATCAATGGGGGCCAACAATGCACACTTCTCATGCCCTACAAGTCACTTGTACAAGTGAAAAAGAAAAAAAAAACCCCATCTAAAACCTATCTGGCTACACCCACACCAAGTGTGAATAGGTGCAAAGATGTGTGCATTTCCTCTTCACTTCCCTATCTCCAAGACAATGGTCATTAGGAGACATAGAAAGAGTGAATCAACCCCCAGTGGGGATACGAAGTCTAATTCCTCCAAAATCTGTCCAAATTTAATTTTAGATTTAAAAATATTCTACAAACTGGTAGGTTGATTGGGTCATGTCTACATTGGCCTTCGTATGTGTATGTATAAATGCAAGTTATGGATTAGATTAGGCATAAATACTGTAAACTCCTTGAGGGCAGGGACTGGAGTGAGTGAATGCACAATATATGGAAAGTTCTGCATAAATTGACACTATACAAGTACCTGTAATAAATAAAAACAGTTTAATAACCAGCACACAAGCTGAAAACCTGTATCTGTAAATCCTTTTATCCAGAAAATTCAGCACCATGGAATAATTTAAGATATGCGATACAGACCTAGCAATTCACATTATGAAGAAAACAAGCATCACTAATATTGTGGATAACCACTTACATTCTGGCTTTTCTCAGTCTAAATTCATGCTATTTTAGGCCCAGAATTTAAACATTTGATTAAAAATAAAAAGAATGAACACGCAACACCTTCACACAACAGCCACAATTTCTAGATTAAAACATTTATTGGAAGCTGTGAGTGTATGTGTGGGTTTTCCAGGACGCAGAATTAATCAGTTTCTCCAGTGGAAATAAGGGATGAGACACAAAGAGGGCCTTGATTATGATTTTGTTTACGCTGTGCTCTTCTTGAATTATTAACAAATACATTATGCAGGACTGTTCTGCAAGGCACTCACAAAAAGCCCAGTGTTATATAGGAGTTGGCAGGGATTCTTTCATGCAATAGGCTCTGCTGCTTTAAGGATTAAAAAGCTGTGCACTCTAAAAGCCACCATTCATCAAATAAAGCTTTCACATGCCAGCAGCCCATGAATGTTTCCTGGATCATGTAGACACGACATGTGCCAAGAGGCTGAGAGCTTGAGGTGACCTCCTAAAGAATACATCTCAAGGAAAAGAACAGAAAACAAGGAGTTTCACAAGTGGTCAGGCTCCAGTTTCGTGAAATCTAGAACCCGCGACTACATAATTCTACATTTAAAGTGCACCCATCAGCTTGCCACACAGAAGAGGCCATTTTGTGAAAGGGATGAATATTCATGAAAACACTATGGCCTTTTCTGAGCAAAAAGTGACCTCAATCTTCTGTTTCTTGAGAAACGATATGCTGAACCAGAGCCCAAACCACAGTGGGTTTCATTTATGGAAGGGTTTGAGGGAACAAATTCCCAGTCTATAAAGTGAAAGTTATCCTTCTCCTCCATCGAATTCCTGTTTCATCCAAAGCTGTTTAACACTATTTTGCTAAAGAATTATATAAGAGGTTCATTCCATTCCCCAAGCATTTAAACAGTGCTACCTTCATAACCCACTCCACCGCCATCAGATGTTACAAACACACATTTCTCCAAAACAAGCAGCCATAGCTAACTAAACAGTGCCATTACCAACGTGCAAACTGACCCTACCATACCTAATCTCCCAATTCTACCCATAGCTGCTGGTGGCTAACATATGCAGACAGCAGGGATGATGGTCCTAGGAAAGGCAGTGGGGTCCAATGTGCAGGCTGTGACTGACAGCCCGTTTGCACCTTATCCATGGTGTATGATTGGCAAGATGGCAGAGCTCAATGGGAAAATAACTGGGTCTCTGGGGACAGACTGAAGTTTGTTCACAGAGTATGGACGGGGGAGGGCTGTTTAAGAATTGTACAAGCTCAGCTTTTCAAACACTGACATCAGAAAGGATTGCTTTAAAAATGTGAACTATAGATGTCTGACAATATCTAAACATATCCTCCTAAACCAGAAATCCAAAATGACGAAAGCTGGAGCCAGCCTTTGCCTGTTCCCTCCCCCACAACTGCCTTCTAAGGCTGAATTGACAAGGTTGTATTTCTAAAATAACACTTGAGTTATGTGATGCGTCAGGATTATATCCAATAAGGTCAAAGCAATCTGTTGATATTAGATAGCAGCTGGAAGAAACCATGAATTCCAAGTCAAATGATCACCACTCTAAAAAACAAAAAGTTTTCATTGACAAACTTTTCCAGGACAATCAATCTGTAGAGCCTGAAGTGCTGTCCATGCTAACAGGCGATCATTTGAAATGCCCATTCTTCCATTGTAGAAAATGACAGTAGACACGTGTCTTTGCTCCACCTGAAAGTAGCATAGCCAATATCCAAAACAGGCACTAAATAATTCTATTAAGCACTTATTGTGGTGGATAGGATCATTTTAAATGATAGAAAGGCCTTTTATGAGAGTTTATTCATGTGAAGGTTTTCATACAACTGGAAATCACTGCTTGAAGGAAACCAAAAAAAAAAAAAAAAAAAAAAAGAAAAAGAAGGAGCAGGCTACCATGACCAACTTTCTCTATGAAAGTTAAAGGAGAAGTACAGCCAAAGCTCTTTTGGTTGTACTTTCCTGTGGATTTCAGGAGTGTAGTGTGTTCTACACTCCTGTGATCCATTTTCAGCTGACAGCAGGATGAAGCTCACCATCAACTGACATCACTCAGCCAGTCCAAGGTGGGAAAAGAACCAGACTTCAAAGTCAGAGTTTGGAGCGGAACCTGCCGTAATAAAACTTCATTTTTTAAAAAAATTATACTATAGAAAGTAAAAGAGCAACATAAAACTGGTGCAATATTTTATAAACTAACGCATCAATATGTGGTTCAATTGATGTAGTAGCAATTCTCAATATGCTCATCAGATATTTTGGTCCTAATTTTGCCCTTCGTGTGCTTTATCCTTGAAAACGGTTGCTCACAAATATAGGTGCTGCTGAAAACTGAAAAGTGGGATATTTTTCTTTGTGATAACATGTATAAGTCCAGTAAAGCAACGTGGTCACATTTTTCTTCGGCTGCACGTGTTTGCCAAGTGTAAACGCATTTTTATAAAAAAAATTTACAAAAAACTCAAGACAAGTTTACAGTTGTGATACCAGTCTTGGGCCGCAGGTTGGACATCCCTGGTATAGTTCTGCATCTGTGACTCAAATTAGACACCATTTTAACATGTTTTCAGTCTTCAATGGCAGCCCTCAGCTACCTTTAGAAAAGTCTACAAGTAAATGGGTAGCTTTAAAAATTTACAACCTTCAAAAAAATACCCTAAAAAAGGGAAAGAATCTCAACTACAAGAAACTTGGAAATGATTCCAAATCTAAAGAGTGAGATCTGCAGTAGTCCGCTGCAGTTTGTCCAGAACCATGTCAAGTTCTAAAACACCAGGGTAGCTTGGTTGTTTTATTTGGAAATGTATTGTGCAAGCCAGGAAGGCTACAACAAAGCCCATATGTTACAACATAGGATTCTGCAATCTGGCAGGATGTGGCACTATGAGGAAGTAGAAGGTCACATGGGATCCTGCTTCCCTAAGATAATAGGATGTGAGCCACATGAGCATGACAGGAAGCCGGCTGCTGACAGACTGACAAAGAGCTGCAAAAAGAACCCAAATGTAGTTTCTTCATTTCCCGAGAGGTTCTTTTACAACAGCAAATTGAGCAAGTGGATAATGTGAGAGGGTTCAACAGCTAAAAATGATCCAGGAAGCTCAGGTCCCATCACCACAGCTGAATAAAAGCCATTTAAACGGAGTAGACACAATGCCGTGTGTTAGGAATGTTTGTGTCTTGCGGCTAGAAGAGACCAAGGGCATAATTAGCCCAAGTCTTCCATG
Source organism: Staurois parvus (assembly GCF_062004578.1). Taxonomy (NCBI): domain Eukaryota; kingdom Metazoa; phylum Chordata; class Amphibia; order Anura; family Ranidae; genus Staurois; species Staurois parvus. The sequence goes on from NW_028318241.1 coordinate 905,221, forward strand.
ACATGTGGTCACTGCTTTTAGGAGGCAGTATATTTACCTTGTGAACAGAGAATGCCATTTACATATGTACTCCATAGGGACTGTACGATATATACATATGTATGTGATTCTGAGCACCCCACACCCATGGGATACCTAAAAGATTCGTATACTGTGGACCCCACGAATTGTAAGCTCCAAGGAGCAGGGCCCTCCTTTCCCTCTTGTATTGAACTGTATTGTCTCCTGTTATATTGTAGAGTGCTGAGCAAACTGTTAGCACTATATAAATCCTGTATAATAATAATGTGTATATTCCAAGAAAATGAGCATATATTGCTGTAGAGGTGGACAGGGTACCTCTTTAAAAAAAAAGTAGGACAAAGAAATAGCATGAGACGCCTTAGATGGAAGGTGTCTTTCACAGGGCTGCAGACTAGTTCATCTGTAGTGTGAGTGATGTTACTGCCTGAAGTAGTTGGTTTTCTTAGGGAAGGGTTTTAACCTTTTTGGGGAGATAGTATGCATATATATCTTAGATTGTAAGCTCCTTGGAGCAGGGCCCTCCTAACCCTCTTGTATTGAACTGTATTGTTTCCTGTTATATTGTAAAGCGCTGAGCAAACTGTTGGAGCTATATAAATCCTGTATAATAATAATATAAGCAGTCTCCTAGGCAGGTGGGCCTTGATGCCAAGAGAGGCCACATATATGTGTACCAAAAATGTAAACAAACATGTGCCAAGAGCAAGTGCCCTTCATGCTTCTGGTGCAGTTACTGGCGCCTAATGCCTTACCCTTCTCACCATCACCGCATGGAAGAAGCACTTTGAAGGAGAGGGATTGTCACTAAGACTGTTTATTTTGCACTGCATGTTACTCTGCTTGTGACATAATGTTTGTGATCACATTAGTCACCTAATCACTATATATTAATATTTTGGACGTTTTTGCATAATAATATTTGTGATATAGCGCCGCATCTTTTATATTCTATAGTATTTGTTATACCTATACAGAAACGTTTTGCTTTAATTTCTATTTCAAACTGAATGGGTTGTTTTACAAGGTGAGGGTTCACATATACAGCACTTTAGCTGTGATGGTCTTTGGGCTTGTATCAATAGAAAGTCTGGGAGGCTTCTGAGATCATCTGGAATTCAAGGCCAGGTGCATTTGATTTTCAGTTGACCTCCTCCAAATGGGAATTGCATTACCATAGACTTGTGGGAGAATGCAAAACCAAAAGGGGGAAAAAACCCACCCAAATACACATCAATGAAACAGGCCCTAAAGCGTATCTCCACAACACATACACAGCATTGCAACCCCCACCCCATTGTGACGCAGTTAGTTTTTCTTTCCATTTAAAGGTTACAAAAACAACCTCCCACTCCAGGGTTTCGACTAATGAAATGAAAGCACTCATGCATGTAACCGACTACAATCTGACCCAAATGACTGGTGAGAAGAATAGTGTTAGGGTACATTGTTATGTGAAACTCGTTAACGAGGAGACTGACGACACGCCACAAGAGCGCTTAGTCATAAAGGCCTACAGTTTACAGAAAAGGCTGACCGTTAACCGCTTCAGGAAAAGAAAAAAAAAGTATTTGTGATAAAAAGAAAAATCTTAAGTGCAGTCATTAAAAACAGTGCCCAAGTCACAAGTATGCTGAACACACAGCCATAATGGAGCCAAGAGCCTCCATAGAGCTGCCATTAATCACCAGGCCTTGAAGTCATGCAGGGCTGAGGGAACGCATTGATCTCCAGTGTATACCCGGGACCTCTCAAGGTTGAAGATAACACTAGATTCCGGCCAGGGAGGATTAGAACAGCACAGCTTATATTTACAAAAAGGTCATTGGAAGTGCACTGGAAAAGGCTTTATTCTCAAAGCCTGGGAAAGGTAACTGAATGGAAACCTCCAAATATGCAATCACTGCAAAGTTTGTCAACATTTCAACACCTAGTACTCAGCATTATCTACTGCAAATGGGTTCAACAGCCACAGTGTATAGATAATGCGCTCCATCACACAACAATCACCTAAAGTATGTTGGCAATTAACCCGCTCACTGCCTGCTTGTCCTCTAAACAAAAAACTCTAAATTCCCAAAGCCTGACTTCAGACCTTTTTATGTTTCGGATAGGCCTGTAATGTTTATTGCTGTTCATGACCCTGCTGGGGAGATCAACTCACTCTGTCCCTGTGACAACAGCACCACAAATGAAGGAGCAGTTGTCACCTTCCTAAGAAGGAAAGTTTAGTTGGAGTACTGCTAAATTTATATTGCTCCATAGGAAAGGCCCACGTGGGGTGGTGCCACTGCGGATCCACACAAATCTGTGCAGCCACACCACCCGCACAGAGGAATGTGGACCCACAGGGGGGAGCCATTAATTCTAATGACAAGCCACCCGCACTGGAAATCGCAACCGTACTGGGAACCGAGGTTCCCGTGCGAGCTGCAGTTTCAGAAGTGTAGGGACTTCTTCCCTGCATGTCCCAGGGCACGGGAGTCCATTCAAATGAATGGGATCTTGTGCCTGCGCAAAACGCAGATATGTGAACCAGGAGTAAGGGCCTAGTCACACCATATCCCATGAGCTGTGTTGCTCTGCGTAGATCAATGCATGCTCAGCACAAGGTCACATAGAAAGCCATTGTTTTATGTCCTGGTTCACACCATAATGCTGCATTGAGGTACAGTGCGTACAAATGTAGCAGGTCTGCATTTTGTCGCAGAGCAACAGACCTCACCACAAAAAGTAAAGAGTGGGATGTGTTGCAAGAACGCATCACACTGCTTGTACTCAATGCAGCAGCATCTACAGGCTTAGCATATGGGCTGTGCGAACGATCCAGTTCACACTGCGGCAACCCTAAAGTCCCGCGACTTTGCATTACGACTTGACGCAACCTGAATGCGATGATGTATTGCAACTGTCTCTTGAAGACAAAGATAGGACTACCTTGTGACTTGTGATTTTAACACTGCAGTCTACTGCACTCATGTCACAGCAAAAACGCAGAAAAGTAGTGCAGGAACTATTTTTTGTCTGACTTGAGTCACAGCAATTAAGACGGCACACATTTAAATGAATGCGCTTTTACTTGTCTTGCGGCTTTGTGTTGCAGTTTGCAGCAAGTCACACCAGTGTGAACCAGGACTATAGGTAAAATATGAAAGCGGAGATCCACCCAAAAGGGGAAGTTCTGCTTTAAGTACACCTCCCCTGCCACATTCGGCATTTTTTTTTTTGGGGGGGGGGGGGGGTGGAAGGTGGGTACCTAGTTTGGACAAGTACCCACTTAAGCTCAGATCGCCTAGGCGATCTAAGCAGAAGTTCTCCTTTCCCGTTCCCTCCCTGCAGTCTTCTGGAACACAGGTCCCAGAAGACTGATGGACCAATCAGAAGGCACACCATGACTCTTGCCTGCACAGTAGGCACCTAGCAGTGAAGCCGCAAGCTGTCACAGCCTGGTACCCACAGTTGGGATGCCGGTGGCAGGGAGAGAAGGGACGGCTCAGGTGAGCACATCGCTGGATCCTAGGACAGGTGAGTGTGTTTATTAAGTCAGCAGCTACAGTTTTTGTGGCCACAAACACAACTGAGCTCCTCTAAGGATGCCCTGAACAATTTAATGTGCTTTAAAAAGATAATACATTTCAGTCTCCACTAAAGACAATTAGTCCCATTCGCTTATTGTACCCACTTATTCTGGCCCATTCACACAAAGACCAGGTCATTTGCCTCGTGTCCTATGGTTTCAGTTCACAACATGCTGTACTGCTCAAGTTTCAAAAAAATTTGATTTTGCAACATTTCAATAAAGTTGAAAAGAAAGTAAACACATTGCACCACTCTTCACTGCACACCAGCATGTGCACACTATACAGAGCAAACATACACTTGTGTGAATGGGCCCTTACCCCTAACATGAACAAAAATGATGTGACCATTCATGACGAGGGATTCAGTGGTCACCACAAAAGCCTGAGAATTGTTAAACTGTCCCTTCAGACCGGACCACCCTGAAATGTCAGCACCAGCATTTCGATAGACTATTTAGTCGATCAAGCTTTGTTGTGAGCCATGTTTTAAGCAGGACAACCCTAAAGCCCTATTCATACCTGCACTTACGCACTTTTTTGCATGAAAGGATAAGGCAGCTCATTCACTTGAATAAGCTGCCGTACACATGAAAAACACGCTAAAGTAGCGCCGGCACCAATTTTTGGGCGGTGAGCCACATGCATTGTGCATCTGCTGGCTGTGTTTGGGGAGCCATTAAGAAATAATGGCACCTCAAGTGCTATGCACATTTGCAAAATGCCAGGTGTGAATGGGGTCTAAGCAAATATGAAAAGGCAGACTTTAATCCTCTTTATATATATATTCTTACCAAAAATGATAAATATCTACAATCTTTCTTCATATCAGCTTTCTATAATCACCTTTTTACAGCAGACTGGGACAATCCGTGCAGGTGAGCAAACTGGGGGCTTTGCGCAACACCATCAGTCTCGAAAAGTGAGCATATCTTGGTCGCCTGCCAGATGGGTTTATTTGCCATGAAAGACACTAAGCCCTGATTCACACCAATGAAACTTCAGGTGCGATATGCGATTCGCATCTAATATATTTCGATAGCATTGTTCTAATCAGTGCAATCTGAAGCAGAACGTTTTCAAAAAGTTCTTGCACTAATTTTTTTCTGATTTCATTGGGCCTTGTATTGACTTCTGTTAAATGAAGTTGCAAGCAACAATGAAATCAGAAGTATAAATCGCACTGATATGAAGCTTTGAAATCGCGCTACTTCAAGTGAAATACTTCGGTGTCAACCAGGGGTAATGCACGCATTGTCCAGATGCATTTAACCATAGACCTCCAACAGAACAATATGGAACCAAATAAAATGTTACAGGTATCAGCCAAGGAAACAGGGAAAAAAAAAAATAAACACAACATTTAATAACAGTAATTTTTCTGTAATATATCCTACATTGACAGGTGGACAGGATAGATGAAGTACATGGGTGTGCCTCAACTGTGCCATACGGATACAAGGAATCCAAGGTTAGAACAGATAAGGAACAGGAGCACTGCATCTTATTTGTTTAATCTTTGTTCCACCTGTAAGGCTTCAGTGCAGCTGCTCCCAACTGTTTAACCTTGAATGCACTATCAGCAATCCCCCCCCCATCCTGATCCCCCCTCCAAACCCACAGCCTAAAATCTGAACTTCAGGCAAACCGCCAAATACACAGATGAACACATCCAAGAGCTGTTCTACCTGCCAAAGAATTTGTATTTCTGTCCATCCAGGTCTGAGATGGCGCAGCTCTGCATACAGCCCTGTCTGGCAGGAGAGAAGACGCTTTTTTACTGCTGTAGTTAAAGTGGAGTTCTACCTGAAAAAAGTAAATAGTCAGCAGCTACAAAAAAACTGTAGCTGCCGAAATTTTGGAATACAGACACTTACCTGACCCTCGGTCCAGCGGTGTCCTCACAACCGCTGGTTTCACCGGCCATTTTCTCTCCCCGGCGCCAGCATCTTTAGTGTGGGCACCCAGCTGCGACAGCTTGCGGCTTTACAGCCGGGTGCCCACTGCGCATGCGCGAGAAGCGTTGCGCTTTGTGAATAGCCCCGTAGTCTTCTGGGACCGGTCACGTGGTGGGGGGGGGGGGGGACAACTGTACAGCGGAAGTGGGAGTAGATACCTGTCAAATTCGGGTACCTGCTCCCCAAAAGCTGCCAATCCTTAATGGGGAGTGGGGGACAAAGGCTTAAAGCAGAACTTCCCCTTTTGGGTGGAGCTCCGCTTTAACACTGACTGGTCTTGTTCCTCCTCCACCCTGCAGCAGACCAATGAGTTCATCTGTCACTCTGCCTTCTATCAGCACACTCCTAGCACTACAGCACAACTGATTGGATCTTTGTGCTGTTTCCTCCCTGGAATCTGAGCTCTGCAGTTCAGGGACTGCATGAGGCCAATACAAGTGAAATTCAGGTACTTCTACGGCTTGCATTATACAGTATGTAGGAGGAATCGCACAGATGTCCTTAAAATGCATTATCAGCTGGGTAATCCAGGCTCTTTTCAAAAATCCAGATTACCACTTATTTATGCAACAATCTTTACAGAACAGTTGATCGAAACCAAGCATGTATCTTTTAAAGAACTCAAAACACAAATGCATGTTTTGCATGCCTTAAGACCTCGGTCACACCAATCCAACTTTTGAAATCGTGCAACTTCACCTGAAGTCACACGATTTCAAAGTAGAATGTCAGTGCGATTTGCAAGACATCTGTGCAGATGTCTGTGCAAGTCACACCTCAACTTGCAAAAAATAGTGCTTGCACTACTTTCAAAATCAGTGTGACTGACAAAGGTGGAATCGCACCGATAGGACCACTGCAATTGCGGACAATAGGGTGCTACTTGTCATGCGATTTGAAACTATCAAATCGCATGAAAAGTCACGCGAGTATGACCGAGCACAAAGAGCTGCATTCATATCACTCAAAATAATGTTTTGGTTTTTTTATTTTTTCTTAATTGTAGGTGTGCTGTAGTGCCACTCACCAACAGCACCCCACAAGGCATGGTAAACGTATTACCATGTCTTGTGGTGCGCTTTTCTTTCCTCCCCCCCCAAAAAAAAAAAGTACTTTTTTGGTGCAATTTCTGTGCACTGGGCTGCCCTAACACAAGGCACCATGCATAAAAACATGCATCGCCACATTAGATTGTAAGCTCCAAGGAGCAGGGCCCTCCTAACCCTCTTGTATTGAACTGTATTGTTGCTGTATTGTCTTCCATTATATTGTAAAGCGCTGAGAAAACTGTGGGCGCTATATAAATCCTGTATAATAATAATAATCATAATAATGTAGGATGTTGCACTGCAAAGATGTGAACCTAATCTAACAGAAAGGAGTCTGTATAACAGCAGTTTGTTGCAAATGATAGGGCTAAGTTCACACCTATGCAGTTTGCATTTGATCAGTTTCTGCAGTGCGTTTTTGCACATGCGTTGAGTTTTCGTCTTGTTGCTAGGCAGATTAAAAACACAGCAACAAAAAAAAAAAAAAAAAAAAAAAGGACACGCACTACATGCTTTTCTGCAGCGTCACCATTGAAGTCTATAGAACCAAAAACACAACTTTTTGCATTTAAAGTCCCTGACCCTTTCCAAAAAAAACCGCACCGGGTGAAAAAGCGGAAATGTGAACGTGTCCCATAGGAAATCATGTTAAATGGACTGTAATGGATTTCTGGAAAATACTTAAGAGTGAACCTAGACTAAAGCTTGCAGTATAAGAGTAACATTGAATTATTGTCACAGCTCATAAGTGAGGGAGGGACCAAGGGGCGCACGCGCATGCACACACTTTAAAGTCAAACTAATTCAGGTTACCAGACCTTGGCACTGCCCCTTATATTACAGAATGTTTGAAGGGAAAGGAAATTGGCTTAGCCAAGTGCACCGAAGCATGTCCTTGCTGCATAACAAGCAGCCACAAATCAGCCTGTGTACAGAACAAAGCAGCAGCTTTATGAAGCTATACATATTCACTTCCAAAGTCAGCAGCCTAAATATACAGCAAAGGGGAACAAAAATGCAGCAGCCCCTTCCCTGCCAGCCTCGGACCTGAACGAGCCACCAATGCTGCTCCGCGCACAGTCTTCCATCTAATGGCATTTCATGGCTTATTGTGGAGTTTGGCCATTTACAGCAGAATGGCTAAATGAGACTCCTGGGATCAGTCATGGAAAAGACAGAACTTGGCAGAAAGTGAACAATCTGATTGCAACGCTTGTGGGTGTTCACTTACACCAATCGCCAATTCAAATTGTTCTACATGTGTGTTACATCTTGTAAATGATGAACACCCTTTTAAACACAGATGTTAGAGAGAAATCATTCAACATGCATGAGATCAGATGATCACAAAAGACATTGTCACATCTAAAAAATGTCTAATGTTCATGCCTGGCTTTGGGCCTTCACTACAAAGCATATTTTTGATTGCTCAGTAGCTATATTTTTACGCAGCACAACATGTTGCGACACTACACTGCATTGTAAAGCGCTGCTGTGCACAGAAATTTCAATGAAAAAAAAAAAAAAAAAAGAAAGGTAAACCATGCAATCAGCTTAAACTCACTGTACCAAACCCTACACAGCCCACAGAGCACATATGCATGGCTGTTGGTGTGAATGGGCCCCAAGCCTTTCATATCTCAACAGTAAAATCTCTATTAGATTGCAAGCTCTCAGGAGCAGGGCCCTCCTAGCCCTCTTGTATTGTTGCTGATTTGTCTCCCTTTATATTCTAAAGCACTGCAAACTGTTGGCACCAAATCCTGTATAATAATTCTCATTTCTGGACTTGTGAAGTTTGGGTCTTCTCACCCACCTTCTCAGCTCACTTGCTGTCATACATTAAAAAAAATAAAAAAAACACACACCACACAACAAACCCAACAGGGATCACAAGAACCCCTCAATGCACTGCAGCAGGAGTGCAAACCTAGGAAATAGAAGTCTCACCAATAGAGCCCCTAACACATTATCACCCTAATCCTGATGCTGCTAGCCATAGCAAACAGAGGAAAGTATGTCATATTTACTTGTTTTTAAAAACACATTTTCTCAGTTGCATCCTGGTTTCCAGGCCTAGGCACATGTCATACATCCCAGGAGTCTTCAGGAGGGGCTCTCTGCTAAGCACACCCTTCTGCCTACATGCCTGAGCTAAGGGAAGGTAGATTCCAGGAAGTAAATGCTATACGAATCTGTCCTTACTCAAGATGGCAACAGCCAGTAATGCTAGGGGGTGTTTTTCCAAAGTGATTTCTCAGCAAAATAGCATGGAGACATGGATGGATGATGAGGTAGATTGCTTTGAATATTAAAAAATGTATTAAAATCGCATGTTCACTTTGTGGTGCTCAGATGCAGTGTAGCTCCACTTCAACAAAAGCTACTGAAAAAAAGGAGGATTTCTGCGGAATGCTTTACATTAACAGGAAGCTAAATAAAGATTACATATTTACATACAAAAATCAAAGCTTTCCAGAACCAAAACACGTGACTCATCTGATTACATACAGTTCACACAAGAAGCACCAAATCACCGACATAGGCCACCTCTAGGGATCATCTGATGTGGAGTTACCATCCACTGACAAAGTTCATGCACTTTGCTGTCATGTGCAACCACCACCGTTACCACGTCTATAGAACCTTCATTATTCGGATGATAACAATTCCGGATACACAATCTGCAAACATAGGCCACCCTTTAAGCAAACCATTTTGCTAGCAAATTACAAATCTTCTACATAACCATTTTCTAGCCTGGTTGGGTTTTTTTTTTGGGGGGGGGGGGTGTGACTGCTTGAATTCACACAGTTTTAGCTTTAGCTGCACAAACATGGACACGGCATTGCCCTTGGTTAGAATGCATGAAGGCAAAACAAGTCAACTGCCATTTGTGTCAATGAAAAATAAATACTATTAGAGAGAAAACAAAAAAAAAAAAAAATGACATTAGCACATCATGTGGCTTAAATGTATAAACTGGAAAGCGATTAAAAAAAAAATGTGCAAGCACAAAATATTTCCTATTTCAAATAAAACACTGAACAGCAAACAGCCCCATCTGAGGGCCAACTCCAAAACATTTAGAAGGAGAAACACAATTTATACCATCAGGAGAGGAGTCAGTCACCACCTTTACCGGAATACATTAAGAAAAAAAAAAAGTCAGGTTTATTGTGTATAGACAGGCCTTCGCCTCCCCTCTCTGGAAGCCAACATTGAATCCTTGGCTTGTATGTCTGTCTCCAAAAAAGATTGCATTTTTATTTATTGCCCCACAGCTTTATTTTTACAATGGATTCTTGGCTTAAATGCAATCAGCCAAAGATCCTTCTCTCCTGTCATCCCCTCATTGCTTGCATGCAAAGTCAAGCACAGGCAAAAACCCTTCATCAATGCCAACTAGAAGAGGTGGGTAGCTGACAGTCACCACAAATATACCTCGGGATCTTTTCAGCCGGCAGAAAGCAGCCATAGAAAGACATATAATTGGGTATAGAGAGCGCAAGGGAAGGCTGCTTCTTGCCAGCGATGAAGGCCCTCTAGGCAGACGTCAAAAGCACCAAGCCCAGATCAAGCAAAAAAGTAGGCTGTGTCCGATTCAGGGTTATTAAGTCATTAAAAGGGGGAAAAAAAAATGGATGATGCAGAAAATCACATTTGCAGACTACATCTGGAACCGAAGCACTGACAGATCAAACTAAAAACAAAAAGGGAGGAAAACATGCAGAACAAAAAGGGTGTAAAGTGAAATCAAGGACAAAGAAAAAAAAAAAAAAAAAGCCACCACCATTATGTACATTTCAACATAAAACACGTAACATGAGCCCAGAAAGCAATCATCATCAACCTCCCCGCACAAAGCAGGCTCCCAGCAAAATGACACACTGTACTGTAGCTTTAAGCCATCAGCATGGCTGGCTTTGTCAAGTCTGTTCTATTTAAGAGGCATTGAAAAGAAATAAAGAGCCGTCTTTGTTTGCCTTTTTTTTTTGAGGGGTGACAGAAAACTGAAGAGACACAAATAAACATGAAAATGAGAACACATTCAGAATGCCTGACGGCTATTGAACGATTGGCAGACGATGAGGGTAGGGGAGGCTTCAGCTTTGCCTCCTTGCAAAAATAAAAAGCTTTCGATATTTTACACCATTCTATTTTTTTTTTTTATTCTCATTGCAGCCATTGTGAGGACTTTATGTGCATTCTCGTCTAAATGTGGGGGGAGGAAGGTGCACAATGCAGACCCCCCCCCCCCCCCCACCACCACCACCACCACCTAAAGGTAGGCAAGGAGCAATCTACACACAAGACAGGTTCGGACAGCCTCGTTTGCCTGTCTAAAGCAGATACAAAAGTTGAAGGGGGGGGGGGGGGGTTGCTAATACCTCTATAAGAAGATGGGGCAACACAAATAAAAAGGATAAAAGGAGGAGGGGGACATGAAAGGTGGGTATTGTTTTCGCTCCACTCCCTTGTCCTGACAAGAAACGGCTCCATTCTGCTCAGGCTGGCACAATGCAGCAGCAGCACAGCCCAGGGGTGTGTGATCCAAGCCCCCCCCCCCCCCCCACTGTCTTTCACACACAATCCTGTCAAGCACCTCCAAGCAATCATGCAGTTCAGCCCACCAGGAGGTGTGACCTCTCCTTTCTCCCAGACACCCAAATCCAAAAGACACCTCCGGGCAATTAGTGAGAACAGTCCTGAGACAAGACAACATTGAAGAGAGGAAAAGAAAAAAAAAAAAAAAAAAATCACAATCCTTGCTCACATACAGGAGGAGGGGTGGATGTGTATTCTTCATAATCATGGAATAGGAAACAAGACAAATAATATGGATCTGCTGACAGACACCAGGCTCTACCCAGCACCGACAGGAGCCAACACAACCACAAAGAGGAAAGCACACAAACACACACTCAGCAACAAAACAGGAAACACACACACTTGGGTATGCAGTGCATTGTGTGTCTGCAGATTTAAACCACCTCCTTGTGTGCTGCCCTTTAAATTCCTCTTTGTTCTCAGCCTACATTTCGCCTCTCTTCTGTACAAAGGTGGGGGGAATGGATCCCTCGGTGGGTGACACGTAAGGTTGACAACTGTCCTTAAATAACAGGGATACCCCTTGTTTACATTAAATCAACACCATAGATCTACATTTCCCTACATTCCTGGAATAAAGGAAAATACGAGCCAGGGTGTCTGTGCAGGGATCCTACATAGGAGACTCATAATTAATGCAAATTTCTTGTTTTTCCTTCAAGGAAAGAGCTGCTGACCTACAAATATGAACCAGGACTTTAATGGTTAAGCAGAAACCATACAATCTCAGACATGTAGGGTGGAACACATTCCCATCTGGATGAGAAGAAAAAAAAAAAAGAAGGATGGTTCTGGGATTTAATGTGTCCTCAACTACGCAAATATAAACAAGACAACCTATGATTCCTATCTGCTGAGATGTTCTTTATCTGGGGATGTAGGGCAGGAAGGGAACTCGGGATACACCATATATTGTCCGTAAAGGTCATCTACTGCCTACTGGAAGAGGGTCATAGGGGGATGGCCCCCCCAGGGTCATACATGCAATAGCAGCTGTCAATGCCGATGGGGAGATTCATTGCATACATTTCTAGTTGTCATACAGAAGGAGTGTCCAGGACTGGAGACTCCAACCGGGTCACATATCGTAGCATACTACCCGGATGGTCAGGGGAGGGTGATCAAGACACCACAGTACAGAAATCATATTCCATTCGCTCAGCCATCACCAGGGTAATGGGTGTGAAGCAGACACCTGGGTCACACACACAAAATTGTGACTGTGTATCCCATCCCCCCCCACCCATAATAACCACATATCACACGATTCTCAGCTGTCATAGGGAGGCCGAGCAGGACAACTTCAGATCACAGTCCTAGCTGTCATGTGGTGGAAGGGTTAATGAGAACCCCTCAGGGGAACATAATCCCAGTTTTTATGGAGGAGGTACTGACGTGAACCCCCCCTTCCCCCATCCTATGATCTTGGGTGCCGTCAGGAGGGTTATGAGAACGTTCTGGGTCACACAAACCTCGCTGTTATCTGTGGGAAAGGGGGTGATGGGAACGCTGGGTCAGCCAGTCCTGGTTTTTATAGGAAAAGGGCAATAAGTAAATGGAACCCGAAACCCACCCACCTTCTAGGTCATCTGATCTCAGTAGTCATCAAGAAAGGTGGTGATCAGGAGGACACCCCCGGATCACACACAACCCTGGCTGTCATCTGGGAGTCACAGAGCTCTTGCTACCATCGGATACAAGGAGGGGGATGGGAGGGTGACAAGACATCCTCAGGCTCACAGTCTGCTTGTCATCTGTTAGGAGGTGATCAGGATATTGGCGAGCTGAAAATCCTACTGGGGTGGGAGGATTAGGGTGCCCCCAAATCATACAATCTTGGCTCGGTTTGGGATTGGGGGGAGAGTAGAGGCACTAAATGTTACAAAGTATTGGCTCATTTGTTGGGATTGAGAGGCAAGATATCCCTGAACCATACAGTCCTGGTGGTCCTCTACTAGGGGACTAGGGGGGCATAGGACCCCCCAGATCATACAGCTCACATCTGGAAAAGGAGAGTATATGATTAGTGCTAGAATTACACATTTGTGGCTCCACTCTGTTGGGGAGGGGTGGGTGCCCCAGAATTATAAAGTGCTGCTATTTCTGAGCGAACAGTGCTGGCTCTCATATGTTGTGGTTAGGGAACATGAAACTCTTGTGTCATACATTCCTGGCTCTCACATGTTTGGGGGTAGGGGGCATAGTAGACCCCTGAATCATACAATCCGGTAATCCAGACTCATGTGTTGCGGATGAAATGAGGACGCCTCCCTCTTCACAAATAACAGGTCCCCCCAGTCCTGGCTCTCGTGTATTGCAGATGAGGGACATCACCCCCCCCCCCCCCCCCCCGTATCAGCGGTCTGGCACTATTGTGGGGGTAGGGGCACAGTACAGCCCTGAATTATGAGGGTGAAATGACACCAGTCCTCATCACATAGAAAACAGCTCTCCCATTCCAGACTTTCAAGCTGAAATAAAACAACACCCCCCCCCCCAAGAAAAAAAAAAAAAAAAATCATAAAGGCCTGCCACTTAGACATTGGGGTTGAAAGACATAGCAACCCTGTCCTGGCTCTCGTATTGGAGGGAATTCATTTTTATCCCACCGCCTCCAAAGTCCTGGATCTCATGTGTTTGGGGGGGAAGGGGGGGGGCATGCAACAGCCCTGAATCATAGCTAAGCCTCCCCCAGTCCTGGCTCTCATATGTCAAGGGTAATGGAATCCCCCCCCAAGAAGATTGTGTCCTGGATGGGGAAATATATGACAGCCCTGATTTATACAGTCCTGCCTCTCCAGTGTTAGGGGTAATAGAATGATGACACCCCCTCCCCACCTTTCCAGGGTTTGGGGTGATTCCCCCCCTTAGTCATCCAGGTTCTGGCTTTCATGTGTCGAGTGTAATGGCAACCCCAAGGCATGACTACTCTGTGGGGGACATTGGCAGTCCAGAGTCAGTCTCCTGTGATGGGGGTGATGAGAGCCAGGACTGTATGACTAGGGGGTCATTTCATGTATTGGGGCGATAGAGTAATGCCCCCTCAACCTTGACTCTTCTGTGTTGGAGTGTAAACAAATGACATCTCTCAGTCACCCAGCCCTGGATCTGATGTGCTGGAGGTGATGGAATGATTCCCCTAGTCTAGTCCTGTTGTGGGGGTACATGACCCTGAATTATCCATTCCTGGCTCTGATGTGTTGGGATGATGACCCCCCCCCCCTCGTGCTGACTCAGGTGTTGGGGTGGGGGTATACGACACCCCCTATTCATCCAGTCCTGGCTCTTGTATGTTGGGGATAATGGAATTATGTACCCCCCAGTCCAGCTCTGTGCGGAGGATGGGGACACACAACACCCTTCAATCATCCAGTCCTGGCTCAGATGTGACTGAGGTGATGGCATGATAATCCTCTAGCCCAGTCCTGGCTCCAGTGGGATGGAGGTGAACAACACCCCTCAATCGTCCAGTCCTAGCTCTGATGTGTCGGGGTGATGGGATGATGTTCAAGTCCAGTCCTGTGTTGGGGGGGTACGTATGACACTCCTGAATCAACCAGTCCTGGCTCTATGTTGGGGGTGATAGGATGATGATGTCTCCCCAGTTCTGGTTCAGGTGCTGGGTTGGGGGTACACAGGACACCCTTCAGTCATCCAGTCCTGGTTCTGATGTGTTGAGGTGATAGAATGACATCCACCAATTCCAGTCCTGTTCTGGGGGTACATATAACAGCCCTGAAACTCCCAGAACCTCCTGTGTTGGGGGTGATGGGATGATGCTCCCAGTCCTGGCTCAGGTGCTGGGTTGTGGGTGCATATGACAGCCTTCAGTCATCTGGTCCTGGCTCTCCTACGTTGGGGGTGATGGAATGATGCCCTCCCCAGTCATAGCTCTCCAATGTTGGAGGTGGTGGAATGACCCCCTGGTTCTGGTTGTGTTTTGGGGTGATGAGATAATGACCACCAGTCCTGGCTCAGGTGTTGAGGTGAGATGGGGGTACAAGTGACACCCTTCAATTATCTGATCAAAACTATGTTGGTGGGGGGACGTCCCCCCCGTCCTGGCTCTATGTTGGTGGGGGGGACGTCCCCCCCCAGCTCTATGTTGGTGGGGGGGTGCCCCCCCCGTCCTGGCTCTATGTTGGGGGTGACGTCCCCTTGTCCTGGCTATGTTAGGGGTGGATACTGTCCCCCAGTCCTGGCTCTGTTTAGGGTGACGTCTCCCCCCATCCTGGCTATATGTTGGGGTGGGTGATGTCCCCGCCGTCCTGGCTCTGTTGAAGGTGATGTCCCCGCCGTCCTGGCTCTATGTTGGGGTGGGTGACGTCTCGTCCCCCCGTCCTGGCTCTGTTGAGGGTGACGTCTCGTCCCCCCGTCCTGGCTCTGTTGAGGGTGACGTCTCGTCCCCCCGTCCTGGCTCTGTTGAGGGTGACGTCTCGTCCCCCCGTCCTGGCTCTGTTGAGGGTGACGTCTCGTCCCCCCGTCCTGGCTCTGTTGAGGGTGACGTCTCGTCCCCCCGTCCTGGCTCTGTTGAGGGTGACGTCTCGTCCCCCCGTCCTGGCTCTGTTGAGGGTGACGTCTCGTCCCCCCGTCCTGGCTCTGTTGAGGGTGACGTCTCGTCCCCCCGTCCTGGCTCTATGTTGGGGTGGCTGATATCCCCCCTATCCTGACTGTTGAGGGTGACATCTCATCCCCCCCGTCCAGGCTCTATGTTGACGTCTCGTTCCCCGCTCCACCCCTGTCCTGGCTCTATGTTGGGGTGGGTGACGTCCCCCCGTCCTGGCTCTATGTTGGGGTGGGTGACGTCCCCCCCGTCCTGGCTCTATGTTGGGGTGACGTCTCGTTCCCCCCCGTCCTGGCTCTATGTTGGGGTGACGTCTCGTTCCCCCCCCGTCCTGGCTCTATGTTGGGGTGACGTCTCGTTCCCCCCCCCCCCGTCCTGGCTCCATGTTGGGCTGGGTGATATCCCCCCCGCCCTGGCTCCATGTTGGGGTGGGTGATATCCCCCCCCCCGCCCTGGCTCCATGTTGGGGTGGGTGATATCCCCCCCCCGCCCTGGCTCCATGTTGGGGTGGGTGATATCCCCCCCCCGCCCTGGCTCCATGTTGGGGTGGGTGATATTCACCCCCCCGCCCTGGCTCCATGTTGGGGTGGGTGATATTCACCCCCCCGCCCTGGCTCCATGTTGGGGTGGGTGATATCCCCCCCCGCCCTGGCTCCATGTTGGGGTGGGTGATATCCCCCCCCCGCCCTGGCTCCATGTTGGGGTGGGTGATATCCCCCCCCCGTCCTGGCTCCATGTTGGGGTGGGTGATATCCCCCCCCCGTCCTGGCTCCATGTTGGGGTGGGTGATATCCCCCCCTGTCCTGGCTCCATGTTGGGGTGGGTGATATCCCCCCTGTCCTGGCTCCATGTTGGGGTGGGTGATATCCCCCCCTGTCCTGGCTCCATGTTGGGGTGGGTGATATCCCCCCCTGTCCTGGCTCCATGTTGGGGTGGGTGATATCCCCCCCTGTCCTGGCTCCATGTTGGGGTGGGTGATATCCCCCCCTGTCCTGGCTCCATGTTGGGGTGGGTGATATCCCCCCCCCTGTCCTGGCTCCATGTTGGGGTGGGTGATATCCCCCCCCTGTCCTGGCTCTATGTTGAGGGTGACGTCTCGCCCCCCCCCTGTCCTGGCTCTATGTTGAGGGTGACGTCTCGCCCCCCCCTGTCCTGGCTCTATGTTGAGGGTGACGTCTCGCCCCCCCCGTGCTGGCTCTATGTTGAGGGTGACGTCTCGCCCCCCCCCTGTCCTGGCTCTATGTTGAGGGTGACGTCTCGCCCCCCCCCTGTCCTGGCTCTATGTTGAGGGTGACGTCTCGCCCCCCCCCTGTCCTGGCTCTATGTTGAGGGTGACGTCTCGTCCCCCCCCTGTCCTGGCTCTATGTTGAGGGTGACGTCTCGTCCCCCCCCTGTCCTGGCTCTATGTTGAGGGTGACGTCTCGTCCCCCCCCTGTCCTGGCTCTATGTTGAGGGTGACGTCTCGTCCCCCCCCTGTCCTGGCTCTATGTTGAGGGTGACGTCTCGCCCCCCCCCTGTCCTGACTCTATGTTGAGGGTGACGTCTCGTCCCCCCCCCCCTGTCCTGGCTCTATGTTGAGGGTGACATCTCGCCCCCCCCCCCTGTCCTGGCTCTATGTTGAGAGTGACGTCTCGTCCCCCCCCTGTCCTGGCTCTATGTTGAGGGTGACGTCTCGTCCCCCCCTGTCCTGGCTCTATGTTGGGGTGACGTCCCCATCCTCCTCCCCGCCCCGGTTGTCAGTGACTCACCCACTTGCAGGACGTTGTCCACACAGCCGGCCTCCAGCAGAGCGATGCCCCGGCGGAAGGGCAGCCTGTTCTCGTCGCCGCTCTCCCCGGCAGATGCTGATGACACCGGGCCGGCCGCTGTGGGCGCTCCTGAGGCGGCACTTCCTCCTCCTCCTCCCCCCGCCGTCCCCCCGGCAGCGGCCCCCGGCACCCCCCCTGAGGGGGCCCCGCCGTCCTCTCCGCCCGTGTTAAAGGACGAGTACATGCAGATCTCCCGCTCGCTCCGCGGGAAGGACCAATAGACGATGCGGCGCTGGACGGGCTCCGGGATCCTCTCGAATCGTTCCTCCACCCGCTGAAAGGGCCACTTCTCCGCCACCTTCCGGGCCGCGATGTCCAGCAGGGACTCCGGGTTCTGCGTCTTTCCGGACAGGCCGTGTGCGGAGCTGCCGGGGGCTCCTCCTCCTGCCCGCTGCCCCGGCCTGCACGCCGAACCGAAGCCTGGTCTGCAGCAGAGGCGCTTAGCGGGAGGCTGCTGACCGCGCTCCGCCATGATCGCACCGCTTCTGAGCCGCCAGCGGAAGTGGCCGCACATTATAAACTGGGGGGGAGGAAGGGCGAGCTCAGCATTCACTCAGCGACACACGGTGCCGCCCCCTCGGCCGCCCAGACACACCTTCCAGCTATAAACAAAACGCCCACCTTGACGTGCATAAGGATAATTTCTCACACTCGCCACACCCACTTCCGCGCTATGCCCGCCCACCATAGAGTTCACCAGTCCCAGAGACCAGGAGGTGAAAAAAAAAAGACGCCCATTTCTCACACTAGCTGCGCCCCACTCCTCCCTAGCCCCGCCCAGTCTCGAGTTCATCAGGCGAGTGAACGAGAATTGAAAATAAAACTTCACAGCGAGACGTCACGCAGAGGGAGTGGGGGCGGACCTAGGCAAATGAGATCGGGAGCCACTGTCTAGGCTGGGAAACTAAACAGGAATGTGGAGGAGGGAGGGGAGGTGACGCCAGTGTGTGTGTAAGAGAGAAGAGGGCGGGCGGGATAACAAGGAGGACGGGCTGTCCTTTGAAGTTCTCCCGTGGCCTTTGAAGTCGGACGTGACAGGGGCGGCGCGCCTCCTGACGGGAAAGAAGCGAGGTGGGCGCAGAGCGCCCGCGGAAGAGCGTGGGTGTGGCCCGGGGTGTGGGCGTGGGCGCTGAACCTTGTGACCTCGGCTGGCGAGGAGCCCCTGTGCTGGAAGCTGGCGGTGACGTCACGACCTTTTTCAAAACAAAAGAAATGTGGCAGAGTCAGGAAGTGTGCGAGAGAGACGGCCCCTCTCCACAGGTTAACCCTGTCACCGCTGACACCCAGCGTGTGCACGCCCCCTCCCTCCCCAACACTTAACCCTGTCACCGCTGACACCCAGCGTGTGCACGCCCCCTCCCTCCCCAACACTTAACCCTGTCACTGCTGACACCCAGCGTGTGCACGCCCCTCCCTCCCCAACACTTAACCCTGTCACCGCTGACACCCAGCGTGTGCACGCCCCTCCCTCCCCAACACTTAACCCTGTCACCGCTGACACCCAGCGTGTGCACGCCCCCTCCCTCCCCAACACTTAACCCTGTCACCGCTGACACCCAGCCTGTGCACGCCCCTCCCTCCCCAACACTTAACCCTGTCACCGCTGACGCCCAGCCTGTGCACGCCCCCTCCCTCCCCAACACTTAACCCTGTCAACGCTGACGCCCAGCCTGTGCACGCCCCCTCCCTCCCCAACACTTAACCCTGTCACCGCTGACGCCCAGCCTGTGCACGCCCCCTGCCTCCCCAACACTTAACCCTGTCAACGCTGACGCCCAGCCTGTGCACGCCCCCTCCCTCCCCAACACTTAACCCTGTCACCGCTGACGCCCAGCCTGTGCACGCCCCCTCCCTCCCCAACACTTAACCCTGTCACCGCTGACGCCCAGCGTGTGCACGCCCCCTCCCTCCCCAACACTTAACCCTGTCACCGCTGACGCCCAGCCTGTGCACGCCCCCTCCCTCCCCAACACTTAACCCTGTCACCGCTGACGCCCAGCCTGTGCACGCCCCCTCCCTCCCCAACACTTAACCCTGTCACCGCTGACACCCGGCGTGTGCACGCCCCCTCCCTCCCCAACACTTAACCCTGTCACCGCTGACACCCAGCGTGCGCACGCCCCCTCCCTCCCCAACACTTAACCCTGTCACCCAGCCTGTGCACGCCCCCTCCCTCCCCAACACTTAACTTTGTCACCGCTGACGCCCAGCCTGTGCACGCCCCCTCCCTCCCCAACACTTAACTTTGTCACCGCTGACGCCCAGCGTGTGCACGCCCCCTCCCTCCCCAACACTTAACCCTGACACCGCTGAAGCCCAGCCTGTGCACGCCCCCTCCCTCCCCAACACTTAACCCTGTCACCGCTGACACCCAGCGTGTGCACGCCCCCTCCCTCCCCAACACTTAACCCTGTCACCGCTGACACCCAGCCTGTGCACGCCCCCTCCCTCCCCAACACTTAACCCTGTCACCGCTGACACCCAGCGTGTGCACGCCCCCTCCCTCCCCAACACTTAACCCTGCCACCGCTGACACCCAGCCTGTGCACGCCCCCTCCCTCCCCAACACTTAACCCTGTCACCGCTGACACCCAGCCTGTGCACGCCCCCTCCCTCCCCAACACTTAACCCTCTCACCGCTGACACCCAGCATGTGCACGCCCCCTCCCTCCCCAACACTTAACCCTGTCACCGCTGACACCCAGCGTGTGCACGCCCCCTCCCTCTTCAACACTTAACCCTGTCACCGCTGACACCCAGCGTGTGCACGCCCCCTCCCTCCCCAACACTTAACCCTGTCACCGCTGACACCCAGCCTGTGCACGCCCCTCCCTCCCCAACACTTAACCCTGTCACCGCTGACACCCAGCCTGTGCACGCCCTCTCCCTCCCCAACACTTAACCCTGTCACCGCTGACGCCCAGCCTGTGCACGCCCTCTCCCTCCCCAACACTTAACCCTGTCACCGCTGACACCCAGCCTGTGCACGCCCCTCCCTCCCCAACACTTAACCCTGTCACCGCTGACACCCAGCCTGTGCACGCCCCCTCCCTCCCCAACACTTAACCCTGTCACCGCTGACACCCAGCGTGTGCACGCCCCCTCCCTCCCCAACACTTAACCCTGTCACCGCTGACACCCAGCGTGTGCACGCCCCCTCCCTCCCCAACACTTAACCTTGTCACCGCTGACACCCAGCCTGTGCACGCCCCCTCCCTCCCCAACACTTAACCCTGACACCGCTGACACAAAGCGTGTGCACGCCCCCTCCCTCCCCAACACTTAACCCTGTCACCGCTGACACCCAGCGTGTGCACGCCCCCTCCCTCCCCAACACTTAACCCTGTCACCACTGACACCCAGCGTGTGCACGCCCCCTCGCTCCCCAACACTTAACCCTGTCACCGCTGACATCCAGCCTGTGCACGCCCCCTCCCTCCCCAACACTTAACCCTGTCACCGCTGACATCCAGCATGTGCACGCCCCTCCCTCCCCAACACTTAACCCTGTCACCGCTGACACCCAGCGTGGGCACGCCCCCTCCCTCCCCAACACTTAACCCTGTCACCGCTGACACCCAGCATGCGCACGCCCCCTCCCTCCCCAACACTTAACCCTGTCACCCAGCCTGTGCACGCCCCCTCCCTCCCCAACACTTAACTTTGCCCAGGATTTTACCCAAATCTTCACCCGCAGCCAAGCACGCAGTATTTCCTTTATCTAGGTGCACCCACACTTTCACTTGATGTCTCCACTGACCATTCTAGGGGATGTTTGTTTTATTCGAGAACCGGGATAGGGATGGGCAATTTAGTGGGATACCCAAAGAAAAAACCTAATTACTATGAGCACATGACAAGTGTTGAGCTTTAGGTAAGGTCCTTGCTGGAGCAGATAAAGATTTCTCCTTTGCAGTACCAGTAACTTTAGGTTAGAGAACAGTCCCTTGTAGCAAAGTGTACACAGACAGAGCTCTTCAGAACACTAGCCAGTGTTCCATTGTCTGGACCCTTAGCCGACTCTTCAGCACCATAATGGGGTTAGGATCAGAAGTCTATAGATCTTTAGGTTATCTGTACTCACAAAATGTCCAGAGATAGCTGGTTGCCTCCTTCCACCTTCCAAGTGACCCTCTACACCAGTGATACCAGACCAAATCTTCAATAGACAGTCCCCTCAGCCAGGTCTCTGTAGAACCAGGGTCACTCTCTCTGACTTCAGGCCCTCAGGTTGCCCACCTGAGGCCACATGGCAGCAGGTGCCAGGGAAGGCAAACCTGCCTTGACCCTGGCATGGTGCAATCCACTCCTGGAAAGACACTGAGCCCATGTTCTCACATAATAAAAATACCAGCTCCCAGCATGCAATGGGGCCGTTCCTGTAATTGGCCAGAGCTGTATCCACATTAATGCTGTTCATTTGCCTTGTTCCCACCTATGTTCTGGAAGAGTCTCATGGCTTCTAGAAGGCAAGAAGAGCTCAAGGCAAACTCAAACAGCACCAGAGCATCATGGGCAGTCCTGACTAATAGACTGCAGCACTCTGTTACGTTGGATGCCAAACTAAACGTACCTAACAGTCTCTCTGTTAAGCAGAGAAATACAGCTATACTATCCTAACTTTACAAATCCTAGCACCTAACTAGGAGGGTTCTACAGTATGAAATATAGACTAGTGTAAGAATTTGAGTGACTTTGACAAGTGCCAAATTGCAATGGCTAGACCCACGATGACCCATGTCCACAGCCAAAAGTGCCTACAGTGGGCTTGTGAGCATCAGAGCTGGACCACAGAGCAGAAGGTGGCAATTTTCTATACATGAATTATAAGTTAAGGTTCACACTTCACAAAGGAGCCTTGCCAGGTATTGCTTCCGCATATTTTGGCAAATGTATGTAGCACCCTCCTAGTGCAGCTAGGGGGAGCTGGACCCTAATGGTTAGTCAGGAGCTTGTTAGTAGCTCAGGCGAGATAGCCAGAGGGTCAAATTGTGGTCAGGGTTGAGAGACTCTGCAGGCCAGCCCCTCTGGAATTTTTCCCTTCTCTGAGGCTTTCGGAGGAGGGCCTTGAAGGCAGTGGGTGGATTTGAGGGGTGGCTGGCTCTGCTCTTGAGGAAACTCAGCCAATCCCCAACAGAAGGCTTGGCAAGGGTCTGGGACTCCCTTAAAAGTGTAAGAGCCTGCTCAGTAGAAGGAGTGTGGTGGGAGAGGTGTAGGGAAGTGAAGGAAGATGTGAAGCTGGAGGAGGAAGGTTGCCAGGAGGCCTAGTGAAATGGTGCCTGTCTGCGAACCTGGAAAGGAGAAAACTCAAGACACACCATCCCCCTGAGCGAGAACCACCTGAATAGCAGGGAAGGAGCAGCCCAACTGATAGGACTGGTAGCAGCAGCCAACCCACAAGCAGCACAGGAGAGGATCTTTTTAATGGTTGAACTGGATGGACTTTTTTCAGCCAGACTAGCTATGTGAATGGTTATGTGAATGGTTGGGTGTGTGTGGGTCACTTCCCTGGGAAAGAAATGGCATCAGGATGCAGTATGGGAAGAAGGCAAGTCAGCAGAGGCAATGTGTTTTGGGCAATGTTCTGCTTGGAAACCTTGGGTCACCTATTCTGTTGTTTGTACATATGCCCTATGTTGCACCTCTAGTTAGGCCTATATACCTGCAAACATGCATGTTTATATACATGATTGTTATGTCTGGCTGGATCTTCCTGATGGCTGGCATGATGTTCCTCACACTCCATATCTAGCTCCACATCCTACCTGGTAACGAGTCTTCATTATTAGTGTTAACAGTCCACAGGCCATTATCTTGTGATAGACAGTGCTTCCATTCTTACAGCTGTGGAAGCCTCTGCTGCTGGGTGAAAAGGCTGCATGCTGACAAGGCAGTGTCAGTACAGAGCTCTTTCCCCAACTCCAACCCCCCCTCCTCCATACTTTAAAGCTCACACCCCATTCTCCCCCCAGTAAAGAGCTGCCTTCTCCTCCTACCCCCTAGTAAAGCCCCCCCCCCCCCTTACAGAGTTCTTTCCTTCTGCTACCACCAAGTATGAAGCTATAACCCCTCCAAAGCTCCTCCCACCCATTACAGAGCTCCTCCCAGTACAGAGCTCCTCCCACCCCCCAGTACAGAGCTCTCGTCCTACCTCCCCAGTACAGTGATCCACTAACCCCCTGTACAGAGCTCTTTCCTCCCACTCCCTCAGTACAGAGCTGCACTCCACCCCTTCCTCAGTACAGAGCTGCACTCCACCCCTTCCTCAGTACAGAGCTCCCCTCTCCTCCCCCCAGTACAGAGCTCCCTTCTCCTTCTACCCCCCATTATAGAGCTCCTCCACCCCCTAGCCTGCCCCCGTACAGAGCTCCCCTCTCCTCCCCCCAGTACAGAGTTCCCTTCTCCTTCTACCCCCCCATTACAGAGCTCCTCCACCCCCTAGCCTGCCCCCATACAGAGCTCCCCTCTTCTCCTCCAGTACTCACAGGGCTAGTGTCAGAAGTGGCAATACAGAGTACTGCTGTGCTCTGGATAGAAAAGAAAAACCTGTTGAGAGGAGTGGCACTACAGTCACTACTGAACAAATATACAAATAGCATGTGGTGCAAACCTAAAGTAAAAAGAACAGTAAGGGATACAAGTAGTTAGCGATAAGATAGAATTAAGTCCATATCATAAAGTCCATAAAAAGCACCTATGAGCGGCTCCACCGAGAGACTAGAATATACAGTTGTGTCCAAAATTATTCAACCCCCACTGAAATTGAGTGTTTTGGCCAGTTTGACATTGCTTTTGATCATTCAGTCATCTTGCTTACATTTACATTAAAGAGGCACTTGTAGGTCAGACAAATATAACATAACAGTTATAATGAAATAACCACAAATGTCTTTTCTGTGCTCACAGCATTATCAGTTTTATTCAACCCCCAAGTGACATTCAATCTTAGTACTTAGTACAGCATCCTTTTACAGTTATAACAGCTTTTAAACGTGAAGCATAGCTTGACACAAGTGTCTTGCAGCGATCTACGGGTATCTTCGCCCATTCTTCATGGGCAAAGGCCTCCAGTTCAGTCACATTCTTAGGCTTGCGCACTGCAACTGCTTTCTTTAAGTCCCACCAGAGGTTCTCAATCGGATTTAAGTCTGGTGACTGCGATGGCCACTCCAAAATGTTCCAGCCTTTCCTCTGCAACCATGCTCTAGTGGACTTGGAGGTATGCTTGGGATCATTGTCCTGTTGAAAGGTCCAACGTCTCCCAAGCCTCAGGTGTGTGACGGACTGCATCACGTTTCCATCCAATATCTCCTGGTACTGAAGAGAATTCATGGTACCTTGCACACGCTGAAGCTTCCCTGTACCTGCAGAAGCAAAACAGCCCCAAAGCATGATTGACCCTCCACCATGCTTCACAGTAGGCAAGGTGTTCTTTTCATCATAGGCCTTGTTCTTCCTCCTCCAAACATAGCGTTGATCCATGGGCCCAAACAGTTCTAATTTTGTTTCATCAGTCCACAGAACACTATCCCACAACTTTTGTGGTTTGTCCACATGGCTTTTGGCATACTGCAGTCGACTCTTCTTATTCTTTGGAGACAGCAAGGGGGTACGCCTGGGAGTTCTGGCACGGAGGCCTTCATTACGCAGTGTGCGTCTTATTGTCTGGGCTGAAACTTCTGTACCCACATCTGACAAATCTTTTCTCAGTTCCTCAGCAGTCACACGGGGACTTCTCTCCACTCTACGCTTCAGGTAGCGCACAGCAGTCGAAGTCAGCATCTTCTTTCTGCCACGACCAGGTAGCGTTTCAACAGTGCCCTTTGCCTTGAATTTGCGAATGATGCTTCCTAAGGTGTCTCTTGGTATGTTTAACATCTTTGCAATCTTCTTATAGCCATTGCCCTTCCTGTGAAGAGAAATCACCTCTTCTCTTGTCTTCCTGGACCATTCTCTTGCCTTCACCATGTTTGTAACCACACCAGTAAATGTCTAGAAGGAGCTGAGTATCACAGTCATTTTAAAGCTGCCTAATTGGTGCTTATTATGCTTGATTGCTGCTCGGTGACATCCACAGGTGTTTTCAATACCTGATGGAAAGCACCTGTATGAACCTCTGTTCTTCAGAGTGGTAGTCTTTAAGGGGTTGAATAATTGTGGCAATGAAGAAACCACATAAGAACCATTTACTACTGTATTACATAAACAATTGATGTCATTTTAGTTGCATTTGGGTAGTTACAACGTCCTTGTAGGATTTGATTCTGAATACAATTCCAAATGTACACTATAGTCCCTAAACCCCTTTACAGCATTGGGGGTTGAATAATTTTGGACACAACTGTATCTCTGTAAGAACGAAAAAGGAACACAAGGATGAAATGAAAAGGAATTACAGTCACTCCTGTCAGTGGGAGGTGGGAAGAAGGGAGCACCCAGCGTGCCCCAACCCCTGCATACATTGCCAGTGCCCAGGGCATGTGCCCCTTCTGCCAAGATCTCTTCCCTTCCCATGCCCTGAATGTTCATATAGTAGCTCCGGTCAGCAGATGTTTTGTTTCTATGCTATGGACTTGCTATACAAACCCTTCTGAGTTGAAACTCTGGGGAAAACTTATTAAAAGCTTTTCAACATGAATTTGGCATTATAGCTGTACATGGAACTCTTGTGCCAAATACATAAAAGATGTTTAACAATTCCATAGCTAATTCCCATGTGTACTACAGATGTATAAAGATCTTATTTGCGACACTTTTCCCAGAATGTTGCTATGGCTGCGACATATCTGAGATAAGGAAACTGGAAATAATCAAGCTCTATTTAATCTTGAAGTAAATTGTGTCACACGCCTAGCTATTCGAGCCATTCTTGGTGACAAATGTATGTACATGTTTCCAGCAGGTACACAAATCTGTTTCATGCAAAGACATTTGTCTTATGGACATGAGACACACTTCTACAGAGTCTCTGTGCAACTGAGGAAAGTCACAGGCCAGTATTGTACTGTGTAATAAGTTCTTATCCATACCCATGACATGCTTTACAGGTCACTAGATGTCTCCTCTGAGAGCACCAAAGTAGAGTAATCATTAGCATCACCATGTATAAGTACTCTATTTGGTCTGAGCCAAGAACTTGTCAAGGTCCACCAGACTGGAATGAACAATACAATAAGGCTTCCCCTGTCTGATAATGCTTTTACTAAGTGTTCTTCTCGTTTATTAGGACAGATCTGTCTTTCAGTCCCAGAGCCATAGTGTATTCCATAGCAAGCTTGGCAAATTGTGACATGCCCCTCCCAGGTTATGTAATATGGGACAATGGGCAGCCACATTTTCACTCCTTGACCCTGCCAGCACCTAATAGGCTGTGCCTCTCTAAAGGAAGAAACACCTTAGGGACTAGTAGACCGTTCATAACTGGCAACTATGGGTGTCTCATCCCCCTCCAAAAAACCCATTTACCCCTTTGGTAAAAAGAACAGTTTTACCAGCGGTTGATTTTCTTCTGTTTTCAGGGGTTACTGGCATGGAGAGCAGATATCAGCAAAAGTTCTTGGTAGCAGTATATGAGGAAGCCCGTGTGTAAATCAAGCAGGTGAAACGCGTCAACGGTAGCCACTGCCGTGGGGAGTCCCGGCCCAGTGACCTAATGTTTGGCTTTGCACTATTTTAATCACGGGCAGAACCGAGTGGAGGACCGGTAAAGTCTTCTAGTGCGCATGTGCAGTTTCTATACAGTTCCAGAAGCAGTGGGGATGGAGCAGACTAAGGTCAAGCTCACCAGAGGAGTGTTAACCACTTAGCAGAGAATGGAGTGGTGACCTGTAAGCAGTCTATATTTGAGTTGGAACATCTTTACATGCCTGACAGTTTAGAAAATGGGTAAAGACCTAGCGAGCGCACATGCAAGCAGCTAAAAGCATTAGTAAAAAGGAACCACAATACCTTTTAATAGCAAGCAAAAATAAAGAGATATAGTGCAGCTCTAAAAGTACACATAAAACCACATAAATGTCTAATAAGGTTATGCAAATGTGGAGCACAGTCCCAGGTAAACAGGCCCCTTGCTGAATGTAAAAAGTGCTGACGTGACAGTTCTATTCAGAAATCCAGTGGGATATCCAGTGAAAAAAATGGTAAGATTGCCTACTAACCAGAAGCGCAATCGGTATGCGCATATAAGAATCCAAGATCAGCTGGACATCAGATGAGGGGGCAGTCGGATAGAACGTTGATGTCCTCCGGGGGGTCCCTCAGATAGGAATTAGATGCAGTTCTGATCTATCACTTCCTTCCTCTGGTCTCAATGGAACGTCTGGGGTCGTCCTGGGCTGGGGTTAGATGCTCAGATCCGAGCAACAAATGTATGGATACCCATAGTGTAGTAAGTTAAGTATTTATTGAACATAAAGTAAAGGTATACATACATAAGTATATCAAAGCACAGGATGACTGTGGGTATAGGTAGAAGCGCAGTAAGTACCGCTGAATACAGTGACCAGTATAAATGGAAATAGGTGCCGCCGGACCTCCTTGATCCGGCGGCGTGACATCAAGGTGTGCAAGGGCTCCTCCTATTTTTGACGCATTTCGTATAACCATACGTCTACTGTAGGGGTGATGCCATGGCCGCCTGACGTCTGAATGGGTCTATTTATAGGCAGGTGCACACGCAAATGAGCATGCATCAACCCACCTGAATATGCGCCACTGCGCATGCGCGAGCGGCACGGACGCCACATTCATGGAAATCCCAGATATAGCGGGTGCGTATAACACTGCACATGCGCGAATGTCACGATCGCCATTTTATTGGAGATTATGAACAACACAGGCGCACATAGGATCGCGCATGCGCGAATATCGCGATCACCATTTTGCTAGTGCCAGGCATACTAGTAACCTGTGGATCC
Organism: Staurois parvus; assembly: GCF_062004578.1. Taxonomy (NCBI): domain Eukaryota; kingdom Metazoa; phylum Chordata; class Amphibia; order Anura; family Ranidae; genus Staurois; species Staurois parvus. Next base: position 933,726 of record NW_028318241.1, read on the forward strand.
AAGTGTGTCTGTGAGGATATCAATAACTAAATTCATATAAAACAATATAATGTAAAATATTATTTAAAACTAGATGTACATAAGACTAGGAGCATTATATCAGATTAAATATAAATATACAAAACTGGAAACTTTGCATTCTTCCTACAGTATATGTAATTAGTACATCTTACACATCAAATAGATAAAAATATTGATATATGCAAGTGTCCATATCATCACAGGTGAACTTGCAGTGGGTGAATATCAATATAGAAAACCTCTTGAGAGGTGTAATATATAAAAACTTGAATGTGTAAAATATATTTTGTAAAATATAAATGTATATAATGTAAAAGTTTAAAATAAATGAGTAAAGTAGATGAATAAAATAGATACATGAAATAAACGTATATGATGAGTAACTTGAATAAGTATAACCATATTGCAGTATTAATCATGAAGATAATCCTGATACACAGGACAGTCTGGTTTGTCCATATCTCTATCTGGACATTGTACAACTGACTCAGCTACTAACTTCCACTACCTGTCAACATTTCCGCAGTTAACTCACTTTATTGATTGTAGCTCTGGTGATACCTCTCCCCTTCCATTCCATGATGTTAAGCTCCCGCAGTTGGGGACACTAACACTTGGTGTGATGGATGAGGTGTTGGAGAAGGAGTATGGACATCCTCCCCAATCTTTATGGCTACCCTAATAAGCCAGCTGGCCCAATTCAATATATTTGAGCCTTCTTGAGGGTACATCTATAATGCCTTACATGTCCATGTAAGTGCTCTATACATAAGGTAGCCCCACTATTACCACACTGCACTACATTATAAACAAGTGACTTTTCACTAATACCCTCCAGTTGATTCTATGCAATTACAGCCAGTTACTACTTAGCCTTGTTATTTATCTGCATACTGGTTTATAGTGGTTTCATCAATGGTCACCGGCAGTGACCACCCTATTATGGGTTGATCTGTTTATTTTTTAAATTTCACAGTCTATTCAGTGTGCACAACAGTGATCTCCAAACTGCGGCCCAGGAGCTGAATGTGGCCCTTTGCATACCTTTATCTGGCCCTTGGGCACTATTCCACCAACTGATACCAATAATGGCACACCTTTCCCCCTACTGACACCATCAATGGGGCACTATTCTTCTCATTGATATCAACAATGGGGCACTATTCCTCCCGTTAAAACCAATGATGGGGCACTGATGCCAGGGCATTTTCTACTCCCACTGGCCACAGTTTGGCCCCTGTAAGGCCTGAAGGACAGTAAACTGGCCCTTTGCTTAGAAAGTTCGGAGGCCCTTGGTGTACAATAAGCAATCCCCAATACTGTGTCTTTACACTGCCTCTTAATTTACAAATTGATGCATCAAAAATATATATAATCAGGCTTGAGTGGAGATAATGATAGTGTAAGACATAGAATTGAGTGATGCTCACTTGGGGGCAGAACCACTCAGTGAATCAGGTGTTTCCAGACTCTTTTTTAATTGGCAACGTTGTCATGTTTTTAATGGTGACAGGTGGAGACTAATGTTTGCTATGTGAGTTTAATGAGATCGATTTTCAAATCAATAAAGTTGATTTTTAGTCACTATTGGTACCTCCTTTCTTTTTAAGGGTCTCTTCTTAAATCCCCCTCCCCCCTTTTTTTTCTATCACTCCATAAGGGATGCCAGCTTATCCACACTCTCGAGGTCTGTATGCTTAATACACTGCTTTATTTTAACCAGTAAGGCTCTAATGTTCAAAGAACAATCGTTCCACAGTCTAACCAGGGTTGAGCACTTCAAGTTGCATCCACTTGTTTGGAGTGTATGAACGAATCATACATCTGGGACCTTGCAGGCTGACCAGACTCATATTCCTACATGAACACATGCTGCTCTTGGATGGCCATGGTAACCCAAAGTCTGACTAAAACTTCTCCCCTGAGTTTAGGATACTCCCTGCCATCCTAGAAGGCTTTATACCACCCAAAGCTCTACAAAGCCTCCAGGATCTACAAAAGGATTTATTAAGATTCTGGGAAAACAAAAAGTCTCTTTTCTCCACACCAGTCCCGAAGTCTGGAGCCCCGCACAACAGGTCAATGTGGCACATATTTGACAGGTTCAGCCATACATACATATAACATATCTCTATGTTATTTCATAGATGTGTGTTATGTCATGGGTTGTGTTGAACCTCTGCATTAGTAGCAGGCTACATGTGCAGCTGTGGGGTACAGAATCTAAGGGACAACAAGCACCAAAACGTACCCCACTATGAACTTCTAAACGTCAGGTGAGTTGCCAGAGATCTCCCAAATCAATGGGCAAATGCTTAGTCAATGAAGCAGACAGTGGACAGGGCAGTGAGCATTCCCGCATAGCCTTAACACAGAGGTCATGGAAGGAGGTATATTGGCAAGGCTGTAATACAGGTACAGGTCATGGCAGAGAAAAGACAACACTCTAAGGGGCAGGCTGGGGACATACTTAGAATATAGAAGAGCAAAAAAAACAAAAAAAAAACAGAAGCAATGTTGCTGATGTCTAAAGCAGATGAAGCAAAGTGTATATCTTCTGTTTGGCGATTCCATGGACATTTTAAGCCAGCAGATGGCACGTGAAGATGCCTGGAAGCAGTACACCTGATCCATCAAGACAGCATGGAAAACTGAGTTGGCAGACTTTCAACAGACATAAGGGGCCACCTATAGAAGGTAAGTAGCATTTACTATTTCCTGACAGGCATCAGAGGGTATTTATCAAAACTAGAGCATACACGAGCAGCTTAAGGCCTCATGCACACTGGACATTTTCTTTAACTTCCCTAGAAGCCTCTTCCTGGCAGCAGCGTTTTGGCCAATAAAACACCTGACGCTTATATAAGTGTGTAATGCGTTTAGCCGCATATACCAACATCAAGCGACTGGGCATTCATTTTTTTTAAATTAAATATATTTTTCTGGACATTGAAATAAATTAACGTTCAAGTGCTAAATATGCCTAGCCTTAATGTGTGTTTAGAAGTGTTTAGACGCATTTACACTCCTCAAGATTTTTTTCTGCCAAAACTCTGCTGATCCTGGATGCACTGTCAGTGTTTCTTTTCTGCCTGTTATCTCTCCTGCCACTAAATGCCTCTAAAAGTTTATGTGTGCATGGATGCATAGACTAACATGCATGGATGTTTAGAGGCAGGGAAAAAAATGCTACCCACCTCTAGAAGCAGCTGTAAAAACTTGCAGTATGCATGAGGCCTAAGCTTGTGCAGTTAAGCTTTAGTTTAAGTTTGTTAGTGTGCATTTTGTTATAATAATTAATAATTATTATTAACCTGTAGATCATTTTAGGTTCTGATTATATTTTACATGCCACCTTTAACTTTGCGTTATTTTCTCAATAATTGTTTTAATTTTTATCATTTTTTTATTGTTAAGATTTTAAAAGTTATATTTCTTTAATACTCTAAAGCATTTTTGATATGGCATTGCAAGTTTTTGTAAAAAAAAAAAAAAAATACCTGCTGATCCTTCCAATACTTGGCTTATTTTCCTGCTTTGTGTATCCAGGTGTTAACACTAACCATACAGTATGTTACTAATCTTGTGGCAGCCTTGACAGCATCACATACACATCCCCAGGATGGGACTACAGGTTGCTGTGACTAGAAGAGCATGTTGTCAGCCTGCTCCAAAATAGTTTGATTGGTGAAGGAAGCTGTCAGGGACTTCATACACCCATGTGTGCATCCCACAGCCCTTGCTACAGAGAAGGGATGAGAGCAAGCTATCGATTACATGGCATCCAAAAAAAATCTTAAATAAAATGGTTTTCATTTACAAATTTTAAGTCTGGAAATGCGAAATCACATATATATTTTGTGCACCCGTGCCGCCCTGTAGCAGTATATCTGCTATAGGGCGGTCGGGAAGCGGTTAACCCCTTCCTGCCCAGTGCCTTTTTTTTTTAGCACTGATCACTGTATTGGTGTCACTGGGGATGTCAGTGACACGAAATCAGTTCCCCCCCAGTGTCAGAATGCCTGTCGCAGTCCCGCAGTCGGTGATTGCCGCCATTACTAGCAAAAATTTAAAATAAATACAAAATTCCAGTATCTATACCGCCATATGTAGACGCTATAACTTTCACATGAGCCAGTTAATTTACACATATTTTTTAGCAAAGACATGTAGCAGAATACATTTTGACCTAAATTTATGACAAAATTTGATTTTTAACATTTTTTTACTGGACATATTTAATAGCAAAAAGTGAAAAATATTTTTTTTCTCAAAATTGTCAGGCTTTTTTTTTATAGCGCAAAAAATAAAAAATGCACAGGCGATCAAATACCACAGAAAGAAAGCTCTATTCGTGGGGGAATAAATGACACAAATTTAATTTGGGTGCAGCGTTGCATGACCGTGCAATTGTCAGTTAAAGTAACACAGTGCCGTAATGCAAAAAAATAACCTGGTCAGGAAGGGAGTAAATCCTCTGGAGGGTAAATGGTTAATCTAGACACACCGGGTTTATTTACTAAAGCTGGAGAGTGCAAAATCAGACTCACTTCTGCATAGGAACCAATCAGCTTCTAACGTCAGCTTGGAAGCAAACCTGGAAGCAAAACAGGCTGTCTACTTTGCCTGGGAATTTGCACTTTGCAAGAGAATTTTCTTTAACTTCCCTAGAAGCCTCTTCCCTAGAAGAATTTTCCCTTAGCTTAGTAAATGTGGGGAAGCTGTGATAACTTCCATCATCCAATCATGTACAAGCATTGGATATTCAAATTGTATATTAGTTGCAAAGTGAAATTTCACCACATTCACTAAAATCCAGGAAAATTTCCTTGCAAAGTAAAGAGACTATTTGCTTTTAGCAAATCAACCTCTTAGTCTTCCTTTCTTTTCTTGAATTCTTATTCCCTTCAGGTCTGTGCCTGCAACAATATTTTTAGATTATCCTTTAAAAAGTGTTCCATTTGCCCCCCTTGTTTTGGTAGATGCGACTCTGGAATATGACCTCAATGCTTTTCTGAGTTGATTAAATTGCATGCAGTCTTGCATTATGCTCTGTTTTCTTATTTTCTGGTAAATTCCAGTAAATCAAAGCTGCAGCGTTAATTATTCAATTTGGAAGAGCAGACTACTATTCTGCATGGTCTAAAGCACAAGATCAATGAGAACTATTAGCGTGTGGAACAAAGACAATTGTGAAATTTAAAAAATAAAAAATAGCTAAATGAAATTTCATTTTATTAGATCGCTTTTATAAAGAAAGCATATGAGTTGATAATTCTGTCTTAGAAAATGTTATTTTGTATATTTAGCTACAAAAACATCTTAAGCTGGAGTGTTAGCGCTGACTTAAATGAATCAGAAAAGGTGTGAAAGCAATGACTCCACACATCAAAATTAAAAAGGGTTGGGCTCCAGGACCCCCCCCCTTCTGAACTCTACCCTAACACACTCTAGCTGCTATGGGGGCACTTGTGCGTGCTTGCTCCTGAGCCAGCTTTGTGTGTCCATAGACACCCCCCACTCTCTTCTCATTGGCTGCGATTGGCTCCTGCTGCTGTGTCTGAGTCAGTGAGGAGGTAGAAAGCTGAGAGAGTCTCTGGTCTCATGCACATTGCAGGATTGAGATTGGGCTCAGGTTAAGGGGGAAGGGAGCTGCATACTGAAGGTTTTTTACCTTAATGCAGAGAATGCATTAAGTTAAATAAACCTTCAGGCTTTAAAACCACTTTCAGTTAAAGTTTGCTCTAGTATGTACCGTAGGAATGGGAGTTAGAGACTTTAGATTGCAAGTTCCTTGAGGGCAAGGACTGATGTGAATATAATATACAGTATATACACTGTTCAAAAAAATTAAAGGAACACTTTTTATTCAGAGTATAGCATCAAATCAAGTAAACTCCTGGGATATCTAGTCAGTTATGTAGCAAAGGGGGTTGAAATTAACAACAGGTGCACTAGAGGGGCAACAATGAGACAACCCCAAAACAGGAATGGTTTTACAGGTGGAGGCCACTGACATTTTTTTCTCTACTCATCTTTTCTAACAGTTTTTCACTAGTTTTGCATTTGGCTAGGGTCAGTGTCGCTACTGGTAGCATGTGGCGATACCTGGACCCTACAGAGGTTGCACAGGCAGTCCAACTCCTCCATAATGGCACATCAATACGTCAAGGTTTGCTGTGTCTCCCAGTCCAGTCTCAAGACCATAGAGGAGATTCCAAGAGACAGGCAGTTACTCTAGGAGAGCTGGACAGGGCGTTAGAAGGTCCTTAACCCATCAGCAGGACCGGTATCTGCTCCTTTGTGCAAGGAGGAACAGGATGAGCCCTACAAAATGACCTCCAGCAGGCCACTGGTGGGAATGTCCCTGACCATACAATCAGAAACAGACTTCATGAGGGAGGCTTGAGGGCCTGACGTCCTCTAGTGGGCCCTGTGCTCACTGTCCAACACCTTAGATCTCAATTGGCATTTGCCATTGAAAACAAGAATTGACAAGTCCGCCACTGGCGCCCTGTGCTTTTCACAGATGAGAGCAGATTCACCCTGAGCACATGTGACGTGAAAGGGTCTGGAGAAGCCATGAAGAACATTATGCTGCTTGTAATATCCTTCAGCATGACCATTTTGTTGGTGGGTCAGTGATGGTCTGGGGAGGCATATCCATAGAGGGATGCACAAACCTCTACAGGCTAGACAATGGCACCCTGACTGCCATTAGGTATCAGGATGAAATCCTTGGACCTATTGTCAGACCCTACACTGGTGCAGTGGATCCTATTCCTCCTGGTGCACAACAATGCCTGGCCTCATGCGGCGAGAGCATGCAGGCAGTTCCTGGAGGATGAAGGAATTGATACCATTGAATGGCCCCCACACTCACCTGACCTAAATCCAATAGAACACCTCTGGGATATCATGTTTCTGTCCAAGCAACGACACCAGGTTGCACCTCAGAATGTTTAGGAGCTCAGTGATGCCCTGGTCCAGATCTGGGAGGAAATACCCCAGGACACCATCCGTTGTCTCATTAGGAACATGCCCCAATGTTGTCAAGCATGCATGCAAGCATGTGCGGGCCATACAAACTACTGAGTACCATTTTGAGTTGCTGGAATTAAATTTCAGCAAAATGGACTTGCCTGCTGCATAATTTTTTCACTTTGATTTTCGGGGTGTCTTTCTATTCAGTCCTATGTAGGTTGATAATTTTTATTTCCAACAAATGATGGGGCATCCTTACGTTCCTAACACATTACCCAGTCCATATCAGTATAGATATCCAGCATGATATTTTTCCCTATTGAGATCTGATGTGTTTTCAAAGTGTTCCTTTAATTTTTTTGAGCAGTATATGTAAAGCACTGTGTAAATTGTTAGTGCCATATAAATTCCTGAAATAAAAAACTAGCACAAATTCAGTCAATGGATAACATGTACAGTGAATTTAAAAAGTCTACACACCCCTGTTAAAATCTCAGGATTCTGTGATGTAAAACAATGAGACAAATAATTTCAGAATTTTTTCCACCTTTAATGTGACCTATAAACTGTACAACTCAATTGAAGAACAAACTGAAATCTATTGGGGGGGGGGGGGGAGTAAACATAAGAAAACTAGAATAATGTGGTTGCATAAGTGTGCACACCCTCTTATAACTGGGGTTGTAGCTGTGTTCAGAATTATGCAATCACATTCAAAATCATGATAAATAGGAGTCAATACTAACCTGCCATCATTTTACGTGCCTCTGATTAACCCCAAATAAAGTTCAGCTGTTCTAGTGGGGCTTTCCTTACATTTTCTTAGTCGCATCCTACAGCAAAAGCCATGGCCCGCAGAGAGCTTCCAAAGCATCAGTGGGATCTCATTGTTAAAAGGTATCAGTCAGGAGAAGGGTAAAAAAGAATTTTCAAGGCATTAGATATACCATGGAACACAGTGAAGACAATCATCATCAAGTGGAGAAAATATGGTGCAACAGTGACATTACTAAGCATGGGATATCCCTCCAAAATTGATAAAAGGCTAGAAGAAAACTGGTCTGGGAGGCTGCCAAGAGGCCTACAGCAACATTAAAGGAGCTGCAGGAATATCTGGCAAGTACTGGCTGTGTGGTACATGTGACATCAATCTCCCGTATTCTTCATATGTCTGTGCTATGGGGTAGAGTGGCAAGACGGAAACCTTTTCTTATGAAGAAAAACATCCAAGCCCCACAGAAACCTGAGATTTTAACAGGGGTGTGTAGACTTTTTATATCAACTGTATATAACAGCAGATATAGCTGCCTCCATATAAAACATCGTTTCATTTCATGATCAAAACAGTTCTTCTAAAACACATGTCAAACGCAAAGCCCGTGGGCCGAATCTGGCCACCAAGCCATTTCATGTGGCCCTCATACTTCTACTGCAGCTGTGGCACCTCCCTTGTCTCTGTCCCCACTTTGTCTCAGCAGCCAGCAGCAGAAAGGAGGACAGAACTCCTTTGCCTGATCCTGCGCTTCTGTGTGCGGCCGTAAAGAGGCTCATCTCTGCCCTCCCCATGTCAGCAGTCGGAAGCAGAGAGGAGGACAGAACTCCTCCAACAGATCCTGCACCTCTCTATGCAGCTCTTAGTCTCTGCCTCCCCTGGTCTCAGCATTCAACAGACTCCGGCAGCTGATTCCAGCCATCTTCTGGTCCTCCTCCAGCCCCTGCACCTTCTGCTTTCCAACTCTGCCCCCAGCTTCTTCTCGGCAGCAGCACACGGTAACGGGGTGCACTGTGATGTAAGGGAGGGTAGAGGACACTTGACTTATGGTGGGGACTCCTGACATCTGATGTAAGTAAGTTGGGGTACTTTAGAGATCTAGTCTTACAGATACAACTGGCCCTTTGGGGGCAACCAGAAAGCTGATGTGGCCCACAATGAACATGATTTTTACACCTGTTTCAAAACATCAACCAACATTGATAAGATCATTTATTGTTCCCATTCACATGCACAATTATTGTTATAAAATAATTGAGACTATAGACTGTATGTAGTATATCATTAAGTAAATTCAGTGGTGTATGTTGAAAGAAATTAGCTGAGAAGAAAAACTGGGGCAGGTAGCCGAGATGTGATTAGACCAGACTAAGAAGTTTTGAGACAGGAGGTGCATTGGCTTCTTAGATCAAGCTCTTCCTTCAGAGATACATCTTAAAGAAAACTACAACTGAGATGAAAATGTTTTGCAGGTGCTCCGACACATTTAGAAACGCTTGTCATCAGATATAGAAATTGGCGTATGTTCCTCAAAACTGTCAGCGTGCTAGTTCAAAGTCTTGCTTCAGGATGTGGGGTCCTATTTAGATTCTGTAGAAAACAAAACAAGTTCTTTTGAGCTGCTGAACACAGAGATCAACCATGGGGAGCTTTTACCTCTAGTGGCCACAGGAAAACCTTTCAACATCATACATATACTTACTCAGCTGTAATTATGGCAGATTGAGCCCAGCGTTGGTATGATGTACACTCATCTTTCGCACTGATGGAAAAGCATTGTGAAAAGCACTGTGAAAAGCATTGTTAGAAATAGCTTTCTTGGCAAACTTGGTCATAGGAATCGGCATCTGGGGCAATAGCCCAGGGCATTTAAAACACAAGAGGCCAATGTATCAAAAAATGTAATACATAGAAATAGCTAAAGATGAAAATATAGAGATAGGTCCAGCAAATAACAATGTAAATGCTTAATTGCAGATTGTGCTGTGGATGGATTTGTCATTCTTATTTGTAATGTTCAACATTTGAAAATGTATACACAAATTCCAATTCACTCGTCATGGGACTTTATATGAGGCGTATCACAGCCAAAGAATAGATAATTAGTATATATATATATATATATATATATATATATATATACACACACACACACATATATATACACACATATATATACACACACACTATATTGCCAAAAGTATTGGGCCAGCCCTCCAAATCATTGGATTCATGTGTTCCAATCACCTCCATGACCACAGGTGTATCCAATCAAGCACCTAGGCATGCATATTGCTTCTACAAACATTTGGTGAAGAATGGGTCGCTCTCAGGAACTCAGTGAATTCAAGCGTGGTACCGTGATAGGTTGCCACCTGTGCAATAAGTCCATCTGTGACATTTCCTGGCTATTAAATATTCCACAGTCAACTGTTAGTGGTATTATAACAATGTGGAAGCAACTGGGAACAACAGTAACTCAGGCCACGTAAAATGACAGAACGGGGTCATCACATGCTGAAGTGCACAGTGCACAGAAGTTGCCATGTGTCTGCAGAGTTAATGGCTAAAGACCTCCAAACTTTAAGAGTCCTTCAGATCAGCACAACAATGAATAGCGAGCTTCATGGAATGGGTTTCCATGGCCAAGCAGCTGCATCCAAGCCTTATATCACCAAGTGCAATGCAAAGTGTTGGATGCCGTGGTGTAAAGCACACCGCCACTGGACTCTAGAGCAGTGGAGACATGTTCTCTGGTGTGATTAATCATGCTTCTCTGTCTGGCAATCCAATGGATGTGTCTGGGTTTGACGAGTGCCAGGAGAACATTACTTGCCTGACCGCTATGTGCCAAATGTAAAGTTTGGTGGAGGGGGGTTTATGGTGTGGGATTGTTTTTCAGAGGATGGGCTTGGCCCCTTAGTTCCAGTGAAGCAGAGAATGAAAGAGCAGACAGAAATCATACTTGGTGATTTGGATTGAGGCTAGTACACACTACAGAAGAATGTGCTTTGTTAATTTTTCATTTCGGAGGTTTACAACCACTCTACATGCACATCAATGTGCACACATTTTCGATGCACATCAATGCACATGCATTTCCGATGCATTGCAATGAGTTTGTATGTGCAGTATGGTGTAAAAGCACCCTCAGGCATACAAAATGTATAGTACAGTACCCAACTTTAACCATGTAGAATTTCACTTATCTGTCTCAAATAAAAATCTGACTTACTATTATGGGTTACTATACTTTGTACTTTGTGAAATATTGTGAAATATTGTGAAAAAGTCCTATGTTATTTATATTAAATACACATAAATGTAGTAATCAATATTGTAATATCTTCATGCATGATTCTATGCACAGATTGCAATAATAAGAAAACAAGTGACATAAACAGGCTAGTTCTGTTTTACTGTGGGAATGCCCCAGAACTACCCCTTTAGATCTCTTTCTCATGGGTGGCAGACTTTACTGCCCTCTGAAAAGTGTTCTGAGGTGGACTGCATTTTTAGATCATGGTTGATAGGCAGTTAACATGTGTTCAGAAGGTCATACTGCCTTCTCCTGCAAGCCTATATTTTGATCCCCAGTAGGATTTCTTCTCTCTAAATGGGAATATCACATTGAGTTACCACACGTAGCCATGTTTTCCGTGGTTATAGTGAGGTAACATTGACAATGATTCAATGGGCAAGCTTGACAGGAGGTACCACCTGTCAAACTTGACTTGCCAAGTTAAAATTGTCCCAGTGTGAAGCGAAGCATTGCAACCATGGCAATGTGAACTCAACCTTACCGGTTTGTGGAGGAGAAATATGATATAGCTTTATTTTTTAACAGAAGCAGAGATTTCCCTTCACTTCCTGCTCCATAACCAAAATAGGTAGTAAAAGGAAATCCCTCCAAAATGAGGGAATCTCTGGTTGCCTCCAGGGTCACCAAAACTAGTGTCCCCATTGGAAGATTTCCCCTCTATTACTATTCTGGCAACAACCAAAAATTTGGGATTTCCTTTAATTTTCATTCTCAACAGTAAACAGGACAAACAGAGAAGATGAATCTTTCTACCAGGGACAGAGACAACTTTAAAACCCGACAAGTGTTCTAATCCCTCCCTACTAAAACTATAAAAAAAATTGCCTTTGGTTATACTTTAACCATGGCCATTTCACCTGGGTGACACAAATTTTCACTGCTCCTTATTTTTGTTTAACTATTATTGTTGTTATTATTTATTCTACTATCTGACTGAGAGTGGACACCAGGGGCGGACTGACCATTTGGAAAATCGGGCACTGCCCGAGGGCCCGGGGTCAGTAGGGGGCCCCATGAGATGCCCCTGGTACCTTTTTCATAGGCTTTTTTGAGTTTGGGCAAGGACACAGGGGCCCCATGATCCCCTATTGCCGGGGGCCCCATGAATTGTCACTCCGCCCCTGGTGGACACTCACTCTCATTTCTTTTGGTTGATCCTTGGTACCCCAGTTAAGCACTAGTGCCCCTTTTGCTCTTAGGATTGGCTCTTCTTTTCCATGGTGGGATTGGCCCAAGGGGCATTTAACTTTGCAAACTTTTCCATGGCTTGGCAGTAATTTCTGCCAAAATGTTCCTCCCTTGACAAGTTACAAGTGATGATTTTTTTTCTGCCTCTAAACATCCCTGCCACTAAACTCCTGTAAACGTGTAAATGTGTACATGGACACATACATTCAATGGCCACTTTAGTAGTTACACCTTGCTAGTACCGGGTCTGACACCCTTTTGCCTTCAGAACTACCTTCATTCTTTGTGGCATACATTTAATAAGGTGTTGGAAACATTCCTCAGAGATATTGGTCCATATTGACATGAATTACTGTTGCGTTTCTATCATCTCGAACCAGTCTGATCATTCTTCTCTGACCTCTGACATCAACAAGGCATGCCTCACTTCCGGTCTTCCTCTGACATCACATCTGGTTGCTGAAATGAACATTGGCTGTTGGAATAGCGGCAGTGTGAGGATAGGGATCCTCCTAGTGAGCTGTTTGTGTTGGTGCCCCCTCTGGCACCTTCTTATGTGAGTGCATATAGTTTGTTCCTTTCAATTTCATCTTTTAAACAAAAGTTAGTGCACTATGAATATCTTTCTTGGCTTTTTTCTGAGATTTGTTTTGGCAATGGAGATGTATTATTGATGTATGAACAGTCGGGTTCCAAGGAATCTTCAGAAATAATTGGGCATCCTACCTAACATACATAGGATCTGGTCCTATATGCTTGCTGGCTACTCTGTTAGCCGATGTAATCTGGTGAGTGCACAGTCTAGCCATACACATTGGTGGAACACAGTTGATTTTACAAGAATATCTGGTCAGTTAACTTTCACAGGAATGTGGGAACTTTCGATTTACTATCTGGACATTTTAATACATACCACTATATTTTTGTCTATATATATATGTATATACACACACACAGTGCTCAGCATAAATTAGTACACCCTGACAGATTTGTCAGCAAACCTTTACTTTCCTTTCAGAATCAACATTTTCTATGAGATACTATACTACAAAATATTCCCACAATTGCGGGCCATTGATTGTGAACAAGATTTGTAAATTTGCATGCACAAAAAAGCATTTTTCCTAACAAATTCATTCAAGACCATGTTGCAAAAATGAATACACCCCAATGAAAGTCTTAGGAGCAAAGTTAAATTTTAGACTACAAAATCCTACTTAAGGCCAGATTCACATATGTGCGGTGGTGCGGGCTGCTTTTTTGCATGGGCATGAGAGACCATTAATTTGAATGGACTCCCGTGCCCCAGGACACGCAGGGAAGAAGTCCCTGCACTTCTTCGTGAAACGCAGCCTGCATGGGAACTGAGGTTCCCAGTATGGTTGCGATTTCTTGTGCAGGCAGAATACCATTAGAATTCATGGCACCTCCCGCGGGTCCCGCATTCCTCTGTGCGGGTGGTGTGGCTGCAAGTACTTTTGTACTTTTTCCGCAGCGGCACCACCCACACAGATGTGAACCAAGCCTAACAAGAATTCAACTACAGTGAGTCTAATTATTCATTAAACAGGTGTCCAGCAAACAGTTGATTATAAAAGGGCGTTATTTAACATAGAAACCCCCTTCTCATTTCATGCTGTCAGCAATGGCACCACATGGAAGAGAAACGTCTACAAGAAGATCAGCAAAGCTTTACTTATCAGTCAGAATACTGTAGCAGAAGTGATAAAAAAATTTAACCAAAGATGGAGCTGCAACCATATCACGTCCAGGCTGTCCAGGGAAGTTAACACCTCAACAGGAGTGTCTGATGAGAAGGGCTATAGAAGTTCACTGCAGTTAGCTAAAGAAGTAAAAAGATAAACTGGGGTGATTGTTTCCCTTGACACAATACGGCATACACTGCAGAGCAATGGCATACATCGGTGTCATCCACGAAGGAAGCCTCTCCTAAAGCCCATGCACAAAAAAGCCTGCCTAGAATTTGCCAGGGCCCACGCTGAAATAGAAGAAGACTACTGGGACTCTGTACTCTGGAGTGATGAGAGCAAGATAAATGTTTTTGGTACTGATGGCTTCAAAACTGTATGACGTCGCAAAGGTGAGGAGTACAAAGAAAAATGCATGGTGTCTACAGTGAAACATGGTGGTGGCAGTGTTCTTCTGTGGGGCTGCATGAGTGCTGCTGGTATCAGGGAGCTGCATTTCATTGATGGTATCATGAATTCACAGATGTACTGCTCTATATTGAATGAGAAGATGCTACCATCACTCTGTGTCCTTAATCATCGTGCACTTTTCCAACATGACAATGATCCAAAACACACATCTAAGGCCACTGTTGCATTTCTGAAGAAGAACAGATTTAAAGTGTTTCAGTGGCCAAGCTTGTCTCCTGATTTGAACGCAACTGAACCCCTATGGCTAATTCTGAAGAGACAAGTTGAGCATCACTCTCCATCCAGCATTCAGGCTCTAAAAGAGGTAATTCTTGAAGATTGGAAAAATATCAATGTTGTAATATGTGGCCAACTTGTTCATTCCATGCCTAGAAGACTTGGTGCTGTCCATACAAATCATGGAGGTCATCCAAAATACTAGATGTGTAAAAACCTTGTGTGTGCAGCAGTGCCCCCAGCTCCCCTCAATACTTATCTGAGCCTCATCGTGAACCAGCGATGTGAACGGCAGCCTCGGCTGTCCTGGGTCTCTGCCTCCACATTGGCTGAGACAGCAAGCAGGAACCATTGGCTCTCACTGCTGTCAATCACATCCAGTTAGCCAATGAGGAGAGAGAGGGAGTGGGGCCAAGCCGCGGCTCCATGTGTGAATGGACACACAGAGCAGCGGGTGCCCCCATAGCAAGCTGCTTGCTGTGGGGGCACCCGACAGGAGGGAGGGGCCAGGAGAGCCTGCAGGGGACCTGAGAAGAGGAGGATTCAGGCTGCTCTGTGTAAAACTACTGCACACAACAGGTATGTATAGACATGTTTGTTATTTTCCCCCCAAAAAAACCTTTAGAATTGCTTTAAACCCCAAGACACATTCTGCTACTCCTCCTGAGCATGCAGATATCACGTTTGAGACTTATTCACGAAATAGCCACACAGAGAGGCCCAAAATCCAAGGAGAATCTTCAGATTTTCTAGGGGCATATATTTCCTGACTACCTATCACAAAGGGTGAACAAAAGAATTCTTTTGGTTCCAGTACTGCAGTTGTCCACAGGGGATGGCTGGGACTGGGGTTTCACAGGAACGTGGTCGTGCAGATGTGTACGTTCAGGCCGCAGGCAGAGACATGCTCAGCAACGAGGCAAAGGATTGGTCCAGACATCATACAGAAATGTGATCAAAAAACACGCAAGGGTCAGTACAGGCAGCAGGCACAGGCAAGACTGCAACGGTGTGGTTGTGATGAGGAACACAGTTGCTGGCATACAGTGGTCTGGTGACACTGTGACTGGTGTGGCGGTGATCAGGAAAACTGTTGCTGGCTGCTCTATTCTGGTGGGGTGCAATCAGGAACACTGTTTCTAGCTACAGTGGTATGGCAACACTTACTGGTGTGGTGGTGATCACAGACACTGTGACTGGCTGCAGTAATAGGATTGAGCCATGATTTTACCAGCCCCCAACCACTACCCCCTTTAGCTGCAGCATGTCTCTTCTGTATTAAAAATGCTGCCTGTTTGCCCATTTTTGTTTTGTGCACAAAGCTCCACTTTTGTTTTTTGTTTTTTTTTTTGTTTTTTTTTTATCAGTACAAGGGACACTGCTTACATTGAGCAAGAAGTGCCCCTTATGGTGGCTTTCTCTTCATTTAACCCTTTCACTTGCATAATAGTTTGGGTTTTTTAGCATATGGGAGGGGGTGAGGTTGAATGTTCTGGGGGGGGTGTGGAAGGGATGTACAGCCGCCCGATCGCTTCCATCCGACAGCCGATGGTTGGATTATAAGATATGCACATATTCTTGTCTGTTGTAGGAGAGCTGAAGATTTAAACAAAGAGAACAGCCACCAACACGAGAGACACTTCTCATTCAATGTGATTTTCGTCCCTTTTGCTGATTTTAAAAAATTAAATAACCTTTCTCTTGTACATCAATGTGTTACCAAGCCTGCAGGGAGCTCAGAGTGAGGATGATTCAGCCCCAGTAAAAACACTAACCCTCATATTTCCACAGAGTCAGCCATTCAGAAAGGCATAATACCACCAAATACAGGGGTTTACCTAGTGAGGCAGACAGCTGTACAAGATGAATGCTAGGATTAATTTTAGAGTCTCTTAGAAGGTAGGCTGAGTCCCTTGAGTCAGTATTAATGCACAACTCTCATGTTCATGACCATCATCATATATCTTTAAATGTGTTATGTCTATGAGCTGATTGTTGTGCTGTCATCTCTTGTGCTGGCAATGCAGATGGTATTCTAGTATCGGAAACTACAGAATCCCCCTGTTTAGCATCCATCTTGTTCTTGAGTATCAGGAGTTCAGCCACCTTGTTTATAGATGTCCACTACTGAACAGTCCATTTCACCAACACAACCATTGAATCATTAAATGCTAAAAAAAAATTGTCCTTAGCAGACAAAGCTTTCACATCTGTGCTTACATGCATAGAGTAATATGTATATGGTTGGATATTTGTAATACAGTCATGGCCGAAATTGTTGGCACCCTTGATATTTTTCCTGAAAATCAAGTATTTCACACAAAAAAGGTATTGCATTAACACATGTTTTGCTATACACATGTTTATTCCCTTTGTATGTATTGGAACAAATATAAAACAGAGGCAGAAAAGCAAATATGACATAATGTCACACAAAACCCCAAAAATGGGCTGGACAAAAGTATTGGCACCCTTAACTTAATATTTGGTTGCACACCCTTTGGAAAACATAACTGAAATCAGTCGCTTCCTATAACCATCAATAAGCTTCTGACACCTCTCACCCGGAATTTTGGACCACTCTTCCTTTGCAAACAGCTCCAGGTCTCTCTTATTGGAAGGACACCTTTTCCCAACAGCAATTTTAAGATCTCTCCACAGGTGTTCAATGGGATTTAGATCTGGGCTCATTGCTGGCCACTTCAGAACTCTCCAGCGCTTCTTTGCCATCCATTTCTGAGTGCTTTTTGACGTATGTTTGGGGTCATTGTCCTGCTGGAAGACCCAGGATCTTGGACGCAAACCCAGCTTTCTGACACTGGGCCCTACAGTGCAACCCAAAATCCTTTGGTAATCCTCAGATTTCATGATGCCTTGCACACAGTCAAGGCACCCAGTGCCAGAGGCAGCAAAACAACCCCAAAACATCATTGAACCTCCACCATATTTTACCGTAGGTACTGTGTTTTGTTCTTTGTAGGCCTCATTCCGTTTTCGGTAAACAGTAGAATGATGTGCTTTACCGAAAAGCTCTATCTTGGTCTCATCTGTCCACAAGACGTTTTCCCAGAAGGCTTTTGGCTTACTCAAGTACATTTTGGCAAACTGTAGTCTTGCTTTTTTATGTCTCTGTGTCAGCAGTGGGGTCCTCCTGGGTCTCCTGCCATAGCGTTTCATTTCATTTAAATGTCGACGGATAGTTCGCGCTGACACTGATGCTCCCTGAGCCTGCAGGACAGCTTGAATGTCTTTGGAACATGTTTGGGGCTGCTTATCCACCATCCGGACTATTCTGCGTTGCAATCTTTCATCAATTTTCCTCATCCGTCCACGACCAGGGAGATTAGCTACAGTGCCATGGGTTGCAAACTTCTTGATAATGTTGCGCACTGTGGACAAAGGCAAATCTAGTTCTCTGGAGATGGACTTGTAACCTTGAGATTGTTGATATTTTGCCACAATTTTGGTTCTCAGGTCCTCAGACAGTTCTCGTCTCCTCTTTCTGTTGTCCATGCTTAGTGTGGCACAGACAGACACACAATGCAAAGGTTAAGTGAACGTCTCTCCTTTTTATCTGCTTTCAGGTGTGATTTCTATATTGCCCACACCTGTTACTTGCCCCAGGTGAGTTTACAGGAGCATCACATGCTTGTAACATTCTTATTTATCCGCAGTTGTGAAAGGGTGCCAATACTTTTGTCCAGCCCATTTTTGGAGGTTTGTGTGACATTATGTCGAATTTGCTTTCTTTCCTCCCTTTTTTTGTTTTGTCCCAATACACACAAAGGGAATAAACATGTGTATAGCAAAACATGTGTTAATGCAATACGTTTCGTGAGAAATACATGATTTCCTGGAGAAATATCAAGGGTGCCAACAATTTCGGCCATGACTGTATATATTAGATACTGTGGATTAGTAAAAGCATTTTCAATACAGCAGACAACAGAATGGCACTAAAATGACTATTCTACTATATTATGAAAAAGCAAATATATCACGTACATTACTTTATATACAGTAAAACTTAGCAACTAAAATATGGTTAGATTTTCTACAAATGATTCTTGATAACTAGACTGAAAATGTGCAAGGGCCCATTCACACCTGTCTGCTCTGGTGCGTTGCATTAACACATACTCGTTAACGTGTGTTATGTCGCATTTCGTTTACAAGAGTTGTGTTAAGGCAACCCATAAGGCAGAAAAACACACCTGCACCTTTTTCCAATGAAGCGCAGCACAATGCACGATATTGCAAGGCAACGGTGTGAATCCAGCCTAATTTTTAAATCTTATGTAAAAAATTTTAAACCTCAGCAAATCATGCAAAATAAAAGTACCATATAAGAAAAAGTTCCTTTCTGGTCTCCTAGGACCCAGTATTTAAAGCAACAGGGTTGCAAAAATTAAATTGTCCAAAAAGCTGTGCCTGCAAAAGAGGAGTGTAAATACTTCCTCCTACCGTTTCCCGTGCTGCTGAATGCTGCTTGCAGGTGCAGGCTGCTGTCTCCACTGTAGGTGGCGCTCATCATGAGTGGTACCACAGCTTGGAGAGGAAGTCAGGAGAAACCTAATTCCTCCATAGTTTCTGGGTCTCTGAGGGCAGCGTTCCAGTTGACCGTGCTGCATCAAGGTGACCCTTGGTGGCCATCTTGGCCCCAGGTTTTGGCGCACATTTGCTAGTGAGTAGAGTAGGATCAGGTACCACTCCTGTTTGGGACAGGACTAGCGGCAGAGAAAGGTTCCTGATGTGTAGGGAAAGCATACAGCTCGCAACTTCTCTGAACATTTTCCCATTTGGGAACGAGACAGCCAGGCCAAACAGTGCCCCTCTTCACTGGTGCTCCTGATGTGGAGGGAAAGCATAGGGCTTGCAACTTCTCTGAACATTTTCCCACTTGGGTACAAGACAGCCATGCTGCACTCTGCCCCTTATCACAGGAGCTGTCAGAAAGGCTGAAACCTACTCTTTGCTCTCTGCTGGGATCCATGAGTGTCCCCGGTTGAGATCAAAAGATAATAAGATAGGAGTCGCTTGCTTAACATAATAAAAATGTCTAAAGAGAGTCCAATATGGTGTGTTACCCCACACCATAGGGGCAAATGAAAGTCCTACAGGAGGATGCTGAATAGTGCCTAATTTTCCACATCAATCTGCTACACCACTGGTGTTAGGAAATTGAATTCCACACTCACCAGAAAATTTTGACCCCTGGTTAGGATGGTCAAACAGCGCTATATTCTCCAAGCCTCTCCTCTCATGGGGTAGATCTCCAGACTTTCCTTCAATCAGCAATGTCTAATAAATGGGCTCAATAAAACAACAGATGTCCATAGAAAACATCTAAGTGTAGTATTTATTAAAATCCTTGGTACCAAACAACATGTAATAAAATAACACATGATCAGGTGCCTACAAATCCTGGCACCAGTTGATGCAGCCTTTTTAGATTAATGGAAATGTCACCGAATCCCCTAGACTAGCTGGCGTGCGCTCCAAGCCTCGATTGAGAAAGTTTTGGTGCTCTCCCAAAAGTCAGCAATGAGGCATAATGATGTCACTGGTACATTTATTAAGTTTAAAGGAGGTCTGGGACCAAGGTACGATTCTCTTTTTATGCAGGCTCCCAGATAAACAGACTTTGCCTTTTCATACAAGGTTCGTTTTTAATGATTATTGCTTTACAAATGAGTTTTTTTATTTTCATTTGTAGACTGTACTGTGGATAGCCTGTCTTTTTCCCTGAGGAAGCCCAGGTTGGGTGAAACATGTAGGGAAGCACTATCTATCGATGCAGAAAACAGTCAAGCATGTCGTTATTGTCAAGTTTGATGTGCCTACCTGTAGTTAATGTAATTCTATTGTAATCAATTGGTAAAAAAAACTTTTAAAAATCAGTTGGTTCATTGTTATGCACCTATAAAATCCCATAACCACTTTCTTTTGTATAAATTATTGGGGATGTGGTGCAATATGTTGATGGTCAATCACTCGCCATTTTTTCAATCTTCCTATTTATAAAGAGCCGCAGTGTGATTTAGAAATGTGCTCTGCACTGCGGACACTTTGGGACTCTGAAGTTTATGGAGCACTATAGAAAAATGTAGGGTAGTTACATGACAAAAGAGACGAGAGTTTCAAGCTATTGCATCTTCTTGAATATTATTCCCCATTATTATGGTCATGGCAGAGAGAAGTGGAATTTTATTGCCACTTCCCAACCTCTCTCCTAGAAATTTTTGCTATTAGTCACCCACCTGCCCCTTCACCCTTCTTCTCTTCCTTTACCCTTTACACTAAACTAGTTCCATATTCCTTATACAACTATCATACCTCTTTCCCCTTCTTCTCCTTTTCTTGTTGGACAAATATTGAATGGTGACCCTGGTCAGTTTCTAGAAAATAAAATATTCAGCCTTTGGCTTATATGATTGATCAAGCTTGAAACGCATTGCCTATCAATCGGCCACAGCATTGGGTTACCTGGAAACACCTCTCTCTCCTCACCTCAGAGTGTGCAACCTGTAACACAGGATATTTGCATTGAAGACGTCCAGCACTCTGCCCTCCTCTGCTGTTAGCTTTCCCCACTGACTAACTAGCCTGCCCTATCCTTACTCCTACAAAGAGAAATCTAGGCCTGGATCCCTAGTTATATCCCTAGTTAACATTTGATATGTAAGTGAATTCCCCTCCTAATTACCAATCCATCATTTTCCACTCAAATGTAATCTTGGTTCCATGGTTACGATTTCTATTACACATGCCTTATTTATTGGTTGGAAAATGTCCAAGAAATGGAAAATTGCATGTATTTGCTAATTTTTGAATTTTCATATAAATATACAATATTACTCCCTGAGATGTGGAGTTTGATTCAGACTTGTTACCAGGTGTTAGGGATGAGTGAACTTATTAGTATTAATTTTCTGAAGCTTTGTCGGAATTTCATCTTTTTTGGCAAAATGTTTAGTGGTCAACGGGTCAATGCTTCTACTAAATACATTTAAATTAAATTACCATTTAATTTTACTCCATGTATCTGTCTTTAAATACTGTAATATAAATAGTTTTTAAAAAATGCACTTATTAATCCATAGGTATCTAAGTGTGATAGCACCTGGACGGTTCCAATCCACCGTGTGTTCTTTAGATGGTGGCTACCCAAGAAAGACGTGGACCCACAAAACTAGACACCAAGTGGGTTGATGTGACAGCATGGAGCAGTCTGGCCCTTAATAGTGGAGAGAGCAGGAAAAGAGGACAAATAAATATATAAATATCTTTTTTCTTTTCCAATGACTGCTGCATTTATGGGTTGTGTTTGGTAAAGCACTTCTACATTACAGCTACCTAATCTCTAGAGGATAGAAGCGTTATTCTCTGATATGGTTTTAATTCACTGACTGGGTCAAAAGAAGGTTACAGGTTTCCCTGGAACATTTATTTATACAGGAATAGATATTTACACATTTATTTTGCCGCTCACACTATCTCTATTATAAAGCAACAATTTCCTGCATTACTCAGATTTGTATGCAGTCGATGCCACATATTTGTCAGATGGAGCATCTCATTTCTTTCCTAGTGGACTCCATAATGACACACTGTTTGTTCTATTAGAGAGCTATTGGTGATATGCAGGCTAAATTGCCTGCATTAAAGAACAAGAAAAATGCATTGTATTATACCAGGTACATCAGTGCACTTTCAACCTCCCATGCCACTTCTTTTTCTGAGGTTATTTTCCAATAAAATGATATTAGCTTCCAAGTAGATACAAGCAATCCTGACACCAGTAATGTGAGATTTAACGTTTGCACATTTACCTCCACCGGCTACACCTTTAAAGTGGACTTATCAAGTGATGGAGCACTTAACCACTTCATTCCCCGAGCCATTTTCTCCTGGAACCCCCTTGAGTTCCAGATGGTTTTTTCGTTTTTATCAATATCTCGGTTATGTATACTATTAGCGTTTGTAGTCTACCCTAATGTACTATTTTGGACAGAAAGGGCTTTCATTTGGTAGCTAATTGGATACATATAGTTTTATTTCTTTGTTTTTTTTAATTGGAAATGAATAGTAAAAGATTAGAAAAAAAAAATTTTCTCTGCAGATGTTTTCACCATATATTTTACATTTCATTACATTTTACATTTCTGCAACCCCATATATTTACCCCAAAATAAATCCACAAAGTCTGTTGATTAAAATTATATCACATTTGTGTGACTTTTATGTAACATAGTGAAATGGTAAAGCTTAAAGTGAGCATATGCGTTTTACTTTAAGTGAGCTTTGTTCCTTTTTTTCAACACTACATTCTGATGCACACAAGGGACAATGTATGAATTGTTAACATAACATTGAGATAAGATCAAGTTGGAGTGACAAGGGCAAGGGCACAAATTTACACACTCTTTCACTACCCACAAACTATCTCCCAGCAGCAGTACACATGTGTAGGGGGCGGATACAGCCCAATGTAAGAGCGATCCCTTCCCATCTGGCACAGCACAGCTCGCACCTCCTCCCCACTCTCTGCCACTGTCATTAGTTTTGTCACCTTCACTTCACTGCACCACTCTGCCCTCCGGTTGTCCCAGCCTTGAGTGCACGGATGGGGGAAGGGGCTCATCAAATGGGCACAACGTTTGTGGGAAGGCTTGCCTGGGGGGAGGTGGGGGGGCAATTGAATTCTGAGGAAAGCGGTGCAGGCCACCCCAGCACTCCTCTAGATCCGGCCATGGATGCCACTCCTTGACAGGTTTGCAATTGCAAAAAAATTCCAATAATATTGTGTTCAAAAGAACTTTTATTTTATATATATATATATATATATATATATATATATATAAAATAAACACACTGGCCACTTTATTAGGTACACCTTGCTAGTACCAGGTTGAGCCCCCTTTTGCCTTCAGGACTGCCTTAATGCTTCATGGCATAGACTCGACAAGGTGTTGGAAACATTCCTCAGAGATTTTGGTCCATATTGACATGATAGCATCATGCAGTTAGTGCAGATTTGTCAGCTGCACATCCATGATGCAAATCTCCCATTCCACCACATCTCAAAGGTGCTCTACTGGATTGAGATCTGGTGACTGTGGAGGCCATTGGAGTACAGTGAACTCATTGTCATGTTCAAGAAACCAGTTTGAGATGATTTGAGCTTTGTGACATGGTGCATTATCCTGCTGGAAGTAGGCATCAAAAGACGGGTACATTGTAGTCATAAAGGGATAGACATGATCAGAAACAATACTCAGGTAGGCCTCAATGTTTAAATGATGTTACTAAGGGGCCCAAAGTGTGCCAAGCAAATATCTCCCACACCACCAACAGCTTGAATCGTTCATACATGTTTTCATGTTGTTTACACCAAATTCTGACCCTACCATCTGAATGTTGCAGCTGAAATCAAGACTCATCAGACCAAGCAATGTTTTTCCAATCTTCTATTGTCTAATTTTGGTGAGTCTGTGCGAATTGTAGCCTCCGTTTCCTGTTCTTAGCTGACAGCCTGCTTCACTTTGTCCATCAGTGCTGAAATGTTGACCACATAAAGATTTGTCTCTTGTGCTATTTCACGACAGGTTATGCGTCAATTATCCAAGATCAGCCGTTCCATGTGCTGAGTGTTCACAGGAATGACTACTGTAGTCTGGGAACCACCACGGTCGGGAGTGTCACTAACAGACACATGGCAATCTTTAAAACATTTACACCATTCAAATGTCTTAATGCAGTTGAGTGTCTCATCACCATACTGTGCTTGAAGTCTTCTGTAGATATCGCGAGATTCACAAGAAACTTCATCACCACATGCTGTTCCATGCACGCACTAACACTGTTGTCTGCCATCTTGATAAACCATCTCTGGACTGGCCCGCGACATGTGCACTGCCTATCAGTAATAGAACCCACTTGCCACTTACTACAACGTGTAGTACTACCACACTATCATCTCTTTTTATACCTGTAAAGTCCAGGTTTGACTTGAATGCCCCTCATATATACACTCTGGGGGTCTATTTAAAAAATGCTGGGTGAATGTCTCAAGTTTTCACACAGCCCAGCTGTCACAAATAATCATCATTTATTTCCTATGATCATCAGCTTCATCTAGTGGCCATAATGCATTATTTTCCTGAAATACCTCAAACAAGAAAATACCACATTATGGCCACTAGCTGATAATCAGCAGAAAATAAGCATATTATGCACAATACAGTGATTAATTGTGATGGCTGTGCAAATGCTTGAGGCTCTCACACAGCATTTTTTAATAGACATTTTTCTGTTTTTTTTAAATAATTTTTTTATTCTTTTAAGCCTTTTTTTTTACTTTATTTTTTAAACCATTTCCAGACCCCCTATGCAGCTGTATGTGAACTGATTGCTTCTAATGGTGGACTATGGTTGTCTGCAATCATCCAGCTATAGATCACTATAGCAGTGACCTGTTGCTGCATTGTGAAGCTAGACGGGGCTCAAACAGATCTGTCTTATCCTCTGTACGCCAGATGATGTGACATCACCAAGACCTCACATTGCTTCCAATGTAAACACAAAATGGAAGCACTGTGTTTAAATTAAGCCAGAGCTTCGGATCAAGTGACTGGACTGGACAGGATTAAAAATAGCTAAGTACACGGATCATTTTTATACAGGGCATCCAGGATAGGCAGGAGGGGGGAGGGAACATTTTTGAGAAAGTCAGAATTAACTTTTCTTCCACTTTAAGCAAATGACATTAGGCAGGGCTTGCACCAAAAGCTGTGTGTTATCAGCCCACAACAAGATTGGGAGCTGAGGCCATTTTTAGAAGATCAACAGGTATTTTTGCGTAATTGCAGAATCTTTATACTTTATAACGCAGGGAAATATGTATGTATTTCATATGTTTTTTTTATTTACTTAGCAAAACAGTTGAGAGCGGGGCCAGTAGATTGCTACCCAAGATGGAGTAAAGGCACTCAGAGACCAAGGAAAGTGGAACCATTATTATTGGGTGAATTAGGAAGCACATACTCAACAGCCCCAAACTATGGCATTGGAACCTGGATACCACAGGCAACTTGGCTAAAACAGTCCGCAGCAACATTGCCAGTACTTTCAACACAGTCCCAGCACTTGAGATGTACTTTGTGCTTACATCAGCGTTTCTCAACCATTTTCCAATCAGGGCACCCTAAAAAGCCCCCGAAAAGTTTTTCATATTGCAGCAACATCCACACACGTAGGACATCCAACATTATAGATGATTTATTCTTGAAAAGCAAATACACTTTTGCACACTAGTACTGACTAGTATTCCAGCATTTGTCCTCCCTCGTTTTCTCTCCACCACACAGATAATGTGAGCCCACAGGGGTCAAACAAGGATACTGTGCAAGTGCCAGACATCCTCCTTATCAAACGATGACTCCAGCAGTTTTTAGGATGCTGGCGCCTGGCCCACATGGTGCCCAAGATTGTAATGATGTACAATGTTGCACAATGAAAGCCTATATCCTATAACCAAAAGGCAGTCCGGATCCACCCGCTGGCTTCTACACAATTTTGGGTAATTTGGGGCAATGCTTATTTTCATTTGTCAAGGCACCCCTAAAGAACTCCTGAAGAATGCACCCTGGTTGAAAAAGATTGGTTTACATGCTGGAGAAGCATCTGAATGAAGAGGGTGGCTGATAGGCAGAGCAGCGGTGCAGGCACACTTGGTAAACTAATGCAAGCAACAGACGAGTCAAAAACCGAACGTTCTGTCGATCGAAAAATGAAAATGGCGCATACGATTGTGCCACCATTTGTTTTGGATTTTATTTAAAACAAAATCCAGCATGTTGAATCAGACACTATTGATTGTGACTCACAAATTGTGTGTCAGAGCTTTCACACAAACGGTGCGAAAAACAAATAACCAAGAATTTTCGTTTGTTTTTTCGACTTGTCCATTGCCTGCTTTATAGAAGGATTTTTGCTCCAACTTTCTAGAATCCCAGAGAGTAGAGCCAGAATTGGTATCACTGCTCTGCCCCTCCTCGAAAGAAACCTCTTCCTAGCGCTAAATACACTGTAACCATCCAGCAGGAATCATGCCCCTTCACTACCTACTTTGCAAATATGCGCCAACTGTAGTGGGGCAGTGCTATTTATTAACATTGCCCTTACTAAAGATGGCCGTGAAGGTCATGGAGGGTTGTAGCGTCAAATCGGACAGCTGTTCCCTTGATGACACCTAAACAGGCTTTAGAGGAACAAAGCTCCTCCCAGCCTCCATTCCCTCTGTACAACTGCCGCCTAAACAGCACCACCTACAGAGGGGAGGATCAACTGCATTTGCCTACACTCATGCTGTCATTTGTCTACATGTCATGCTGAAAAGAATGTTGTTTCTACAGGCAATAAGATTTGGTCAATGATCAGTTTATGCATCTCTGAAGCAAAGCATGGTGAAGGGGGGTTGCTGATGAGGGATGCGTGTCTACTGAAGCATACTGAAGGTGCAATGTAATTAATTAGAAAAGGCAAGTGTGTCATGAATGATGTCTTCCACCTCATACGTTTTATACACAATGCTGATATTAAATTATATATATTCAAATTGTATTTTTAGTTTTGGATAGCATAAGCAATGGATAGAACTCCTATCATCTTCTTTTTTTGTTGCCTGGAGGAGGAGAAATCCCCGCTTAGACAGCTGTCACTGGAACAGGTGTCCTACTGAATTTCCCCTCTACTCTTGTTCTGTAACAACTGTAGAATTTCGGATTTCCCAATGGTTATCAGTAGAGATGAGCGAAGTATTCAAAAATTCGATTCGACTGATTCGGCGAATTCGTGGACAATATTCGATTCGAGTCGAATATATTCGCTGTGAATTTAACTTAAAAAAGGGTGTTTCTAGGCTTCAGAGAGCCTTTATATTAGTGCAGAACACTGTACCTTTAATTTAAATGCCCTTGGAGTCTGCTGGGGAAGAGAAATAATACTGTCAGTCAGTATGACATGCAGATGAGTGCCGTCGATCTTAGAATCACCGCACACTTCACTCATTTGGCCAGTCACGGGGCCAAAACCAGTGTTTGGAGCCACAGTGTGGCGGTGGAGGCAGCAGCAATGGGAGGCCATACAGCAACCTATGACAAAATGGAAACCAGCAGGAGTGTGAGGAGACCTGAAAGTGGCACATGGCAGAGTGTGGCGATGGAGACAGCAGCAATGGGAGGCCGTACAGGGACCCATGACAGACTCTGGACCTGGCAGCAGCATGAGGAGGCGGTATATAGGGGCCTATGGCAGATTAGGGGCCTGGCAGCAGCTATGGGAGGCCCGTAATCTGCCAGCACCCTATGTCAAAAAATTCAACACACCAGCAGTGTGAGGAGACCTGAAAGTGGCACATGGCATGAGAGACTGTGGACCTGGCAGCAGCATGAGGAGGCGGTATAGGGGCCCATGGCAGATTAGGGGCCTGGCAGCAGCTATGGGAGGCCCGTAATCTGCCAGCACCCTATGTCAAAAAATTAAACACACCAGCAGTGTGTGAGGAGACCTGAAAGTGGCACATGGCAGAGTGTGGCGATGGAGACAGCAGCAATGGGAGGCCGTACAGGGACCCATGACAGACTCTGGACCTGGCAGCAGCATGAGGAGGCGGTACAGGGGCCCATGGCAGATTAAGGCCTGGCAGCAGCAATGGGATGCCCGTAATCTGCCAGCACCCTATGACAAAATGGAACCCTGGGCTGGGGCAGGCAGAACCGCCGTATCTTTATCACGGTTTTCCCAGGCCACCGAATGGCGACGCTGCATATGCTGACGCAACGCTGTAGTCCCAACATGGGCCCCCTGGCCACGCTTGACTTTCTGGCCACATAGTCGACATACGGCTACGTTTACTTCCTCGGGCGGCTTGACGAAAAATTGCCACACCGCCGAGTAGGAAACTTTGCCCCCGCTACTCCTCACTGGCTGACTGCTACTTCCTCCGTGCACACCGGCACCACTACTGGCCGTGGTGGTAGGCTGCAGTGGAGCTGGTGCTCTACTCCGTGGCCGTTTGCCTCCACTGACACTGCTGCGACCCTGCTGCCTCCTGGCAGCAGCAATGGGAGGCCGTACAGGGACCCATGACACACTCTGGACCTGGCAGCAGCATGAAGAGGCGGTACAGGGGCCCATGGCAGATTACGGGCCTGGCAGCAGCAATGGGAGGCCCGTAATCTGCCAGCACCCTATGACAAAAAATGGAACACACCAGCAGTGTGAGGAGACCTGAAAGTGGCACATAGCAGAGTGTGGCGATGGAGACAGCAGCAATGGGAGGCCGTACAGGGACCCATGAGAGACTCTGGACCTGGCAGCAGCATGAGGAGGCGGTACGGGGGCCCATGGCAGATTACGGGCCTGGCAGCAGCAATGGGAGGCCCGTAATCTTCCAGCACCCTATGTCAAAAAATTCAACACACCAGCAGTGTGTGAGGAGACCTGAAAGTGGCACATCGCAGAGTGTGGCGATGGAGACAGCAGCAATGGGAGGCCGTACAGGGACCCATGAGAGACTCTGGACCTGGCAGCAGCATGAGGAGGCGGTATATAGGGGCCTATGGCAGATTAGGGGCCTGGCAGCAGCTATAGGAGGCCCGTAATCTGCCAGCACCCTATGTCAAAAAATTCAACACACCAGCAGTGTGAGGAGACCTGAAAGTGGCACATGGCAGAGTGTGGCGATGGAGACAGCAGCAATGGGAGGCCGTACAGGGACCCATGACAGACTCTGGACTTGGCAGCAGCATGAGGAGGCGGTATATAGGGGCCCATGGCAGATTAGGGGCCTGGCAGCAGCTATAGGAGGCCCGTAATCTGCCAGCACCCTATGTCAAAAAATTCAACACACCAGCAGTGTGAGGAGACCTGAAAGTGGCACATGGCAGAGTGTGGCGATGGAGACAGCAGCAATGGGAGGCCGTACAGGGACCCATGACAGACTCTGGACTTGGCAGCAGCATGAGGAGGCGGTATATAGGGGCCCATGGCAGATTAGGGGCCTGGCAGCAGCTATGGGAGGCCCGTAATCTGCCAGCACCCTATGTCAAAAAATTCAACACACCAGCAGTGTGTGAGGAGACCTGAAAGTGGCACATGGCAGAGTGTGGCGATGGAGACAGCAGCAATGGGAGGCCGTACAGGGACCCATGACAGACTCTGGACCTGGCAGCAGCATGAGGAGGCGGTACAGGGGCCCATGGCAGATTAAGGCCTGGCAGCAGCAATGGGATGCCCGTAATCTGCCAGCACCCTATGACAAAATGGAACCCTGGACTGGGGCAGGCAGAACCGCCGTATCTTTATCACGGTTTTCCCAGGCCACCGAATGGCGACGCTGCATATGCTGACGCAACGCTGTAGTCCCAACATGGGCCCCCTGGCCACGCTTGACTTTCTGGCCACATAGTCGACATACGGCTACGTTTACTTCCTCGGGCGGCTTGACGAAAAATTGCCACACCGCCGAGTAGGAAACTTTGCCCCCGCTACTCCTCACTGGCTGACTGCTACTTCCTCCATGCACACCGGCACCACTACTGGCCGTGGTGGTAGGCTGCAGTGGAGCTGGTGCTCTACTCCGTGGCCGTTTGCCTCCACTGACACTGCTGCGACCCTGCTGCCTCCTGGCAGCAGCAATGGGAGGCCGTACAGGGACCCATGACACACTCTGGACCTGGCAGCAGCATGAAGAGGCGGTACAGGGGCCCATGGCAGATTACGGGCCTGGCAGCAGCAATGGGAGGCCCGTAATCTGCCAGGACACCAATTAAAAAAAATTGGAACACACCAGCAGTGTGAGGAGACCTGAAAGTGGCACATAGCAGAGTGTGGCGATGGAGACAGCAGCAATGGGAGGCCGTACAGGGACCCATGAGAGACTCTGGACCTGGCAGCAGCATGAGGAGGCGGTATATAGGGGCCCATGGCAGATTAGGGGCCTGGCAGCAGCTATGGGAGGCCCGTAATCTGCCAGCACCCTATGTCAAAAAATTCAACACACCAGCAGTGTGTGAGTAGACCTGAAAGTGGCACATGGCAGAGTGTGGCGATGGAGACAGCAGCAATGGGAGGCCGTACAGGGACCCATGAGAGACTCTGGACCTGGCAGCAGCATGAGGAGGCGGTATATAGGGGCCTATGGCAGATTAGGGGCCTGGCAGCAGCTATAGGAGGCCCGTAATCTGCCAGCACCCTATGTCAAAAAATTCAACACACCAGCAGTGTGAGGAGACCTGAAAGTGGCACATGGCAGAGTGTGGCGATGGAGACAGCAGCAATGGGAGGCCGTACAGGGACCCATGACAGACTCTGGACTTGGCAGCAGCATGAGGAGGCGGTATATAGGGGCCCATGGCAGATTAGGGGCCTGGCAGCAGCTATGGGAGGCCCGTAATCTGCCAGCACCCTATGTCAAAAAATTCAACACACCAGCAGTGTGTGAGGAGACCTGAAAGTGGCACATGGCAGAGTGTGGCGATGGAGACAGCAGCAATGGGAGGCCGTACAGGGACCCATGACAGACTCTGGACCTGGCAGCAGCATGAGGAGGCGGTACAGGGGCCCATGGCAGATTAAGGCCTGGCAGCAGCAATGGGATGCCCGTAATCTGCCAGCACCCTATGACAAAATGGAACCCTGGGCTGGGGCAGGCAGAACCGCCGTATCTTTATCACGGTTTTCCCAGGCCACCGAATGGCGACGCTGCATATGCTGACGCAACGCTGTAGTCCCAACATGGGCCCCCTGGCCACGCTTGACTTTCTGGCCACATAGTCGACATACGGCTACGTTTACTTCCTCGGGCGGCTTGACGAAAAATTGCCACACCGCCGAGTAGGAAACTTTGCCCCCGCTACTCCTCACTGGCTGACTGCTACTTCCTCCGTGCACACCGGCACCACTACTGGCCGTGGTGGTAGGCTGCAGTGGAGCTGGTGCTCTACTCCGTGGCCGTTTGCCTCCACTGACACTGCTGCGACCCTGCTGCCTCCTGGCAGCAGCAATGGGAGGCCGTACAGGGACCCATGACACACTCTGGACCTGGCAGCAGCATGAAGAGGCGGTACAGGGGCCCATGGCAGATTACGGGCCTGGCAGCAGCAATGGGAGGCCCGTAATCTGCCAGCACCCTATGACAAAAAATGGAACACACCAGCAGTGTGAGGAGACCTGAAAGTGGCACATAGCAGAGTGTGGCGATGGAGACAGCAGCAATGGGAGGCCGTACAGGGACCCATGAGAGACTCTGGACCTGGCAGCAGCATGAGGAGGCGGTACGGGGGCCCATGGCAGATTACGGGCCTGGCAGCAGCAATGGGAGGCCCGTAATCTGCCAGCACCCTATGTCAAAAAATTCAACACACCAGCAGTGTGTGAGGAGACCTGAAAGTGGCACATGGCAGAGTGTGGCGATGGAGACAGCAGCAATGGGAGGCCGTACAGGGACCCATGAGAGACTCTGGACCTGGCAGCAGCATGAGGAGGCGGTATATAGGGGCCTATGGCAGATTAGGGGCCTGGAAGCAGCTATAGGAGGCCCGTAATCTGCCAGCACCCTATGTCAAAAAATTCAACACACCAGCAGTGTGAGGAGACCTGAAAGTGGCACATGGCAGAGTGTGGCGATGGAGACAGCAGCAATGGGAGGCCGTACAGGGACCCATGACAGACTCTGGACTTGGCAGCAGCATGAGGAGGTGGTATATAGGGGCCCATGGCAGATTAGGGGCCTGGCAGCAGCTATGGGAGGCCCGTAATCTGCCAGCACCCTATGTCAAAAAATTCAACACACCAGCAGTGTGTGAGGAGACCTGAAAGTGGCACATGGCAGAGTGTGGCGATGGAGACAGCAGCAATGGGAGGCCGTACAGGGACCCATGACAGACTCTGGACCTGGCAGCAGCATGAGGAGGCGGTATATAGGGGCCTATGGCAGATTAGGGGCCTGGCAGCAGCTATAGGAGGCCCGTAATCTGCCAGCACCCTATGTCAAAAAATTCAACACACCAGCAGTGTGAGGAGACCTGAAAGTGGCACATGGCAGAGTGTGGCGATGGAGACAGCAGCAATGGGAGACCGTACAGGGACCCATGACAGACTCTGGACCTGGCAGCAGCATGAGGAGGCGGTATATAGGGGCCCATGGCAGATTAGGGGCCTGGCAGCAGCTATGGGAGGCCCGTAATCTGCCAGCACCCTATGTCAAAAAATTCAACACACCAGCAGTGTGAGGAGACCTGAAAGTGGCACATGTTTGGGGCATGATTCATGGCGGATTTAGTCAGTTGTGTCAGGAACTGGTGGTTTGAAATCCAGACTAATCCACGCCTGATTCATTTTCACAAACGTGAGTCTCTCCACACTTTGGGTGGACAGTCGTGTCCTCCGCGGAGTTACAATACCTCCTGCCGCACTAAACACGCGCTCCGATGCCACGCTACTGGCCGGGCATGACAGCCTTTCAAGGGCAAATTCAGCTAGTTGGGGCCAAAGGTCAAGTTTCGTTGCCCAGTAGTCAAGGGGATTGTCTACCTCGGTTGGCAGGGTGCTGTCCAAGTAGGCCCAAGCCTGTTGTTTGAGCTCCTGCTCCAGGTCCACCTGATGCTGCTGCTGCTGCGGCTGGTTAGTAGTTTCCTCACTGCGCTGGTGAAGAAAGCTACTCATCATCGACTGCAGACTGAGGCAGCCGCTGCTGGTGGAGCTGCCACTGCTCCTACCACCCCACCCCTCCCCTGCTGCCATGGCAGCGGAACACGAGCGCACAGGGCCCACAGTGTCTGAGGATGGACATTGGCGCAGAAAGGCAGAGACCAACTGACTACATAGGTGGTTTTTATAGTACGTTATTTTGGCCTCCCTCTCAGCAGGTGTGAAAAAGGCCACCATTTTTGAACGGTAGCGAGGGTCCAACAAGGTGGACAGCCAAAAGTCATCCCTCTGTCTGATGGTTATTATTCGGCTGTCGCTACGCAAGCAACCGAGCATGCTATGGGCCATTTGTGCCAAGGAATGCGAGGGACTCCCTGCCTCCATCTCCACAGCATACTGCCACGGTGCGTCTGGGTCCTCTGTCTCCTCCTCCTCCTCCTCTACCAGATGCTCCTGCTCCTCCACTCCTGTCCGCTGAGTGGAAAAACCACCCATTTCACTCAATAATTCCTGAGCACCAATGTCCTCCTCTACCTCCTCCTCTTCTTCCTGTCCTGCCCCCACAGGGGTCATGTGGCGTTGAGATCTGTGCGCCACGTCTACCGCACCCTGACCAGCCATTGTTAACAGCATTTGTTCCAGGACGTGCAACAGAGGAATGACGTCGTTCATCCCATAGTCCTGCCGACTCACGGATAGCGTGGCCTCCTCAAAGGGCCTGAGCAAGCGGCAGGTGTCACGCATGAGCTGCCAATGGCTGACATCGAAGTTACACAGGGGAGTACCTTTATCCGCTTGTAACATCAGGAAATCGGTGATGGCCTTTCGCTGTTCGTAAAGGCGGTCTAACATGTGTAGGGTTGAATTCCACCTTGTTGCAACGTCGCAGATCAGGCGATGCTGTGCAATTCCGTTCTGCCGCTGCAGCTCAAGGAGGGTGTGCTTTGCGGTGTAGGAATGGCTGAAATGCATGCAAAGTTTACGTGACATTTTAAGGATGTCTTGCAGTGGGATGGTGGATTTTAGGAACCGCTTGACAACCAGATTGAACACGTGAGCCATGCATGGCGCATGGCACAACCTTACTTGACGCAGAGCAGACACCATGTTCTTTCCGTTGTCAGTCAACATGGTTCCGATTTTCAGTTTGCGCGGAGACAGCCATCTGTCGATTTCTCTGTTCATTACACTGAGAAGTTCCTCCCCTGTGTGACTACGTTCGCCTGGACCTGGCAGCAGCATGAGGAGGTGGTATAGGGGCCCATGGCAGATTAGGGGCCTGGCAGCAGCTATGGGAGGCCCGTAATCTGCCAGCACCCTATGTCAAAAAATTCAACACACCAGCAGTGTGTGAGGAGACCTGAAAGTGGCACATGGCAGAGTGTGGCGATGGAGACAGCAGCAATGGGAGGCCGTACAGGGACCCATGACAGACTCTGGACTTGGCAGCAGCATGAGGAGGCGGTATATAGGGGCCCATGACAGATTAGGGGCCTGGCAGCAGCTATGGGAGGCCCGTAATCTGCCAGCACCCTATGTCAAAAAATTCAACACAACAGCAGTGTGTGAGGAGACCTGAAAGTGGCACATGGCAGAGTGTGGCGATGGAGACAGCAGCAATGGGAGGCCGTACAGGGACCCATGAGAGACTCTGGACTTGGCAGCAGCATGAGGAGGCGGTATATAGGGGCCTATGGCAGATTAGGGGCCTGGCAGCAGCTATAGGAGGCCCGTAATCTGCCAGTACCCTATGTCAAAAAATTCAACACACCAGCAGTGTGTGAGGAGACCTGAAAGTGGCACATGGCAGAGTGTGGCGATGGAGACAGCAGCAATGGGAGGCCGTACAGGGACCCATGACAGACTCTGGATTTGGCAGCAGCATGAGGAGGCGGTATATAGGGGCCCATGGCAGATTAGGGGCCTGGCAGCAGCTATGGGAGGCCCGTAATCTGCCAGCACCCTATGTCAAAAAATTCAACACACCAGCAGTGTGTGAGGAGACCTGAAAGTGGCACATGGCAGAGTGTGGCGATGGAGACAGCAGCAATGGGAAGCCGTACAGGGACCCATGACAGACTCTGGACTTGGCAGCAGCATGAGGAGGCGGTATATAGGGGCCCATGGCAGATTAGGGGCCTGGCAGCAGCTATGGGAGGCCCGTAATCTGCCAGCACCCTATGTCAAAAAATTCAACACACCAGCAGTGTGTGAGGAGACCTGAAAGTGGCACATGGCAGAGTGTGGCGATGGAGACAGCAGCAATGGGAGGCCGTACAGGGACCCATGACAGACTCTGGACTTGGCAGCAGCATGAGGAGGCGGTATATAGGGGCCTATGGCAGATTAGGGGCCTGGCAGCAGCTATGGGAGGCCCGTAATCTGCCAGCACCCTATGTCAAAAAATTGAACACAACAGCAGTGTGTGAGGAGACCTGAAAGTGGCACATGGCAGAGTGTGGCGATGGAGACAGCAGCAATGGGAGGCCGTACAGGGACCCATGACAGACTCTGGACTTGGCAGCAGCATGAGGAGGCGGTATATAGGGGCCCATGGCAGATTAGGGGCCTGGCAGCAGCTATGGGAGGCCCGTAATCTGCCAGCACCCTATGTCAAAAAATTGAACACAACAGCAATGTGTGAGGAGACCTGAAAGTGGCACATGGCAGAGTGTGGCGATGGAGACAGCAGCAATGGGAGGCCGTACAGGGACCCATGACAGACTCTGGACCTGGCAGCAGCATGAGGAGGCGGTATATAGGGGCCCATGGCAGATTAGGGGCCTGGCAGCAGCTATGGGAGGCCCGTAATCTGCCAGCACCCTATGTCAAAAAATTCAACACACCAGCAGTGTGTGAGGAGACCTGAAAGTGGCACATGGCAGAGTGTGGCGATGGAGACAGCAGCAATGGGAGGCCGTACAGGGACCCATGACAGACTCTGGACCTGGCAGCAGCATGAGGAGGCGGTATATAGGGGCCCATGGCAGATTAGGGGCCTGGCAGCAGCTATGGGAGGCCCGTAATCTGCCAGCACCCTATGTCAAAAAATTGAACACACCAGCAGTGTGAGGAGACCTGAAAGTGGCACATGGCATGAGAGACTGTGGACCTGGCAGCAGCATGAGGAGGCGGTATATAGGGGCCCATGGCAGATTAGGGGCCTGGCAGCAGCTATGGGAGGCCCGTAATCTGCCAGCACCCTATGTCAAAAAATTCAACACACCAGCAGTGTGTGAGGAGACCTGAAAGTGGCACATGGCAGAGTGTGGCGATGGAGACAGCAGCAATGGGAGGCCGTACAGGGACCCATGACAGACTCTGGACCTGGCAGCAGCATGAGGAGGCGGTATATAGGGGCCCATGGCAGATTAGGGGCCTGGCAGCAGCTATGGGAGGCCCGTAATCTGCCAGCACCCTATGTCAAAAAATTGAACACACCAGCAGTGTGAGGAGACCTGAAAGTGGCACATGGCATGAGAGACTGTGGACCTGGCAGCAGCATGAGGAGGCGGTATAGGAGCCCATGGCAGATTAGGGGCCTGGCAGCAGCTATGGGAGGCCCGTAATCTGCCAGCACCCTATGTCAAAAAATTCAACACACCAGCAGTGTGTGAGGAGATCTGAAAGTGGCACATGGCAGAGTGTGGCGATGGAGACAACCCACCGACTGTTTTGCTCGCTGCCAAGCTGCCACCCTCTTCTCCTGATGATGCGGAAGCAATAGCCTGATGACGACGAGGCTGCCAAGTGCGATCAGCCTCATCATCATCAATTAGGATCTCCGCCTCACTACTAGCCCCCTCGGCTGCGTGTGGGTCAGGAGACAGACCTGTCTCTACACCGGCTACCGAGCCACTCTCCTCGCCACTACTTCTTCTCCTGACCGCCCTCTGTTAGCTCTTCCTCAGGCTCAGGCTCAGCCTCTGGCTGCGAATAGTGCTGCCTTGACCCCTTCCTCTGCTGCCACGTCTGCTCGCTCCTAAAACATTGCCTCCTCTGCCACTCCTCTGCATGTTGTCTGACATACTCTTTAATTAAACGATTCTGTGTCCCTGAGTAACAATTCTGTGTCCCTGAGTAACGTTTCTGTGGCCCTAAGTAACAGTTCTGTGGCCCTAAGTAACAGTTCTGTGGCCCTCAGTAACAATTCTGTGTCTGTCCCTGAGTAACAATTCTGTGTCCCTCAGTAACAATTCTGTGTCCCTGAGTAACAATTCTGTGTCCCTGAGTAACGTTTCTGTGGCCCTAAGTAACAGTTCTGTGGCCCTAAATAACAGTTCTGTGGCCCTCAGTAACAATTCTGTGTCTGTCCCTGAGTAACAATTCTGTGTCCCTCAGTAACAATTCTGTGTCCCTCAGTAACAATTCTGTGTCCCTGAGTAACGTTTCTGTGGCCCTAAGTAACAGTTCTGTGGCCCTAAGTAACAGTTCTGTGGCCCTCAGTAACAATTCTGTGTCTGTCCCTGAGTAACAATTCTGTGTCCCTCAGTAACGATTCTGTGTCCCTCAGTAACAATTCTGTGTCCCTGAGTAACAATTCTGTGGCCCTCAGTAACAATTCTGTGTCCCTCAGTAACAATTCTGTGTCCCTGAGTAACAATTCTGTGTCTGTCCCTGAGTAAGAATTCTGTGTCTGTCCCTGAGTAACGTTTCTGTGGCCCTAAGTAAAGGTTCTGTGGCCCTCAGTAACAATTCTGTGTCCCTGAGTAACAATTCTGTGTCTGTCCCTGAGTAACAATTCTGTGGCCCTAAGTAACGGTTCTGTGGCCCTCAGTAACAATTCTGTGTCCCTGAGTAACAATTCTGTGTCCCTCAGTAACAATTCTGTGTCCCTCAGTAACAATTCTGTGTCCCTCAGTAACAATTCTGTGTCTGTCCCTGAGTAACAATTCTGTGTCTGTCCCTGAGTAACGTTTCTGTGGCCCTAAGTAACGGTTCTGTGGCCCTCAGTAACAATTCTGTGTCCCTCAGTAACAATTCTGTGTCTGTCCCTGAGTAACAATTCTGTGTCCCTGAGTAACGTTTCTGTGGCCCTAAGTAACATTTCTGTGGCCCTCAGTAACAATTCTGTCTGTTCCTGAGTAACAATTCAGTGTCTGTCCCTGAGTAACAATTCTGTGTCTGTCCCTGAATAACAATTCTGTGTCCCTCAGTAACAATTCTGTGTCCCTCAGTAACAATTCTGTGTCCCTGAGTAACAATTCTGTGTCCCTCAGTAACAATTCTGTGTCCCTCAGTAACAATTCTGTGTCCCTGAGTAACAATTCTGTGTCTGTCCCTGAGTAAGAATTCTGTGTCTGTCCCTGAGTAACGTTTCTGTGGCCCTAAGTAACGGTTCTGTGGCCCTCAGTAACAATTCTGTGTCCCTGAGTAACAATTCTGTGTCTGTCCCTGAGTAACAATTCTGTGGCCCTAAGTAACGGTTCTGTGTCCCTCAGTAACAGTTCTGTGTCCTTGAGTAACAATTCTGTGGCCCTAAGTAACGGTTCTGTGGCCCTCAGTAACAATTCTGTGTCCCTGAGTAACAATTATGTGTCTGTCCCTGAGTAACAATTCTGTGGCCCTAAGTAACGGTTCTGTGGCCCTCAGTAACAATTCTGTGTCCCTCAGTAACAATTCTGTGTCTGTCCCTGAGTAACAATTCTGTGGCCCTAAGTAACGGTTCTGTGGCCCTCAGTAACAATTCTGTGTCCCTGAGTAACTTTTCTGTGGCCCTAAGTAACGGTTCTGTGGCCCTCAGTAACAATTCTGTGTCCCTCAGTAACAATTCTGTGTCTGTCCCTGAGTAACAATTCTTTGGCCCTAAGTAACGGTTCTGTGGCCCTCAGTAACAATTCTGTGTCCCTGAGTAACAATTCTGTTTCTGTCCCTGAGTAACAATTCTGTGGCCCTAAGTAACGGTTCTGTGTCCCTCAGTAACAGTTCTGTGTCCTTGAGTAACAATTCTGTGGCCCTAAGTAACGGTTCTGTGGCCCTCAGTAACAATTCTGTGTCCCTGAGTAACAATTATGTGTCTGTCCCTGAGTAACAATTCTGTGGCCCTAAGTAACGGTTCTGTGGCCCTCAGTAACAATTCTGTGTCCCTCAGTAACAATTCTGTGTCTGTCCCTGAGTAACAATTCTGTGGCCCTAAGTAACGGTTCTGTGGCCCTCAGTAACAATTCTGTGTCCCTGAGTAACTTTTCTGTGGCCCTAAGTAACGGTTCTGTGGCCCTCAGTAACAATTCTGTGTCCCTCAGTAACAATTCTGTGTCTGTCCCTGAGTAACAATTCTTTGGCCCTAAGTAACGGTTCTGTGGCCCTCAGTAACAATTCTGTGTCCCTGAGTAACAATTCTGTGTCTGTCCCTGAGTAACAATTCTGTGGCCCTAAGTATCGGTTCTGTGGCCCTCAGTAACAATTCTGTGTCCCTGAGTAACGTTTCTGTGGCCCTAAGTAACAATTCTGTGGCCCTCAGTAACAATTCTGTGTCTGTCCCTGAGTAACAATTCTGTGTCCCTAACTAACGTTTCTGTGGCCCTAAGTAACAGTTCTGTGGCCCTCAGTAACAATTCTGTGTCCCGGAGTAACGTTTCTGTGGCCCTAAGTAACAATTCTGTGTCCCTGAGTAACAATTCTGTGGCCCTAAGTAACGGTTCTGTGGCCCTCAGTAACAATTCTGTGTCCCTGAGTAACAATTCTGTGGCCCTAAGTAACGGTTCTGTGGCCCTCAGTAACAATTCTGTGTCCCTGAGTAACAATTCTGTGTCTGTCCCTGAGTAACAATTCTGTGGCCCTAAGTAACGGTTCTGTGGCCCTCAGTAACAATTCTGTGTCCCTGAGTAACAATTCTGTGGCCCTAAGTAACGGTTCTGTGGCCCTCAGTAACAATTCTGTGGCCCTCAGTAACAATTCTGTGTCTGTCCGAGTAACAATTCTGTGGCCCTAACTAACGTTTCTGTGGCCCTAAGTAACAGTTCTGTGGCCCTCAGTAACAATTCTGTGTCTGTCCCTGAGTAACAATTCTGTGGCCCTATCTAACGTTTCTGTGGCCCTAAGTAACAATTCTCTGGCACTCAGTAACAATTCTGTCTGTCCCTGAGTAACAATTCTGTGGCCCTAACTAACGTTTCTGTGGCCCTAAGTAACAGTTCTGTGGCCCTCAGTAACAATTCTGTGTCTGTCCCTGAGTAACAATTCTGTGGCCCTAACTAACGTTTCTGTGGCCCTAAGTAACAATTCTCTGGCACTCAGTAACAATTCTGTCTGTCCCTGAGTAACAATTCTGTGGCCCTAATAACGTTTCTGTGGCCCTAAGTAACAGTTCTGTGGCCCTCAGTAACAATTCTGTGTCTGTCCCTGAGTAACAATTCTGTGGCCCTAACTAACGTTTCTGTGGCCCTAAGTAACAATTCTCTGGCACTCAGTAACAATTCTGTCTGTCCCTGAGTAACAATTCTGTGGCCCTAACTAGCGTTTCTTTGGCCCTAAGTAACGATTCTGTGGCCCTCATTAACAATTCTGTGTCCCTGAGTAATGCTTCTCTGTCCCTAAGTAACGTTTCTCTGTCCCCAAGTAATGTTTCTGTGGCCCTAACTCTGTCCCTAATACAGAGCGGTCTGCCTCTCTTGAATGACTGGAGGCAAATGAAGAATTCTAAAATGGCCGCTATTTATAGCTCGACCATTACACAGTGCTGGCTGGCTGGCTGCTGATTGGCTAATGCGATCACATATCATTAAGGAATGCATTATGGGTCAGCGCGCCTTGTCTGCGCGCCTTCCCAGACATCCCCGCTCCGTCGCCGCACATGTCCGCCGCCATTTTAGGAAAAATTTCGATTCGCGCGTCCGAAGTAGGCTATTTTTCGGATTCCAAAATTTTCCAATATTCGACTCGAATTCCACTTCGCCTACTTCGATTCGCTCATCTCTAGTTATCAGGACAAAGAGCAAATTTGAATCTCTCCACTTTAGTTAAAAAAATAGTTTTGACTATAAATACGTATTAATGTAGCAAGCTATGGAAGAACACAAATGCTCTGTGTTCGACATGTCACTGTGTTGCATAAAAGCCTATAGTAACCTACACATGGCAGATGCATGCACTTAAAGCTGAACATCAGTCTTACCTTCTGTCTTGGACAGTTGTACAAGCTCTTCTTCTGTACTTAAATTGCTTGCTTTGATTTCACTGCACACTGTAAGCTTCACACATTGTGCATTAGAAACTGCAGCATGTCAGATAGAATCTACCTCATTTCCTGGCTGAAGGACATCCAGCATCATCTAGCTGTTAATTCTGCAGCTTTTCCACACCTGACCCACCCCTTTTATTAACTGGATTTTAGTTATTTCAATTGTAGCATATTCTAGTGTGCTACTAGAATAGTGTAGTGAATTACAGGTAAAATCGTTGTGTATGACTCTTGGTAATTGTATGAGTCTGTGATTGAAGTCGGGTTATTGCATGTCAGCTGGATGACTCAACAGGTTGTGGCTCTATCACCTCCTCCTGAATCTAGAGGACCATAGAACCTTCCAAAAGTCGGTAAGCAGGAAGGGGTGAAAGCCTAATCTGAATATTCATGGGGGCCGGCCAATCCCAGGTTTGAAGGCCCTGGTAGATTGGTTGACTGGCTGACAGAGGAGTCGGGTGGAAAATGGAGTGCTGAGGAGACTGTCAGTGCCTGGGAGGGGTCCACTAGGTCTAGGGGGGCTGGCCTTCAGGCTGGGCTCGGGAGGATACATTCAGCAGTAAGGAGTGAATGGGATCAAGACCTGGAGCAGCAGGGAGCGCAGAGGACAGTGTAAGTACAGCAGCACTCTCTGGGATCTACAAGGGAAAGACTGCCATATGTAGCAAGCTTTTTCTAAAGTCAGGGCTGGGCTCAATCCTTTATCCTTGCCCAGGGTGATCATCTGAGAAGCCA
This sequence comes from Staurois parvus, assembly GCF_062004578.1. Taxonomy (NCBI): domain Eukaryota; kingdom Metazoa; phylum Chordata; class Amphibia; order Anura; family Ranidae; genus Staurois; species Staurois parvus. The sequence goes on from NW_028318241.1 coordinate 976,037, forward strand.
GGAGGGCTGGTAGTGTTTGGAAGCTGTCTAGCTAGGAGCAGCTCTACAGGGGGAGAGGAGACATCTCTGCATGTAACTACGAGAAGCTAAGTTGATTTTTGAGGGACTGCTAGTTCCTCACCCATAAAGGGCAGCTGATACTGATCTGTAACGACTAACGGCTTTCAGGAAAAGAACAGTCCAGGATCTGCCTGTGTAGATAGGAAGGAAGTGTCCCCCTTCCATTGATTCAAGCCAAACTAGGCATTCCATAATCCCTACTGCCCTATCCAAGTTCATTTCCCTAATAGAACAACAAAACCAAGCGCATGGACTGGTCAATGTCTTTGGATGCAAGTCTGTCTGAGAAACACCTGTTGCCTGGCTGTGCGGGAAGATACTTACGGGTACCCACTACACAGCAGCCCTCACAACGTTAGCTCTACACAATCTTGAAAGCTCAGTATTCCTGTGGGCATTGCCTGGAGCAGTCTGCATTTAAACACAGTCTTACTAGGAACACTCATACTTCCAGACCTACATCCACCCATCAAGTCATTTTGATATTTGCATAACTCCTCCATATACCAGTCCACTGGCTTCTCTTGAGAGGAGTATGGAGGCAGGTTGCTGTGATGTTTTAAGGAAGCAGCGGGCTGCCTGTCTCTTCCATTAGCCAGAAGTTTTCTGCATTCTGCTCAGGTCCTCCGCTGGCACTCCTGGCTCCTCCTGTTTGACCAGTGCCTCAATTGCAAGCCGCTTGCTGTAGGGACACTGGTGCGTGCTTTCTCCTGAGACTCTTAGAGTTGTGGCTTGGCCTTGCCCACCGCTCTCTCCTCATGAGCCAATGAGGAGAGAGAGACCCAGAAGAGGCGAGACTCCCGTGTAAATCACTGGAAGGAGAGGGGGCTCAGGTGAGTATGGGGGGAGGCTGTAGGGGTAGCAGCACACATAAGGTTTGTTACTTTCATGCATAGAATGCATGAAGGTAAAAAACCTTCTGCCTTTAGAGCCACTTTAACATACAACACATGCCACTGGAACAAAACTTGAACCTACATCTAGTTTTAATTACTGGGCACCACAATGCACAGTATGGGTGTAGTGGTGTGCTGTAGTTTGGATCCAGTGGCACTTACTGCAGTGTAGACTGGCTTGCTATTCTAAATTATTGGAAATGCAATGCACTGCAGAGACTTTAATGCACTACTGTGCATTAAGGTCCCTTTCACACGGGTGGTCCAGTTGGGTCTGCCTGTCTCTTTTTCAGGCGGACCCAACTGGAGCCTCCATTCTCCTCTTTGGGCAATCAGATGTAGATGGACTTGTGTCCGTTTACACGCAGCTACCTCCGATCCGATCAAGCAAAATCAGCAGACAGATCCCCTGCTGAGCAAAACGCATCTGGCCTTTGTAAAATGGGCATAGGTGTAAAGCCAGCCTTAGAGCTTTTCTTATTTTTAGTGCTACTTTTCCCTTTTCATATAGATTGCCCCAACTATGAACTAAACTTCATTATATGTTTTATGACTCCCACCGCATTTTATAACACCATTCTTTATTATAATTTAGAAATTCTTTAATTCTTTCTTTGCCTTAAGCAAACACATTAGGCTGTAAGCTCTTGGGTCAGGACAGAAATATCTTTATACTCCACTTATAATGCAACGTAGGACAAAATTTTTATTTTATTGTTATAGCGATGAATGAATCTTTTGTGTACTCTGCTTTACTGCAGACATCCCCAACCTGCATTATTACACAACAGGAAACTGCTTTCCGCCTTTGATTTTTTTTAATGGTAATTTTATATTTGGGTCCAAAATCAGGTATCAATAATCTGGATGGCATTTTAGATTAGATTTTTATGGGCTGTAAAAAATAAACCATTTCGGTTTTATGATTCCATTGGAATTCATAATTAGATACTCTTGGTAGCAAATGATAAAATAAATACATATCTGGAGCAGATGGCTAATGTCAGTGAAGCTTTTTTCCACTCTTTCGACAGCAAACACATTTTAAGGAGATATGTTTTAATAAAGTTTAATTTACCCAGACTTGCTATAAGCCATTTGCATACAAAGCTTATTTTACCATTTCTCGGGCTATGTATTACTAAATCACATAAAAAAAGAATAGAAGAAAAAGCCTTGCACTAAATAGGATGTATAAACCAGGCCCATACACACACACATATATATATATATATATATATAGATATATATATATATAGATATATAGATATATATAAAGACTAGGTACTTGCATATGCATAGCTGCAAAGGCAGAACACGATGGACAGAGCGGTAGAGCAAGAGGCATATGAGAAGTGGCATCCACTACAGGTCCGTGCCTCTAGGCAGGTCAGATGACTCAACATGGGTGATTCTTTCCCTTATTGCACTAATAACATCAATGTGATTTGTTAGAAGAGACTTTCATGCCTGGAAGTGTGAGGAATTTGTGTCTATGGTAATGTAGGTATTATTAATTAGAAAATGTGGGGCCCTGGAGCACATTTTGCATGGGGGCACAGAAGAATTTAGCTAGAGATAAATGTCAAGCAGTCAAGTATCTGCAGTGTGGAATTATATCACACAGATTGTAAACTATGCAAGAGCGATTTTATTTTGAAGACATGGAGGGCATTTTAGGGCTCACTTACACTTAGGGAAAGGGGGGGGTGGCAGTAAAACACGCAGTTTAGCTGCATTTTTACTACCCCAGGGCTCCCTCCTAAGCTACAGAGGCAGCAGACAGTGGTGCACAAATGCCAGCGCTACAATAATTTGCTTTGTGGCTACAGCAAAAAGTAAACCCCCTGTCGCATTCAGCAGGCAATTCCACCTGCTGAATCCACCCCATCCAATTGATTGGGGCTGCGTCATATCTGCCCTGCATGCAGTTGCTGCATGGTAGTACGACATTTACAGGGTTAAAACAAGCGCTGAGGAGGCAACATATTGTCTCCTCACTACCTGTCAAACACCTCTGAAAAGCTATCCAGCTGAAGATCGCTTTCTGAGACACAGCAGAGACAGACACTAGTGTAAACATAGTCTTAGAGCACGGGTGTCAAGCTGGCGGCCCTCCAGCTGTTGCCAAACTACAAGTCCCATAAAGCATTGCAAGATTGACAGTTACAAGCATGACACCCAAAGGTAGAGGCTTGATGGGACTTGTAGTTTTGCAACAGCTGGAGGGCCACCAGTTTGACACCCCTGCCTTAGAGTGAGAGAAGTTTAGCCAAAGTTCTTTTGGCTGTACTTCCCCTATGGATTACAGAAGCGAAGTTCATTCTGCACTGGAAAGGAAAGATCCTGCACTGCTCTGGAAAGATCCCGACCACCCAGAACCCAGGATCAGCACCTGGCTCAGCCTCTCAGTTATCTGCCGAGAGCCTGAACCAGCCGCTCCCGCCCCTTCCACAGCCCGGTGCTCCAGTGAGCGCTGGAGGGGTAGAGCAGAGAGCAGGAGACTGACAATCCCAGCTCTCTGCTCAGAGCGGAGGGGGAGAACTGAGCGATCGCAGACTTTGATCACTCAATTCTCTGTACAGAGCCGACGGAGGACAGATGCAGCAATGGATCCATGGGACACAGGGGCGAACTGACCATTCGAGAACTCGGGCACTGCCCGAGCCCCGGGGTCAGTAGGGGGCCCCATGAAATGCCCCTGGTACCTTTTATAGGCTTTTTTGGGTGTGCTTTGAGTGTGGACAAGGACACAGGGGCCCCATGAGTTGTCAGTTTGCCCCTGATGGGACATCCACCTAGATGAGTATAAGGTTATTTTTTTTTAAATCCCATACCTCTCTTTTAACAAGAATTAGGGCTTGTTCACATGTGTGCCAATACCATGTGTTTAAGTGGCATTTATTCAGCATTATTAAAGCCTCATAACTGCCCTTCAACATCTGCCAATGGCACCACACAGTGCAGTACACACAGGAGTGGAAATGTTGTGTTGTGTTAAAACTTAGGCAACATGTCACTTTCATGATTCATCGACGCTTGGCAGCCACCTCCATTGATTTCAAAGGTAATGCTCTATAGTCGCGCCTTAACAGCCCCATTGCATTTATGGCAAGTTAATGAAGCCTTTATGAAGAGTTAGCTTGGCATTGGGGGAGAGGCAGTGGAGATTCCTGTATCCCACAATGCACTGGGAAATAATAGAGAACTAGGACAGAGCAGCTCCAACCATTTTCTGATTGTACAGAACAGCTACAGTATTTGGTAACACCATGTGCTTCTGTGTGCGGGCAAAAGCATCAACTGGCCAGCAATCCTGACAGTGCCAGGAAGGAGCAGAGGCCTTCAGCATTATTGCCAGGCGCAAAGCTGTTTGTTTCAGCAAAGCTGAGCTGGACCAAGCCACGTATCATAGAAATCAAATGATACAATCCCTTCTTGCAAAGAATGCACAAAAATGTCTGCCAGCACACCACATCCTAACCATGTCTCAAAGCAGATCATTTCCTCTACATCGCTTCCCCTTTAAGCAATTCCCACTAGAAAAAAACACTTTCATGGGCATTTATTATGCATTCTTGAAGCTTTCTCACTGCTTCAAAAACACAACAAAAACATGTCATAAATTCTATAGGAGCATTAATTAGCATTGCTTCATTTTTCATAATTAAAGTGACACTAAAGTTTCAGGGTTTTTTTAAATAACAAACATGTCATAGTTACCTACTCTGTGCAGTGGTTTTGCACAGAGCAGGCCAGACCCTCTTCTTTTCGGGTCCCCACCGGCACTCCTTTCCCTCGAGCAGTGCCCCCAGGGAATGCCATTCACCCTGGGGGCACCACTGCGCACTCATTCCTGAGCCACGGCTCTATACATCCACAAGACACATAGAGCCATAGCTAAACCATGCCGCCCCCCGCTTTCCTCTCATTGGCTCAATGGGCTTCCGCTGCTGTCTCAGCCAATGAGAAGGAAGAGTCCCCAGACAGCAGAGGCTGTCAAGAACGTTGCTGGTTTGGAGGGGGCTCAGGTAAGGATTGGGGGGGGGGGGTGAAGGGGCTGCTGCGTACCTAAGATTTTTTACCTTCATGCATAGAATACATGAAGGTAAAAATCCTTAAGCCTTTAAAACCACTTTAACACACGTGTAAATGAGCCCTTAGGACAGATGTTTCTGGTTACACTTAAGATAGACCCAGCATCAGATTTATTTTGCCATGTGTGGGGTCACAAACCAAGTCAGAAGAACTCACCAAGGCCCTCACAGAAAAGGATGTGAATGCCTATTAGTCTGGCAAGAGATTTACTGATATTGCCAAAATATTATAAATCACCCATTCTACTGTAAGGAAAATAACCTAGAAGTGACATTTCAAACTGCTAATTTGTCCAAGGTACTGGCAAATCCAGCCCAAGACCCAACTGTATGATGCTAAAAATGATAAATTCAGCATCATATCAATGTGATCCAAAACACACTAGCAAATCCACCACAGAATGGCTCAAAAATAGGAAGTTATGAACTGGCCTAGGTACAACCTTAATAGGAATCCCATAGAAATGCTGAAAAAAGTTCTAGTGTTCTAGATACTTAAAAAAACACAAAACCTCAAAGTTCATCTACTCTCATCATATTGAGTATCTTGGGGGTGTATGCTACTAATTCATTGAAATGCAGCAACAGGGTGAGAAAGAGCACACCTCACATGCAGGAGTTTTGGATGAGGGAGAATGCTCGCTCCTGTGATGCTGAACTTATGGTTGACTGCTTACAGTGGGAGTTTTTAGGCCAGGCTTTGGGGTTGACACTAATGACTTACATGTATGGCATTTAAAAACAATTTTTCTCACCTGCACTGGGGCCCCTTGAGTGCATTGTCAACTTTATTCAAAAGGTAAACTTAGCCTTTAAAGTGTTTTGGGTTCATCCATTGCCTCTGCATTGCAGTGAAAGTACATTGCGTGCCATAGCTGCCGTAATTCATCCACTGGGAAATGTCCCATCACTAATCAAGGGCAACTTGCACTTGGTTTGAGTAAGTGATTTTTAAAGGGTAAGCATTCCATAGCAACCCCAATAGCAGAATGTTACTTCGTTTCCAAAAAACTGTGGCAAAAATTAAGATCACTTTGAGGTGTCTACTTTTCAAAACTGGAAAGTGCCACTTATTAGTATGTGGCCACACGTGGAACGGTGTGTAGTCAACATGTCAGTGTTCTGCATTAGCTCTTGTGTGGGTTAGTATTATCTTGTGGCCGGTGACCATATTGCTTCACCAGGCCCTATACACAAAATAACGTTCTATAGACTGCCAGTGACTCCTGTCCTGGCACTGACTACAGAGATTTGGCGCTCAACTGCAGCAGCATTGCAGTTGGAGGGGAAGTCAAGAAGAACATGGTTCCTCTATAGTTCCCTGGGTCACTGGAGAAGCTCTCCAATTGGATGCTGCAGCCCCATGTGACTCTGGCGGCCCTCTTGGGTCAGACAGAGTCTATTTAAGTTCCTGGTTCCTGGGTTTGACATGCATTCCTCATGTGGGTAGGGTAGGGGCAGGTCACCCATCTGTCAGGGACAGTGAATAGCGGTAGGGAGAGGTTCCAGACGAGTAGGGAAAGAGTAGGGACATGCCATGCTTCTTGGAAGCCTCCAACTTCGATACAGACTGGCCAAGCTGAATTCCGCTCCTCAAGACAGATGTTGTTTGCACATCTAAGACTTGCTCTGCTACACATCGCTGTTACATCTTTTGAGTGTTTCAGGTCAGGTGCCTTCCCACTGGGCCTGTTGTGAATTGCGAACTATATCTTTAATACAAGTTCTGTTTCCTGCAACTGGACTCTGTGTTTTTCCTGCTGCCGCACCATGCTCCACCTCCCCATGGCATTATTTTTACTATGGCTGTGCTGTTGCCAACTGGTGCACCTATACCTCATATAAGCAAAATGCACTCTACATAAAATGTCCATGATTCAGTCCATGGAATCCCTGATGGAGTCCTGCTAAAGAGAACTCTGGCGTACTTACTGCTTACATGCTAACAAGTGTCCTTGCTGTCTATCTCCTATGAGAGGACATACCCCACTGTCCGGTCTCCCCCTGCCTGTACCACCTCAGACGCGGGAAGTGACACAGTCAAGGGAAGGCACAGCACGGCACATTAACACACAAAGCATTAAACCTCAAGAAGCACAACACAAGTTTTCCTTAGTAGGCACCTGCCTACACTCCCCCAACCACAAATGAAAAGTGGAACTTCACTCTCTCAATCAACACTAATTATTTTTAATCCTTATGCTGCTAACATTAGTAAATAGATAGGAAAGTATATAATATTTACTTATTTTAAACTTTTTTTTTTTAGATTTCTTCAGTTACTTTCTGGTTTTCCTAGGCAAATGATGTCATACATTCCAGTAGTCTTCAGGAGGGGAGAAGGACAGCACATCCTGCTGTCTGTATGCCTGAGCTCAGTACATACTACATGAATCATCTGCCCTTACTCAAGATGGCCACAGTCAGAAATGCTGGGGAACATTTTTCAAAGTGCTTTCTCAGCAAACTAAAGCATGGAGACATGGATGGATGGGCGAGTTTTCATTGAATATTAAAAATGAATTAATAGTATTTTTGCTTTGTGTAGTGCAGTTCTCCTTTAACCTGGGCATTAAGCTGGCCATAGACAAATTGGATCTATAGCAGCCTGCAGTAATTATTATTATTATACAGTATTTATATAGCGCCAACAGTTTGCGCAGCGCTTTACAAAATGAAGGTAGATATTACAGTTACAATACAATTTGGTACAAGAGGAAACAGAGGGCCCTGCTTGTTAAGAGATCACATGCAAAAAATCCGACAGGCTGGTTGTACTGAAGTTGATCGATGGATTAACTTTAGTACAACCAGCCTGCCTATAGATGCATTGAATTTCGGTCGGTCCCTGCTGAATTAGCCAAAATTCATCCATCTATGCGCAGGCCGGTTGTACTGAAGTTGATCCATCTATCTACTTCAGTACACCCAACATTTCAAATTTGTTTGCGATGTGATTACTGTAGACGGCTATAGTTGCCAGCAGTGATCATTGGGTTCTGCTGTCAGCCGGCAACCCATGTCCATCATCTATGGCTTGCCTAAGAGACTCAAACTCACACACATATAGGTTGGACTGGATGGACCTGTGTCTTTTTTCAGCCTTATCAGCTTTTTAACTATGTAACTGAAAAATGTCCTGGAAAAGGAAAGAGGTGTAACATGCTGGTACCGAGGTGGTTAATGTAAATAGGCTCAAAGTGTTACTAAACCCCGGACCCTGTATTCACTATATCTGATCTCCCACACAGGGACAGACTGACAACTCATGGGGCCCCCCCCTCGCAATAGGAGATCATGGAGCCCCTGTGTCCTTGCCCAAACTCAAAAAAGCCTATGAAAAAGGTACCAGGCATCTCATGGGGCCCCCTACTGACCCCGGGCCCTCGGGCAGTGCCCAGAGTTTCCAAATGGTCAGTCCGCCCCTGCTCCCACAGTACACACAACATGACATGCAATTATTTTAGTAAATATAAACTGCTAAATACCTTTTCGCATCAGCAGTATATAGCAGTCTTGTGATTTCTATCAGTGTCTGGCTGAACACTGGTTAATCTTGTAGGAGGAGTTTTCATTCTCCCCTGATTGTCCTTTGAGGCTGCATGACCCCTGACCCTCTGTCTGGAAAGTGCTGATTGGCCCTGTGTTAATCACATGCACCCTCCCAAGAAAAAAAAAACTCTCTAGCAATACACACCAAACTGAGCATGTGCAGAGTGACTCCTAGAGCTCTGTTCTACCAGCAGATGAAATGGGGAACATGGAAGAAGGGGATGACTAGAGAAGACAGGATCAAACAGCCTTTTTACACAATGCAGAGACTTAACCCCTTAGGTTCCACAGTCAGTATAACAAGCATGATTTGCTGCATATACAGACTGATTTTACTGTTGTGGGTTTAGTAATACTTTAAAGTAAAAAAAAAAAAGAACATATATGCCAGATTACCAGATCAATCATTTGTTAATACCCTGATGATTCGGTTCCTAAACAACATTAGTTATAGTTTAGTAAATGGAATATTCTGAAAAACTGCGGCATGGAAAATTCAATTCACTGCGGAAATCATGGCTAACTACTGGGGGGGAAATGTGCCAGTAACCAATGACTAATTTACTTGTGAATGCCGGACAGATTCTTTAAATGCCACAGCTCACAACTCTGTTATTGATTACAAGACGTGGCAGCTTTATCAAATGGAGGGGAAAGGTTTTCCTCTGTTATTATTTGTACACCATGAAGAGCTCCCCAACAGATTCAGCCGTATGTTAGCGTCTTTCACCTTTACATAAACAGAAATGATGCCTCCTAAATTACAGCTTGTGCCATGTTCTTTTCAAGCCATACTCAGAGAATAAACTAGCACTGACATACAGATGTTACTGAATACACAAACGGAAAGCAAGATAGAAGCTGAATTACGCAGCAGCTCTCTTTATTCTCTTTATTTGCCATTCCATACTTATTCAAAAACAGTGAACATTTCTCGCTGCTCTGGCTCAGCGGTACATTGATGCACAGCATGGAAATCGGTTACCTCCTGCTTGCCTCTTCACAAACCACCTCCTGAAATTACCATGCTAAGAACTTTCTGCAAGTTAGACAATTCCCTACAGAAGGACAGAACCATCTTTGTTCAGGCAATATTCAAGGAAAGTGTCTATTTCATGCACTGAGATGTTGGCATAGGGATGGCAAAGTCTTGTAAATCCTGGTGCCTGTGCAGTTGTTGGGTGAGTTCACAAATGTTTGACACCACTCAGCCCCTGCTGTAGTTTTTCATCTTGTGATTTGTTACAAAGTTATGATGTTGCAGTCTGATCAGTTGGGGAAAGGAGACGAAAGCACGGTTCCAGGGGCGAACTGAAAACTCATGGGGCCCCTGGGCAATAGGGGATCATGGGGCCCCTGTGTCCTTGCCCAAACTCAAAAAAACCTATGAAAAAGGAACCAGGGGAATCTCATGGGGCCCCCTACTGACCCCGGGCCCTCGGGCAGTGCCTGAGTTTCCAGATGGTCAGTCTGCCCCTGCATGGTTCACACTGTCGTGACCCCAAAGAACATGTAATTTCCAGTGCGACTTTGTATTGCAACTTGCTTGTGACTTGATGGGGTTTATTTACTAAAGCTGGAGAGTCCAAAATCAGACTCCCTTCTGCATAGAAACCAATCAGCTTCCAGGTTTCATTGCCAAAGCTTCATTGAACAAGCTGAGGTTAGAAGCTGATTGGTTTCTATGCAGAAGGGAGTCTGATTTTGGACTCTCCAGCTTTAGTAAATAAATCCTGATGTGTCCTCATGCGATTTTGGCTTTAGCCAATCAACACAATGCAGAGTGTGACGCAGTAGAAAATGGACTGGCAGTAGATTATATGGTTAGAAAAAAACATCTGAAGTTGGATCATGTTGCTGCCAAAGTTGCATAGATAAGACAAAGATGTGACTCCTTGTGACTTTTGTGATTTTATCATTGCAGTGTATGGCACTCAAGTCACACCAGAGATGCAGAAAACCAACGCAGGAAGACAGCACCCATTGGAATGAAAGTGTTGCAACTCATACAGCCTTCTGTTCAAATCACACAAGTAGTAGCAGTGTGAACCAGGGCTAAGGCCAACCAACTGACATGTCTGAGCAGATGCCAGCCATGGATAACCGTGATTTCAGACAATTTCTATTCACACTGAAGGAACAGCTGCTAGAGAATAAACCTCAACGCCTTACCTGTCCTGCAGCTGTCCGTTCCGTCTGCAGTAGGGGGCAGTGTGGAGCACAAATTCAGCTGGGTGGGCATGCATGCAATTCAGGCACTCTGACAGTGTAGGCATTGAGGGCCAGATAGGGACAGCTAAAGAGCCGGATTTTCCCAGGAGGGGTCTGTTCTACACTCCATCTAATTTTTTTTTTTTAATTTGCCTTTAGTTATACTTTAACCTATTTTTCCAGCAGTCATACAACACAGCTGTGGATCCATTCTCACCACATCACCATGTACAGAGTACACCTATCTCAGGTACTAATGTTCCATTTGCTCAGCTGTCAAAGCTGAGAAGTATTCTACCTGAATCTACACTGATTCTCTGACCTAAATTACCTGACAAAGCTCAGAAAACATTATTGAAGCTACTGCAGAGGCAAAGAAAAAATACAACTGTCATGCCAAATAATCGTCAATTTTCCATTTACGAGACAAACAGAGAATGAAAACGACGAATGGATGGCAACCAGCGCTGGCTGTAATCGCAGTGTTTTCATTCCAGAAAATGCATGTTTCAGGAGAAGTAGACAATGTTTGAGACATGACACAACTGCTGCCACTAATGATGAGGATGAGGAATATATACCAGTAGCTATGTATCCAGTCTGAATCTAGAGGACATTCATAGCACTCAGGAGATTCCAATCCTCAGTCAGGCTCATCAGATCAACAGCTTCAATATAAAACTGTAAACATTACACCTATACAATACACTATACTATGGGTGTCACCTAGTTTTCAATATAAGGTCTGCCTTCTATATTTTGCAAATACTTGCAGAGCCAAAAAAAAAAACAGTGAATATTAATAAATGAACACATTTTATTTAGATATCTTTTGGAATCAGCATGATATGATTCAGAAGAAAAGAGAAAGAACTTTAGTAAAACAAAGCAAAGTCTCCCTTTACATCAGAATCCCCTTCAAAGTCCCCCCTTACATCAAGGTTCCCATCAAACCTCCTCTTACAGCAAGGTCCCCATCAGAACCTCCTCTTATACGAAGGTCCCCATCAGAACCTCTTCTTATAACAAGGTCCCCATTAGAACCTCCTCTTACATCAAAGTCTCCATCAGAGCCTACTTACATTAGAAACACCAGCAGAGCCTTCCATATGTCAGAACCCCCTTACATCAGGGTCTTCATCAGAGCCCCCTTTACATAAGGGTTCAACGTCATAAATAAATGAACAAGTTTTATTTAGATATTTTGTGGAATCAGCATAATATGATTCAGAAGAAAAGAGAAAGAACTTAAGTAAAACAAGCAAAGTCTTCCAATACATCAGAATCCCCTTCAAAGTCTCCCATTATATCAAGGTTCCCAACAAACCTCCTCTTACAACAAGGTTTCCATCAGAACCTCCTCATATCAAGGTCCCCATCATTACCTCCTCTTACATCAAGGTTTCCTTTAGAACCTCCTCTTATATCAAGGTCCCCATCATTACCTCCTCTTACATCAAGGTCCCCATCAGAAACTCCTCTTATATCAAGGTCCCCATCATTACCTCCTCTTACATCAAGGTCCCCATCAGAACCTCCTCTTATATCAAGGTCCCCATCATTACCTCCTCTTACATCAAGGTCCCCATCAGAACCTCCTCTTATATCAAGGTCCCCATCAGAACCTCCTCTTTCATCAAGGGCCCCAATCAGAGCCTACTTACATTAGAAACACTAGCAGAGCCTTCCATATGTCAGGACCCCCTTATATCAGGGTCTTCATCAGAGTCCCCTTTATATCAGGGTTCAACATCATAAATAAATTAAGTTTTATTTAGATATTTTTTGGAATCAGCATGATATGATTCAGAAGAAAAGAGAATGAACTTTAGTAAAACAAAGCAGTCTTCCCTTACAACAGAATCCCCTTCAAAGTTTTCGCTTACATAAAGGTTCCCATGAAACCTCCTCTTACAGCAAGGTCTCCATCAAAACCTTCTCTTACATCAAGGCCCATCAGAACTTCCTTATATCAAGGTCCCCATCAGAACCTCCTCTTAAATCAGGGTCCCCATCAGAACCTCCTCTTACAACAACATCCCCATCAGAGCCTAATCGCATTAGAAACACCAGCAGAGCCTTCTGTATATCAGGGTCCCTATCAAAACCCCCTTACATCGGGGTCTTCATCAGTGCCCCATTTACATTAGGGTTTAACATCAGAATCCCCATTACATCAGGGTCCCATTAGAACCTTTTTTACATCAAGGTCCCCATTAGACCTTCCCTTCCATCAGAATTGGCCTTAGGGATATTTCCTTACAAAAAAATCTCTCTTAAATCCAAGTCCCCCTCTCATCAGGGACACCACAAAATCTCCCTTTGCATCAGGGTCCCCATCAGAGCCATCCTTACATTAGATTTCTATCAGTGGTTCATCCTTATTTTGCTGATTAGCTGGTATTGATGGAGGAAGTTCTGTCCTACTGTGAAATGCACGTCATCATTTGCTAGGATCTTGGCAGTCCAGCCCCACTGCCAGCAGCCTGTCAAACTCTATGGCAGTCTGACAGCAGCTGTGGCTGGCCAGGGCTAGGTGGTGCAGAATGCCCAGAATGCAGACTGCTTGCTTTCTATGCATTTGTTCCTGGGCATATACTGCCCTAAACGTACATACTATTAGGTGCACCACCAAGCCTCAATCAGCTGCAGCAGCTGTCAGACTCTCATAGAGTTTGACTGGCGGCCGGCAGCAGGGCTGGATGGTGAGGCTGTGCCCTCCAGCCTCAGCTAAACACCAGAGCCTCACGCATTGAAGCGTAATGCCCAATGTGTATGAGGCCTTGGAAAGTATGTAGATCAAACCTGTCTTATTAAAACCTTAGATATCTAGGGTCTGGTGTTATTTTTGCTACTAGCATGTGTGGTGTCTTCATGCTCAGATCAATAGAGCTCTCTGAGTCCCTTAGAAAGAAGGTTGTGCATACCTATGAGTATGGCAAAGAATTTGAAAAGATTGGCAAATAATCTGAAATCAATCATTCCACTGTAAGGTAAATAATTTACAAGCTGCATACATTTCAATTGACTGTTAATTTGTGCAGGATTGGCCAGCCTAGCAAATTTAACCCAAGAGCTGACAGTCTGATGCTATAAGAAGTCTCCAAGAACTTAAAACTTTAATCAGAGGACTTTACAGGTAAGGCTACTTCCATACTGATCTGTAGCAAAAACACGGCAAACACATATGCATTTTTACCACATTTTTAATTAGTTTGCGGTGTAGGACATGTGACTAACAAAACCGCACCGAAAATGCAACGGATGTGCATTTTTGCCACGTTTTCCATTTATTTCAATGGGGAGGTGTGTTTTTGGTGTGTTTTTTATACCGAACAAAACCTGCACAAAAAATGCATCAAGCAGGATTTTAAAAAACGCAGCGGACCTACAATGGATCAGTGTGAAGAGTTCCATAGGAATACATAGTCACATGTTTTTCTTCTGCTTTTTTTAACATAAAAGTGTAAGAAAAATGGATCAGTGTGAAAGCAGCCTAACTCTTGCAACCGCTGGTGCTATAGTGCTTGTACAGTATCTAGAATCAGAGAGCGATTGCACTAATTTAACCTGCATGGGAGGCGTACCAGGAGAAAAACCTTTGCTGTCCAAAAAGAACATTAGAGCAAGATTAGAGTTCGCCATTGAACATACTGAATAGGCAAAGAGTAGGCTTTCATGAACAATGTGCTGTGAACTGATGAGTCAAAGATAGAGTTGTTGGGCCACAGTTTTTGCACAAACCAAAGACAGTGTTTCAGGAGAAGAACCTAATCTAATGTCAAGAACTCCTATGCATATTTGTTGGCAAAACACGTTATTATGCTTTTTTCCATTTACTAAAGATGATCTTGTGCTGATTTAGTCATATAGGATTTACTCTTTGTTAAACCTAAAACCTATTAGTATACATATAACATAACCATTCCAAACATTATTTTAGTAGTGGATTGTAAAACTCCTGTGTTTTTTGCAGTTCTTTGTCCCATTGGGAGGTTTCCTTTCAATTTTTGTGAAGTGAGAGGGAATCTTTCTAAAGTACACAAAAATCTCCTCCAAGGTAATGCAGGCCATAGATGGGTCAAAAATCGGCCGATTTTTCTTTAAAAAAACCGAAAAATCGGTTGTTCAAGCGGCCGACGTTACCAGCAACGGTAAGAAAAATCGGCCGATTTTCATCCTGTCTACAGCCGGAAAAAAGTGTCCCTGCAGAGAGCTCCGCTATTTCTTTGACAGTTCCTTGACATTTATAGCGGTTGCAACAATGTATTTGTATCCATTTAGGATACAGATGTTTTTATTCGGAAACAAATAGATACATTGTTGCAACCGCTATAAATGTCAAGGAACTGTCAAAGAAATAGCGGAGCTCTCTGCAGGGACACTTTTTGGCAGACTGGAATTCCTCTTCTTCTTCATTCTCTTCATCCTCTTCTTCATCCTCTTCTTCTTCTTCATCCTCCTCTTCATCCTCTTCTATCTCTTCTTCATCTTCCTCTTCTTCATCCTCTTCTTCTTCTTCTGCTTCTTCTACTTCTTCTTCTTCATCCTCTTCTTCTTCTTCATCCTCTTCTTTTTCTTCTTCATCTTCCTCTTCTTCTTCATCCTCTTCTTCATCCTCTTCTTCTTCTTCTTCATCCTCTTCTTCAGCTTCTTCATCCTCTTCTTCAGCTTCTTCATCCTCTTCTTCTGCTTCCTCTTCTTCTTCATCCTCTTCTTCATCTTTTTCATCCTCTTCTTCAGCTTCTTCATCCTCTTCTTCATCTTCTTCTTCATCCTCTTTGTTTTCTTCATCCTCTTCTTCTTCATCCTCATCTTCTTCTTCATCCTCTTCTTCTTCTACTTCTTCTTCCTCCTCTTCTTCATCCTCTTCTTCTTCCTCTTCTTCTTGTTCTTCTTCTTCTTCATCCTCTTCTTCTTTTTTCTTCTTCTTTTTGTCTTCCTCTTGCAGGTCACTGCTCATGCGCATATTTTTTTATCGGTAAAAAGATCGGCCGATTTTCTTCATCCTCTTCTTCATCCTCTTCTTCTTCTTCTTCATCCTCTTCTATCTCTTCTTCATCTTCCTCTTCTTCATCCTCTTCTTCTACTTCTTCTTCTTCATCCTCTTCTTTTTCTTCTTCATCTTCCTCTTCTTCTTCATCCTCTTCTTCAGCTTCTTCATCCTCTTCTTCTGCTTCCTCTTCTTCTTCATCCTCTTCTTCATCTTTTTCATCCTCTTCTTCAGCTTCTTCATCCTCTTCTTCATCTTCCTCTTCTTCTTCATCCTCTTCTTCTTCACCCTCTTCGTCTTCTTCATCCTCTTCTTCTTCATCCTCTTCTTCTTCTTCATCCTCTTCTTCTTCTTCCTCTTCTTCATCCTCTTCTTCTTCCTCTTCCTCTTCTTCTTCTTCTTCATCCTCTTCTTCTTTTTTCTTCTTCTTTTTGTCTTCCTCTTGCAGGTCACTGCTCATGCGCAGATTTTTTTTATCGGTAAAAAGATCGGCCGATTTGCCCATCATTGTAGCGAAAATCGGCCGATCGGCAAAATCGGCCGATTTTTTTCCAACTTTACTGATAAAAAAAATCTGCCAAAATACCGAAAAACGACTGAACAATTAGCCCACTAACGATCCGAAAATCGGCCGATTTTATTTTCGGCCAAAAAATCGGCCGATTTTCGACCCATCTATGGCCTGCATAAGTGCAAAAAAATCTCCTCCAAAGTAATTGTCAGCAGAATGCCTGTCACCATTTCCACACTATCCCTGTTCCAATGACAACTGTCAAAACTTGCAGAAACCTTTCAACCTGTCCAAAAAAACCTCAGCAACTGTGGGTAATGGGTCGAATTACTAAAATGTTAGAGTGTGTGTGTGTAGTACAACCATTCTATAATGTGCTAGGGTAGTTGAAAAATATGTGTAGCCGGCTGCAGTGGGCTGTGTGATTCCCCCCCTTCCCCACGCTTTAATTTACCACCAATTGCTTGTGGCCCATTTGCTGTGTAATGTTGTGGGAGCACAGTAATGCTTAAGGTACATAGGTGCGGGCAGCCTCTTGTTTATAACCAGGTGTGTCAGTGGGAATTGAGCAGCCTTACCCTATGTTCACACCTAAGCATTTTCCGCAGCATTTTGTGTTTTGCAGAAACTCAGTCCAGTCCATTTAACATGATTTCCTATGGGACATGTTCACATCTCCGCGTTTTCACTCAGTGTAGTTTTTGGAAAGGGTCAGGGACTTTTTTTAACGCAAAATATTGAGTTTTTGATTTATTTATTTTATTTCAGGTACCTATATAGTGCTATTAATTTACGTAGCGCTTTTACATATATATTGTACATTCACATCAGTCCCTAACCCTCAAGGGGCGTACAATCTAAGGTCCCTAACTCACATTTATACATACACATACTAGGGACAATTTAGACAGGATCCAATTAACCTACCAGCATGTCTTTGGAGTGTGGGAGGAAACCGGAGTACCTGGAGGAAACCCACGAAGGCACAGGAAGAACATGTTTTTGGTTCTATAGACTTAAATGGAAATGCTGCAGAAAAGCATGCAGTGCATTTTTGTTGCATTTTTGCTGTATTTTGTGTTTTAAATCTGCCTAGCAACAAGAAAAATTGAAAAAAAAAACGCATCAAAAACATGGCATAAAAATGCAGGTGTAAAAACACAAAACTCAACGCAAAAAGCAATGCAGGACTGGCTCAAATGCACACTGCAGAGGTGTGAACCAAGCCTTAAGGAGTTGTGGCAAAACAGAGGACCCATCATCACCTGAGGCTCCTACGGGGGTGAGCGCTACATATATTTTAGCTTCACAGTGGGAAAACTGACATGAAAACAGGTTCACTTAACTACACAATAAACTACAGTAAAAGTCTCCATGCCTTAGTAAGATTCACATATACACTAGAGTATTCAAAATTTGTAGTATAATAATTGCACATGCACTCAGTATTATTATTAAAGTTAAACTCCAGGCAGGGGCGGACTGACAACTCATGGGGCCCCCGGGCAATAGGGGATCATGGGGCCCCTGTGTCCTTGCCCGAACTCAAAAATGCCTATGAAAAAGGTACCAGGGGCATCTCATGGGGTCCCCTACTGACCCGGGGCCCTCGGGCAGTGCCAGAGTTTCCAAATGGTCAGTCCACCCCTGACTCCAGGTAAACAACTAAATTCACCATTGAAATGCATACACATGGGAACTGTTGTACCTGCCAAATGATTTGTATTTCTGTGCATCCAGTCCTCAGATTTACACATTCCTGCCAGACAGAACATCTAGTTTGGTTGACGTAACTTTTCTTGACTGCAGTTAAACCACACAGGTAGGTCACTTCCCCTCTTCCAGCCTGTGACTGAAAAAGGTAAAGAGTAGAAACAGGATGACGAGGTGATCTCTCTACTCTCCTCTCCTGTCAGCATGTTCCTTGTTAGCACACATACAAGCAAGACACCTGATTAGCCCGAGTGCTGCACCTTCCTCATTCATTCTAAAAGGCTGTTGTACTTGGGATTACAGGAGGCTGTAAAACAAGTTCAGTTTAGGTATTTACAACTGTTACATTTAAAATCCATGACTGTTTTTACAGTACATACCAGCAATCATTGGTGATTTTATATCTGCCTGGAGTTTAGCTTTAAGTAAAATAACAAGAATAAGTTACATGAAGAGGCCATTTCAATGTGAGCAGACACGCACACTGCCCTGATTCCCCAACACCAGGATCAGTCTGCTAATACAGGAGCATCAGAGTTCTTGATGTTAGGGTTAAATTTTGCTCTAGTAGTTTCACACCAGGACAGTCCCAGAATATAGATATACAGAGATAGGAATAAACCAGATCTGCAATGTGGGCACAATGTACATTACCTGCAACTCCCATGTGATTAGAGCCAGCATTCCAAGCATTACAGTCATTTATAGATGACAGATTAATAGTTTGCAAGTGAGTTACTGGGCAAACTAGAAGTGCATTGTCAGCTGTAGTCAAAATAGAAATCATTACCAAGGGGCAGTCTACCCATTGCAGGTTTTGTTTTGGGGAAATGCTTAAGAGTTTATACATCTATTGGTTACTTAGATAGTAAGCTCTTATGGGCAGAGCCCTCTTGTATTGAACTGCATTGTAACTGTATTGTACCCCTTATTTTTTAAAGTACTGCACAAACTGTTGGTGCTATATAAATCCTGTATAATAATACCTTTGGGGGCTCCAGTGTCAAGATGACCATACTTGTTTTCAGGCCTACACACTTGCTAGGGCCACAAATGGAGGCACAACTCTTTATGTAACATTTTAATTTAATTTCCAATTTTAGATAGTGAATGTGAATACAAAAGGAGGAAATAGAATACACAAAGGAGAGTGAGTACAACCACTACTTCAAGGTAGGCTGGAAAAATACCAGGAATTAGAACAAGGGGATCACGTCGCAAAAGATTTCACACTAAAGTGACTCAGCCCACAGCCAGAGAGTGATGGTCCACAGCCACAGGTTGGCTTGACCCACTGTCAGAAGTTGACAGTCCAAAGCCAGAGAGTGGCTTGACCCACAATCATAGGGTGCCTTGACCTACAGCCAAAGGGTGAAAGCCCACAGCCACAGGTAACTCAGCCCACAGGTGGAGGGTGACTCACCCCACAGACAGAAGGTGACAACCCTCAACCAGAGGGTGGCTTGACCCATAGTTAGTGGGTAACTCAGCTCAGCCAGAAGGTGATAGCCCACAGCCACAGGGTAACTCAAGGTAGGCTGGAAACGTACCAGGAATTAGAACAAGGGGATCAGGTCACAAAAGATTTCACACTAAAGTGACTCAATCCATAGCCAGAGAGTGACTTGGTCCACAGACAAAGGTTGACTCAGCTCATAGCCAATAGACAGACAGGAGGCATCACAGTCTACAGCCAGAAGGTGACTTGGTCCACAGCCAAAGACTGACTTGGCCTATAGCCAGAAGACGACTCAGTGCACAGACAGAAGGGGGTGATTTACTAAAACTGGAGAGTTAAAAATCTGGTGCAGCTCTGCACAGAAACCAATCGTCTTCCAGTTTTTTTTTTGTCAAAACCTAATGAAACAAGCTGAATTTAGAAGCCTATTATATAAACTTGCACAGCAGCATCAGATTTTGCACTGTCCATTTTTAGTAAATCAACCCCAAAGTGTCTCAGCCCACAGCCAGAGGGTGACTTTGCCCACAGACAGTGGGTGACTCAGTCCACGGCCAGAGGGTGACATGTCCTATGGCCAAAGGGTGACAGTCCACAGCCAGAGAGTAACAGCCCACAGCCATAGAATGAATCAGCTCATAACCAAAGGGTGACTCAGTCCACAGACAGGGTGTAAGTCAGCACATAGTCAGTGGATCTTTAATCTATACCTATTTTTATTTCTTTTTGGACAACAGTCATCTTACCAAACCAAGGTATAATTATAATTTGTTGTAAATAAAAAAACAACAAAACATTAGATTACATTAACAAAGATACAAAACAACCATAATGCAGTAAAGTGATATTAAACATGTCATACATGTCATACTTACCTGCTCTGTGCAGTGGTTTTGCACAGAGCATCCCCGATCTTCCTTTTATCAGATCCCCCACTGGTGCTCTTGGCCACTCCCTCCTGCTTAGTGTCCCCATAGCAAGCAGCTTGCTATGGGGGCACTCGAGCAGGCTTGCTCCTGAACTGCTACTCTGTGTGCCCATTCACACATGAAGCGTAGCTCAGCGCTGCCTTGCCCCCTGTTCTCTACTCATTGGTTCATTGGCTATGATTGACAGTAGCAAGAGACAATGGCTACTGCTGCTGTCTCAGCTAATGGGGAAGGAGAG
This sequence comes from Staurois parvus, assembly GCF_062004578.1. Taxonomy (NCBI): domain Eukaryota; kingdom Metazoa; phylum Chordata; class Amphibia; order Anura; family Ranidae; genus Staurois; species Staurois parvus. Next base: position 996,696 of record NW_028318241.1, read on the forward strand.
ACTCAGGGAGACTCTTGTGCACATTGCTGGGTGGGCTGAGGGGAGCTCTGCACACAGAAGTTTTTTTACTTTTATGCATAGAATGCAGACACTTCCGTTTTCATGTGCGCTTCAATTAGCTCTATACAGGTTGCATATTGCTGCGCAGAAATAATCTGCACGTAATACTAATGTTGTGGTGTGAACAGGGCACATAGAGAACAATTGATTTTTATTGTGCCCTCGCAGAACAAGCAGAAAGACTGACGTCTCTGCACCATGGTGTGAACAAGCCCTAAGAGGAAAAATCAGTTTTACAACACAGCTATATTTTAGAAATGTAACTGCTTTTTTCAAAATACCTTAACATGAACTAGATATAAAACACATGGGGCATTATAGCACTAACAAATTCAAATACAGTCATTGGCATTTGATGTCAACATTCTCCACATTAGTATTGCAGCAAATGTGCTGTCGAAAATCATCTTCTGTGTCTCTCATTTTGTTACTGAGGTCCATCAACTGCCATTTCTTGAGAGTGCCCTTACTGACTACTTAGGTGTGACATAATGAAAGGTGCGGTGGATGAGGGATGGTATGTTTCACCATGTTTTCATATGTGAGAAACTAAGGTGGAATCCAGTCCAGGTTTTCCAGGCTACCTTGGTGGTATGAAATCAGAGTTTTCCTTCCCACAAGTCTCTTGCCCTCCTGAGGATTTACCCCGCTTCCTGACCAGGCAATTTTTTGCGTTACGGCGCTGCGTTACTTTAACTGACAATTGCGCGGTCATGCAACATTGCACCCATATGAAATTTATGTCCTTTTTTCCCGCAAATAGAGCTTTCTTTTGGTGGTATTTGATCACCTGTGAGAAAAAAAACCTATATTTTTTACTTTTGCTATTAACCACTTGGCTACCAGGCACTTATACCCCCTTCTTTACCAGGCCAATTTTCAGCTTTCAGCGCTGTCGCACTTTGAATGACAATTGCGCGGTCATGCAACATTGTACCCATATGAAATTTTTATTTTTTTCTCACAAATAGAGCTTTCTTTTGGTGGTATTTAATCACTGCTGGGCACTTTACTTTTTGCGCTATAAAAAAAATGTTTGTTTCTATTATAACATTTTTCAAACAGGTAATTTTTCTCCTTCACTGATGTGCATTGATGAGGCAGCACTGATGGGCACTAATAGGCGGCACTGATAGGCAGCACTGATGGGAACTAATAGGCAGCACTGATAGGCAGCACTAATGAGGTGGCACGGATAGGCGGCAATGATAGGTGGCACTGACTGGCGGCACTGCTAGGCATTGACTGGCACAACTGCTGGGCACTGACTGGCACAACCACTGGGCACTGACTGGTGGCACTGACTGGCAGCACTGATGGGCTGCACTGATGGGCATTGATGGGTGGCACTGCTAGGCACAGGTGGGTGCACTGCTGGGCACAGGTGGGTGGAACTGGTGGATGGCACTGCTGGGCACCAATCATCAGGCACTGATCATCAGTGCCCTGATGATCAGTGCCGATCCCTGCTCTGACAACTGCCGGTTCTCGGAAGTACTTTCCTCACACTCTGACAGCGTGAGGAAAGTGCAGCCAAGAACCGGCAATTGCATTTCCCAGTGATCAGCGTGTCATTGGGCACGGTTGATCAGGTGGTAAAAGGCCGCTGTGATTGGCCTTTTACCACATCACGTGATCAGCTGTGTCCGTAGGACACAGCGATCACGGAGATCGCCAGGTGCGCGCCCCCCGAAGGCGCGCAGGAGAGCACGTTCTGGGAGGACATCATATGACGCCCGTCATTCGGCTATCTGCGGTCGGCAGGTGGTTAAACACGTCCAGTAAAAAAAAATAAAAATTGAATTTCATCATAAAATGTATCAGCAACTTATAGCAGGACTGTGGGACTGCTGCGGACATTCTGACACTGGGGGGGGGAACTGACTTGGTGTCACTGACATCCCCAGTGACACCAATACAGTGATCAGTGCTAATAAAAAGCACTGACACTGTACTAATGGCACTGGGCAGAAAAGAGTTAACATATGGGGCAATCAAAGGGTTAACTGTGTGCTATGTGCCGTTTTACATAGTGTGCTGTGTGTGTGTGCTTTCCACTGTAAGCATACTGCTTTGTATGGTTCTGCTATGCACAGCCATGCAAAGCATTGTGCAGGGGCTGACAGGGGAGATAACTGTATTGTTTACAAACAGTTCTCCTCCCTGTCAGAGATGCTCGGCAATCACTGGGCGCCGGTGCGTAATCATCGGCCGGGACATGCACGTCCCCTACCCGGAACTGTAAAATCATGTATATATATATATATATATATATATATATATATGTGATTTTGCGCACCCATGCCGCCCTGTAGCAGTACTTCTGCTATATGGCAGACGGGAAGCAGCTAGCAGCAAGTAGGATAAAGTAGGAAAGGCTGCAGTAAATCCAGCCATACATGGGTCGAATTCCAAAAGAATTTTCTTTCAAAAATCTTTTCTAAGAATTTTTGTTCAAATTTCACACCATTAGTGGGTCACAGAAACGGCCGATTTTTGGGTGGCCATCGAATTTGAGTGATCTGGCATGTTGGAAATTTTTTTAAAAACTAACAAATTTTGAATCAATGATGGGAGAATCGTGCGGGAAATATAAACAAAAAAGAAATAAGCGTGAGCTGTGACCTGGAAAGAAAAGAAAATTACCAGCCACGAAAATTCTTTTCTGTAGCAACACAAGGTCAAATTGAAGGCTTGGTTGGTTGAATTTCGAAATCAATGGTGGCACCATCGGGTTACAAAACGCACTAAATTTCAGATTTTCGAAAGAAAATTCATTCAGAATTCGACCCACGTATGGCCTGCATAAGGGAGTATTCTGGCCTGGGACTCAGGAAGGTACCCGAGAGAGCTGGATGTGGAAAACACTGTATAAGAGAAAACACAAAAGAGGTTGCAAAAGCTTGTTTTTTTTGGTGACTGAGAAAAGCCCACCCCCTTTCAGAGAGGTATCTGTCTTAATTAGTTAGCACCTGGATGGCAAGGATTTATTTTCTGTTTTGTTCTGTCTATTGCAACATTTTTAAATAAATCTGAGTCAAAGATAAAACTGTCACTTGGACTGCCTTTTTCCCAGGGAAGGTGGTCCTCACTTGTGCCAATTCCTGCAGTGGTTATAGGAATGGATGTTGGCAGGTCTTAGAGAAAAGGTTAAACTGATGTTCAAATTGGATCAGCTCATCTTAACCTCTCTGGTGGTATTCCGGAGTATAGCTCGGGGGTTAACTTTCAGTATCAGAAGCTGTAAGCCCGAGCTACACTCAGTATTACACTGCAGCACTGCTCCAGGATCCCTCCAGCACTTACCTTGTCCTGTGCTCCTGCGATGTCCCTCCTGCAGCGTCCCCGGCCATGTCCTTCCAGGTTCCGTTCCCTGCGAGTTTCGGGACGTATGGGGGACGGAACCGGCGGGAATTTCAAAAATGTAAAAATGTGACATTCACTCAATACACTAAAATCTGATAGTATTACATTACTGTATCAAAGCATTTCACATACATTATGTCCCGAGTGCTTTGTCCTGCGCCCTGCCTGCATATTTACTGTTCTTTCTGCCTGGAAACTGAGAAACGTCCATGGCGTCAAAAAAGCGTCCCTTTAGGTCAAAAGTGGTTTTAGACCAGCTAGAGAACAGCGATAGTAAATCAGAACCACTTGCAGAACTGAGTAATAATAATTCGTGGGGGAAATTCGTCATCAGACACTGAAAACGATTTTGCGACTAAGCTCAGCGATGTGCAAACTTGGCGCTCTATTTCAAATTTCAGTGTTTTTGGTTTGATTAGATTAATGAATTAAATTTATTATTATATTATTATTTTTTATGATTATTTATTATATGATAATTTATGATTTCGTGTTTCAAATGTTTTCATACCCGGGATGTTTACTAGACTCTTGTTCGGACAGATTTCAGTGAGTTATTCCTAAGAATTACAGGCCTACAATAAAAAATCAACATATTTCCATTGAAAACAATGTACCGCTTTGAGCACAGAAATACTGACATAATAAGACCGCTAGGGAAGTTAAAAAAAAAAAAAAGAAAACACACCACTGAAAATGTTTAATCTCAATCCAATTAATATCACATGATGTCCAGAAGGTCCAATGGCATTTCTCCATATGCACCCACAAGGGTCCGCAGTGGGTAAACAGAAGAACGATGATATTAAATGTGAAGCAAGTCCCCATAGAGACATTACTTTTTGATTGTACAATGGAATGGTCACAACCTTGGCCTTGCTTACATGTAAAATGAATGTTTGGCTAATGGGCAGGAATGTTGCATTCACCTGGTAATAAACAAGTTGTGCAACAAGCGCCATCTAATATTAAAGGACAGATATTACTTGAAGTACTTTATAAATAGGATAAATGTCTCCCCAGCAGACTGTACAATGAATGTCTTTAAGGGCTTAGTTCAGTTCTGACTAGGGGGCTGATTTACTAAAGGCAAGTAGACTGTGCAGATAAAGATGCACTTTGCAAGAAATATAAACACTCCACAGCGCAAAAAATATATATAAATGTAAAAGTCCAAACAAAAGTCACAAAAATATAAGAATGTGCACCATTGGACTTTTTACACATTTATATTTTTTTTTTGCGCTGTGGAATGTTTATATTTACATTTGATTGTTTTTTTTTCCCTTCATTAGCAGCAGCATTTAGATTTGGATTATATTTATATATAATTTTTTTTTTTTGGCGCAGGTTTTACTTTATTCATTATTCTTTGCAAGAAATACCCAATCACGTGCAAGAAAAATTTAAAAAAAGAACTTGCACATGATTGGATGATGGAAGTCAGCAGAGCTTCTGCTCATTTATTAAGCTGTGGAGCAACTGCTCTTGCAAAGTGCACAGTCTATTTGCCTTTAGTAAATCCACCCCTATGTGTTACAAATATCAGCACAGATTGCACCTGTCAGCAAAGCTAAACTATGAGGAAGGTTTACTAAAACTGGAGCTCTCAGAAGCTGGAGCAGCCAATCAGCTTCCAACTTCAGCTTGTTCAATTAAGCTTTGGCAATAAAACCTGGGATCTGATTGGTTTGTATGCAGAGTTGCACTAGATTTTGCACTCTCCAGGTTTTTTAAAGAACCCTTCTATGTGTCTGAAGACTACCTACCCCTCTGTTCTGCCATGCTGCTTCTTTGTGAAAAATCCCAATTATGCTCACCTATATCAATGTGATCAAGCACTTTACAGTAGATCAGTGCCTGGTATTTGACTACACGTCCCCTAAATCCTTGTGCCAAACAGCACCCCTGCACAGGAGGGGGTGGAGCGTGTGAAAGCACTTATCTCTCCACGTTTATGTACTATATATGTGTAGCACTACCCCATTAGGAGTTGCTGAGTCATTTTCAGGCTCCCTGTGGTTTTGGTCCCCTCTCTGAAAGCCCAACCCCTGCTGACACCACAGTACTCTTTTAACTAGTGTAAATTACCACCAGAAAGTAGACTCCCACACAGCATAGGGTAACTGGTATGATGTTTATATTAGAATTCAATGTAAGCTTGGTTAACCACTTGCCTACCGGGCACTTCCTCCCCCCTTCCTGCCCAGGCCAATTTTCAGCTTTCAGCTCTGTCACACTTTGAATGACGATTGTGCGGTCATGCAACACTGTACCCATATGAACTTTTTATCATTTTTTTCACACAAATAGAACTTTCTTTTGGTGGTGTTTAATCACCACTGGATGTTTCTTTTTGTGCTATAAACAAAAAATGAGCAAAAAATTTGAAAAAAAAAGTTTTTCATTGTTTCTATTATAACATTTTGCAAACAGGTCATTTTTCTCCTTTGCGGATGTGCGTTGATGAGGCTGCACTGATAGGCAGCACTGATGGGAACTGATGAGGTGGCACGGATAGGCAGCACTGATGGGCACTGATAGGCGTCATTGATAGGCAACACTGATGAGCTGGCACTGATGATGCTGCACTGATGGCACTGATGGGCAGCACTGCTGGGCAGCACTGATGGGTGGCACTGATGGGGGCACTGATGGGCACAGGTCAACACTGGGTGTGCACCGCTGGGGGCGTGCAGGGGGTGTGTTCTGGAAGGATGTCCATGGACGTCTTCCCAGACGGTTGGGAAGTGGTTAAACAGCACAAAGTAGTATGGATGAGTGTAATAGAAATTGTCACTCTTAGCAAATTTGAGCAAAGAAAACACATACAGCAGAACCTCAATCAGTGTTAACAGGCCTTCTTTCAGAAGTGAACCTAATAACTTCAACCTGAGGTGTTTCTAGTCCCCAGTGAATAAGGAAAACTACCAAAGATTGAACTAGCTCACGTTGGGCCCCCAGACTCTGATGGCAAGGATCAAATCTAAGATTGAAAATTGACTAGGATAGTTAATGTCCTTGAAATGCAGTGAGGAATCTAATGTGTGCTGGTTGGGGCCCAGTTGTTCAACCAGTAGGGAGGTATGAAGGTGTCAGTCCCTCAAAGGATTATTGCAAGGAAAGGAAGAAAGAAGTACTTTCAGTTTTAAGCGGCACTTGACTTTGGTGTTGTCCCTTTTAATGCACTGAGAAAAGGTCAGCTTTTGGCAAATAAGGTGTCCAACTGGCAATAGGGCTTGTTGGCAAAAGGCAACTCCACTCTGGGCTGCAGTAACCAATGGTACTGGTGGTAGAATGTCCTTTAGGAAGGTGGGCTAATGGTTAAGGGAGTGACCCGGTCAACTCTGATGATTAAACTGTGCTGCAAATGTGTTCACCTGTAGCGGCTGTGGGAACTAGGCCGCAACATGTGTTAACTGAATGCAATATCCACAACTGTGTGCAGGAAAAGTAGCAGATATGAGGAGAATGTCAGTGTTCTCTTGTTTAACTGGTGTATGGGACTCTCTCACCCGATCCGTGGCTTCCAGCAGGTCCTGGTTGTCTCTCTCTGTCAGCGGATGACGGCCCCCGCAGGTTCTCCAGCCTCACCATGCTCCGGGTCACCTGCTGGCAGACTGTCTCTCTGAACAAAGTGGCAAGGCTACCTGTCAGCAGCTCCTCCTTGCTTCTCCTCTCTCTAGCTCTGCGGCCTGGTCTGGTTCTCTGGCAGTCAGCACAACTCTCTTTCTCTGCTTCTGCTCTCCAGCTTTCTCCCCTCTCGCTGTCTGTTCCCAGGCTTCAATATTTATATGCCTCTGCCCACACGCCAGCTCTTCTGGGAAAAATGTAGTCCCCCAATTAGCAGCCTTCTAACAACCCATATGGAAGAAAAATATATTTGAAATACTACAGTTTTGGCCATATTCAATATATTTCAAAATATATTTCAATAAATATATATACTGTATATATATATATATACTTCATGTTGAAATGTGTTTTTATTACAAAATATATGAAAAATATCTTAAAAAATAAATTTCAAATATACTGTATGTCTTTAAAAGTACAAATCTACATTTTTGGAATGCATTTACAAATATATGTAAAAATATATGTAAAAATTACATATAGGTCAGGGGATTTCCATCCTCCTAGAGCAGAAAAAAAACTCCTACAAACTTTAGCAGAACACTGATAGAAGTCACAAGACTGCTCTAACTTCTGATGAGAAAAGGTATTTAGCAGTTTATATTTACTAAAATAATTGCATTTCCATGTTCTGTGTACTGTGGGAGATCAGATATATTGAATGTAGGGTTCCTGGGTTTAATAACACTTTAAAGTGGAGTTTCACCTGAAAAAAAGTCAGCAGTCACAAAAACTGTAGCTGCTGACTTTTAAAATACAGCCACTTACCTGTCCCTCGGTCCAGCGGTGTCCTCACCACCTCTGGTTTCACTGGCCGTCTTCTCTCCCTGACGTCGGCATCTTCACTGTGGGCACCCAGCTGTGACAGCTTAGGGCTTCATAGCTGGGTGCCCACTGCGAAGTGCTGCGAAGTGCTGCGCTTTGTGAATGGCCCTGTATTCTTCTGGGACCTGTCACGTATCCCAGAAGACTACGGAGAAGGGGAGGAAAACTGCTTCCGATCGCCTAGGTGATTGCAGCGGAAGTGGGAGCAGATACCTGTCAAATTCGGGTACCCGCTCCCCCCCCCCGCTCCCCAAAGTCCTTAATGGGGAGAGGGGGACAAAGGCTTAAAGTGGAACTTCCCCTTTTGGGTGGAGCTCCACTTTAAGTAGTTTTGAACTTCTGCCTGTTACTACTTTATTAAAAAAAATAATACATTGACTGTACACTTACAAAAAACTATGAAACATTGTATTCAGCTAGCATAACAAAATGTTCACCTGCATTTGCTAAATAATGACTAAATGTTTGTACAATAATCCAGAGACAGACAGGCATACATATTACAATTTACTTACTGTAATTAATAACTAGCTTATTAACAACTGCAAATAATTTATGGGGTAATTCTTGTAGAAGCACTGGACTGTGATATCTGTATGCACTTCATACATGCAATCATCATATTAAATATATGAAACACTTTTCATTTTACATGCCTATTTTTTATTTTATAAAGCAGAATGACAGTTGCTGGGATGTGTTATAACACCACCTAGGATAATTATAGTAGCCCACTGAAGCCCAAGAATCTACACGAGTTACTTCTGAAGGAGAAGGGGACATTTCTGTCTCATTGACTTCAATGGTAGTGTGTGAAAAAAGCATGTCATGTGTTTTTAAGGTGCTCCCATAATAAAAGTCTAGGGGCCAAAATTGTGAGATATTTCCCCATTCCTAAAAATGTGTGAAAAAACATGCAAAATTGCACAAAAAAGTCAAAAAAATTGCCCACCTGCACTATACTCAAGTGTGAATGGGGGCTTGAAACTTAAAGTAAAAACAAAACTGTCTTCCATGTTATAGTTTTTTCCAACCTGGCCACTGTCAGTTTTCCTAGACAGCTTGGTCTGCACTAAGGGCCAATTCACACCACAAAAACTTCCTCCAGATCCATACTGGATGCATTTCTGCATGCGCTTTTTTAATGCCTTGTTGATGTATTCCAGTGCATTTTTGTTGCATTTCCGAATATGTTCCAGATCCTTTTTTTTCTCCTTTTTTTGGGTCATTTCAATTGGAAAATATTTTCATCAAGACATTTTCCTTTGCTTAGTTTTCCTGTTTTTTTCACTGTACTGGTCTCTGGTGCCTTTTGGTGCTTTTTACTGTGTTCCAGTACAGTTTTGTGCAGGAAAAAAGCAGCATGTTGTACTTGTTTCTGGAACTGAAAAGCACTGGGATGCACTGCAATGGTGTGAACTATGCCATTGGAATTCATGTAATGCACTTTCCATGCTTTATTGATGCAGAAAACAGCACTGTACTGCATGTGGTGTGAACAGGGCCCTAAAAGGTGAAAAAAAACTTTTAACAAAGGCATGTGAAAGAAACAAAAATGTATATAACACTAGCAAGACAGATATTAACTTCATGCAGCATAGCTATGCCACGTGCACCATAATTTTAACATTTTCTGTGCTCTTCACCACTCACATATCATGGCTTCTACATAATCTTACACCAACTGCCACTTACATCACCATGGCAACCTTATAAATATATATATATATATATATATATTTATTTTTTTCATTTTTGTGTGCCTATTACCCACCCCCAAGCTAGGCATCACAGCTGCAGTTAATGCCTAGAAACCTGAGCTTCTCCGCACATAAGCCTCATTCAGTGAACAGTAACACTGCATATTGCCAGATGTCTCTGCCTGTGGCTTTGTGGGTGACTATCGTAGAATTCACAAACCACAGCTATGGTTCAGCGTTGCTTTGCCTCTGATGTATATCCCTGTATATCTGATACAATCTCACCTCTATCGCAATGTAGTTGAGTTTCTGAATATGGAGATGTACTGCAGTCACACCTATGTGTATGCTATATCTGACCCATATCTGGATAGGTACAAAGCTCACAACTTCAGATAGCTGGCTGGATTCTGCATACAATGATTTGCTTCCACCACAGTTTTTTTCCTGAACTCTTCGGCTGGTTGTACACAACCTTACAAGCACAGACTATAAAGCCACCCACATGGAAAAAAAATATATTTTAAATATATTTGAAAAATATTCTTCCCAAATATATTTACATATTTTTGAAATGCTACAATTTTGGCCATATTTTATATATATATATATATATATATATATATATATATATATATATATATAGCATGTTGAAATGCTTTTTTATGAAAAATATTTTTAAAAATGCATTTCAGATATACTGTATGTCTTTAAAAATACAAATCTTCATTTTTGGAATGCATTTACAAATATATGTTAAAATGACTTTTTTATATGTTAAAAATATCTGAAGAATATATTTAAAAATATATATTTTTAAAAATATATATTTTTTTAAAAATATTTTTCAGATTTTTATTAACATATAAAAAAGTAATTTTAACATATATTTTTACATATATTTGTGAATGCATTCCAAAAATGTAGATTTGTATTTTTAAAGACATACAGTATATTTAAAATGTAGTTTAAAAATTATTTTTCATATATTTTGTAATAAAAACACATTTCAACATGCAGTGTATATATATATATATATATATATATATATATATTTATTGAAATATATTTTGAAATATATTGAATATGGCCAAAATTTCAAATATACTGTATGTCAATATATTCGGGAAGAATATTTTTAAAATATATTTCAAATATATTTTTCTTCCATATGGGCAGTTCCAGCATTGGTTTGAAAGATGAGGTCCTGTAATACCCACTGATACATTGCAGTAATATAATGTGATGAAATGGCACCCCAACACAGAATACAGTAGGTGCCTGACAGAGCCACACTGCATCACACCACAGTGTACATACCATGCTTTGTGCTGTGCTGCATTTTAAAAAAGAAGTTGTTGCAGGTCTGATTTTTGTCATCTTGCTGTGTCTTGGCAGCCCATTTAAAACTCAATATAATCATCTTCATTTATTAGTGCCTGGTCACACCGGTGCGATTTGCGTATTGAAATCGCACCTGAAATCGCATTTAATGAATGTGAATGGCAGTGTCTTAACATGTGCAATTTGCTGCAGCACGATTTCTAAAGTAGATCTTGCATTACTTTTTTAGCAGTTTTGTTGCGATTTCACATTTATAGAATATAATGAAAATCGCACCGCACATTGCAAGAAATCATTGAAAATACAAGTAGCAATAAAGTCTTCAGAAATCGCACCTGAAATCGTGCTGAAATTGCACACAAATCACGCGATATTAGATGGCAGCGGTGTGACCGGTGACTTACTGTAAAGTAGTCAGGCTACATATACAGTGATAAATACAGTGATTTTATATAAGTGCTACAGCATGGGTTAAAAGACCCTATGCTGCCATTGCATTGGAATATTGGACTGCTGCTCTCACACCCGACTCTCCTGTGGACTGACATGCTCCCCCAAGCACTGCATTTCTCCCTCCCTGAGCGGCACTGTTCATTAGGCTAGGTTCGCACCTATGCAGTTTGCATTTGATCTGTTTCTGCATTGCGTTTTGCACATGCGTTTTTGACATGTTTTTGATGCATTTTGCTTCTTTTTTTTAAATTTTTTTTTCTTGTTGCTAGGCAGATTTAAAACACAAAACGCATCGCAAACATGACAAAAACGCATAAAAACGCACATGTTTTGCTGCAGCATTTCCATTGAAGTCTATAGAACAAAAAACGCAACTTTTTGCTTTCAAAAAAGTCTGTGACTCTTTCCAAAAAAACACACCGGGTGAAAACGCGGAGACGTGAACATGTCCCATAGGAAATAATGTTAAATGGACTGTACTGCGTTTCTGCAAACCACTTAGATGCAAACCTAGGGTTATGCAGTGTTCTGGAGGGGTGGGAGGGGGAAAGGAATTGGGCTGCTTCTTCAGTGTGAGAGTCTCCTATGTATTGCCAGCACAGGGTTGTACACATGCCGTGGGTAAGCAGGTACAGGGTTTCCTCCGTCCAGTCCTCCATTTCTCCATAGGGAGAGTGAATAGTGCAGGAAGAGGTTCCTAGTGAGTATCTCAGGGACAACCAGTGGCTTCCCGAGGCAGGTGCGGGGGGTGTGCGCTGCACTGGGTGACACCTAGTGCACGGGGTGACACCGGACCCACTCTACAAAAAGGTAAGTTGTGAAGCAAGCCAATGATCCCCACAGGATGGATCGGATCTGCGGATTGGGGAGCATAATGGATCGGAGTTTGATCCATCATGCAGGTCCGATTCATTCTGCGGGGATCGTCGGAGGGGCTGTCACCAAGTATTATCGCACCGGGTGACACCAACCCTAGGGACGCCCCTGGGGACAACACCTGTGCAGAAGGAGCATTCCAGTATTCAGGCTAGTGAAGTGGGGCTCTTTAGTATACTGAAAACCGCCATCCCTCCAGTGGAAGCCATCCTCCGGTAATACAGGCCTAAGCCTTGTAAGACTGCACAATTACTAACTGCTTTGTTGCCTGAATACCAGTGACTATAAAAATGGTCTTTATTCATTACTGCTGACCTAAATACATTATATAAGATAAAATACCAAATCAAGGACTGTGTGCGTGATCTTTCCCAGATTGGGCATCTCCCAGGCCCCAACCAATGTGCAGGCCTTTTGGGTTTAAAGTTTCAAACAAGTGCAGGGGAGGCGACATATCACTCTCAGCCACCCTCTGAAAAGCAACAGAGGGGCAGCAAGGGCTACTACAAATGTAAAGGAGTCGTTACATGTTAAATACTGTTAGCAATAATAGTGCTATACTGTTAGTTAATATACAGTTGCAAGAAAAAGTATGTGAACCCCTTGGGATTACGTGGAGTTTTGCATGAATTGGGCATAAAATGTGCTCTGAACGTCATCTAAGTCACAACAATAGAAGAACACAGTCTGCTGAACATAATACTACACAAACATTAGATGTTGCCATGGTTTAATTGCACACAACATGTAAACATTCACAGTGCAGGGAGGAAAAAGTATGTGAGGCCCTAGCTTAATGACTTCTCCCAGAGCTAATTGGAGCCAGGAGTGAGCCAACCTTGACTCCAATCAGTGTAATGATATTGGATGTGTTGCTGACAGCTGTCCTGCCCTTAAAAAACACACATGTTTTGGGTTTACTGGTTTCAAGAAGCACTGTCTGATGTGAACCATGCCTCGCAGAAAAGAGCTCTCAGAAGACCTACGATCAAGAATTGTTGACTTGCATGAAGCTGGAAAGGGTTACAAAAGTATCTCCAAAAGCCTTGATGTTCATGTGTCCACGGTAAGACAGACTGTCTACAAATGGAGAAAGTTTAGCACTGTTGCTACTCTCCCTAGGCGTGGTCGTCCTGTAAAAATGACTGCAAGAGCACAGCGCAGAATGCTGCATGAGGTAAAGAAGAATCCCAGAGTGTCAGCTAAAGACCTACAGAAATCTCTGGCACATGCTAACATTTTTGTTGACACATCTACAATAAGGAAAACATTAAACAAGAATGGAGTACATGGGAGGACACCACGGAGGAAGCCATTGCTGTCCAAAAAGAATATTGCAGCATGTTTGAAGTTTGCAAAAGAGCACCTGGATGTTCCACAGCACTACTGGCAAAATATACTGTGGACAGATGAAACCAAGATTGAGTTGTTTGGGAAGAACACACAACACTATGTGTGAAGAAAAAAAGGCACAGCACACCAACATCAAAACCTCATCCCCACTGTAAAACATGGCGAGGGAGCATCATGGTTTGGGGCTGCTTTGCTGCCTCAGGGCCTGGACGGATTGTTGTCATTGATGGGAAAATGAATTCCAGAGTTTATCAAGACATTAAGCAGGAAAACGTACAACCATCTGTCCGCCAACTGAAGCTCCGCAGAGGATGGGTGATGCAACAGGACAATGAACTAAAGCATACAAGTAATTCAACAAAACAATGGCTGCAACAGCACAGAATACGCCTTCTGGAGTGGCCCAGTCAGAGTCCTGACCTCAACCCAATTGAAATGCTGTGGCATGACCTTAAGAGAGCGATTCACACCAGACATCCCAAGAATATTGCTACACTGAAACGGTTTTGTGAAGAGGAGTGGTCCAAAATTACTCCAGATCGTTGTGCAGGTCTGATTTGCAACTACAGGAAACGTTTGGTTGAGGTTATTGCTGCCAAAGGACGGTCAACCAGTTATGAAGTCCAAAGGTTCACATACTTTTTCCTCCCTGCACTGTGAATGTTTACATGTTATGTGCAATTAAACCATGGCAACATCTAATGTTTGTGTAGTATTATGTTCAGCAGACTGTGTTCTTCTATTGTTGTGACTTAGATGACGTTCAGAGCACATTTTATGCCCAATTCATGCAAAACTCCACGTAATCCCAAGGGGTTCACATACTTTTTCTTGCAACTGTACATGCGGTAACACACCAACATCGGAGAACAGATATGAAGGGGCCCTAAAGGTACAATAAGAAGTGCTTCTGATTGTCAGAAATGATCAGTATTACACAGTTATTTTTTTTTACCATGTTGGAAAATTTTTTTGCAACCAATATACCATGGTATCCTTTTCTGTAGAGGAAAGGAAACAACATTTTATTGAGCCTTCACTGCTTGCATGTGTAGGTCTGGATTGTGCAATCCTTAGTAAGAGATACAACCGTCTGTAGCTTCCTCTTCTCTTTATGATGCCAGCTTTGATTACTGTCTACATAAAACTTATTGTAGTGCTGCCCCCCCCCCCCAAAGGTTAAAATGGGCCCTTTGTTGTTTGCCTCAACCTTTTCAAGGGCCTCAGCCCCTCTGACACACCAGGTTGAGCGTAAAGCAATAATAGTGCTATCTTGAAAACAGGCACAAAAGCAGTTAGCAAGGAAGAATGTAATGTATTATTACTCAGTAAAGTTGACAACCAGATAAGTACAAACATCTTGGCAATTATAGTACCACAGTGCAGCATACAGACTGGCTAATAGTGAGGGCAAGGCATCATCAAAGACATAGAACACCCAGATCAGCATAAACAGTAGCCACCTAATATGCAGCAGTGAGCAGTAATAAGACTGGATCTAGAAATACAAGAGCTATACTGCCACCAAGGGTGGACTGACCATTCGGGAACTCTGGCACTGCCCAAGGGTCCGGGGTCAGTAGGGGGGCCCTGGTACCTTTCATAGGCTTTTTTGGATGTGGTTTGGGTGTGGGTGAGGACACAGGGGCCCCATGATCCCCTATTGTCCGGGGGCCCCATGAGTTGTCAGTACGCCCCTGACTGCCACTGTGTACTAATGGTGGCTATGCTAGGCCTGAACCGGCTGGGTAGGCAATGTCAGAATTGAGCAACATAAGCATTGAAGGAGAAAAAGGGACACTTGCAAGATGGATGGTAGAGGCAGTCTTGATCTTCTGCCGGTTAATGTTGGGGACCTTTAAAAAAGTGTTGGTGCACTTATGATAGTCTTTTAAACCTGTATGCAGTAAGATGGCAAAAGGTGCAATACAGTTTAGTGCAGGGTGGAATAGGAGTGGGCCAGAGATAGTAATAATGTGACAGAACTGCAGCTCAGAGTGAGCAATGGTGCCATAAGGACTTGAAGGTAATGAGATACAGAGTTCTTATAGAGGGGTGTGGATTGGGTGCTCTAATTGTCCTTCACTTAGTGGCCTGGCTACCACTAACAACAACAGCAATAGGCTCTTGCGATGGAAGTTGCCCCTTCTGTCCTGTTCTGGCTACAGCTCACATGGCCAGACTGAAGAATTTAGGGAACGCGCCAGTCTCTCTGTGCCAATCCCGAAAGGACAACAAGGATGACAGTGCTTCTGGATTTCCATTGATCTTACTCCCAACCTCAGGTTTTCTAGGGCTTGCTCTGTCTCCTTCTCACACAGACAGGTCTGGATGCGTGAACTCCCGCGGCGCCAAGAGACCTGACTTTTCCTGGGTGATTGAATAAAAGTTCCTCTAGGTTCCTCCTGATCGCACTAATAGGTCTAATGGGCCTTCTAGTTCAGAAAGTCAGTTGGTCCAATAACTGGCTGCGGCCTTGAACGACACCTCCCTAGATTCCAGGCTCTCTGCATTAAATATTATGGGTTCACTAGTCATGGATCTCCGGATGATGGCCGGATGATGGTCGCACAGTACTGCATTAGCATCAAAAAAGAGGTATATATTATGTCAAGAGCCAAAAAAAAAGGACTGCAAAACACGTAAACATAAAAGTGGTATTAAATCCAAAAACAAAAACTCTAAATATTGCAGCTTACCAATTGTTAAATGTACTGGTTGCATTAGTTGTCTGTTTTAGGCTTTAGGCTTTCATTCCTTTAATTTCACCTGGTGATCCAGCCAGTAACACACTTCCTGTCTTGGGGTATCTCTAAATGAAGGTTCAACAGAGACACCTTTGATCACCAGAATTGTCAGACTAAAGATAGGGTAATGTTAACTTGGCCATACTTGATTTGAAATTTGTCCGATTCACCAGAAACCAGCCAAATTTTGGTCAATGTATGGCCGTTCTTGTTTGAGAGGAGTTGATATAGTGAACGACTTCTCCTGAACAGGACTGTTGGTATATTTTGCTCGATCAGCACTTGCAGCCAATTTGCTGCAGCGCTGATCAGTGTAGTGTACTATTGCACAGAGGGGGATTACCCCATCCACTTCGAATGTGTGGATGGGGAAATTGGTTTGTTTGTTTTATTTAACAGCTGGCTGGCTGATCAAAAAAAAAACCATCCATCTATGGCCAGCTTTAGACTAGCAGATTTAGATGGACTTAACTAACAAATGAATGCTGTACTCCAGTTAACACTCTATAAGCAGTTCCAGCTTTTTTCCTTTTGAGATAAAGGTTTTACATAAATGAATATGTTTTGTCTCATCCCAACTGCTACTTTTTCTGCACAGTTTGGTCCGTCCTTTCTCAATCAGGGTTTTGTACAACCCCAGGGTCCCTTCAGAGATTCCTTGAGCAATTTCTAACTCTCAGATAAGTAAACACTAAAAACAATGATCTTTTTATCTATCTTTTAAGCCGGTCATACATGGATTGAAATTTGGCTGGTTCAGGAAGGACAGGCTGAATTTCAGTCCATATATGGGCAGGCTGGCTCTGTATAAGTTGATCTGTCAATTGACTTGTGTACAATCAGCCTGTTGGAAAATTTTCTCTTGATCAACATCACCAGCTACAACAGTGGGAGAGATTCCCCCATCCTCATCGAGTGTGTGGATGGGGGAGTCAAATCATTTTCTTTCGTTCAACCTGCTGGAAAAATTACTCATGTAGGGCCAGCCTTAGAGGAGATGTCTCACAATGACCACCAATGTACAGATCATTCTTTCTAGTGACCTGCACACTAGTATACTGTAAAAAGGTTGAGAAAGGGTGGCTTGGCCAGTTACAAAGCATCCATGTGGTACCGCAGTACTGGATCACTGGTCATCACTCCCAGAAGAGGCATCATGTTTGTGGATTCAGGTAATCTTCAAACTTTATAGTGTTTTGGAAAATCTATAGAAGTCAATGACAATGCTTAAAAACACGTTAAATGAGTTTTGATGTGTCGGAATCAAAAAGTCTTGGTCAATGGCCGTTAATCCTTTTTATTCTGAATTCTACATTCAAAAAGCGCATTGAAAACATGCATCAATGTGCATGAAAACACGTCAGCATACCAAGGAAATGCACATGACACATGACAACCTACATCTGCCTATCCTCTATGCACAAGGCTTAAATCTTTGCAATATGACAATGCTCGTGTCCTCATGCACATTTTTACGTGTTACCATGCCATTAGGGCAGATCATTGCACAGAAATCATACCAAAGCAGTGCACATACCTTTTTGTTTTTTAAAAGCAGCAGCCCACAATGCAAGGTAATAAGTTACCTTGTGGTGTGGTGTGCTGCAAAACACGTGGATTAGCAAGGTGTATTTGGACGTACCTACCAGAAAAACATGTTGTGCGCACACAGATGTGAATAGAGCCCAAGGGTTTTTTTTTTTAAATCAGGGCTTTATCTGTCTGAAATTGGCACTTGTGCTGAACTGATGTGATCAAAGTGAATCCTTAGCCATTTTGCTGGCACCAACACGGCAGCATACATGTGGATTGGTGTCAGGAAAAGAAAATGACAGTAGTATTCAATACAATTTTCTATTTTCCTGGCACCAATTTAGCGGCATACATGTGGTAGTATGCTGCCACGGATTGGCCTCAGGAAAGGACAAATTATGGTAATTATTTGAAACAATCCTCCATTTTCCTGGCATCAACATTTCAGCATGCTAACACATGTAAGCTGCCACCAGGAAAAAGAAAATTGTATCAAATATTTACCATAATTTTCCTTTCCTGGCACCAATCAACATGCCTGCTGCCATGGATTGGCACCAGGGAAGGAAAATTACAGTAAGTATTTGATACAATTTTCCATTATTTCTAGGCGTTGATGTGCCAGATTTTCACTTGTTTTTTACAGCCGCGGTGTAAATGTAGACACAGTTTTAAGGCACTCCTGTCGAATTCAGATTAGAAAATGAGTTTTTCTTAAATATATCTTAAGTCTGAAACTGAATTTCTTCTTATAGAAACCCAATATGTGTCGATCGTTTAAGTACCTACCAAATTATATTTGCCTTAAAAGGATAACGCTGTCTCATCATGAAGCACACTACCTCTGCATTTTATGGCATTTTGACAACTGAATAAGCGTCTCCCGGGAAAATGTTCTGACGGGTAGTCTCACACAGGAGAATCGTGTTGGGGGAAAAAAATGGTATACCGAGCTGCTTAATTCAGCGTGATACATTTGCATACAATTACCCAGAATCCTCCACAGGATTTAATCACCCTATGACATGTGCCAATTGGGTAAAGTATAACTGAAATGATCATGATCATCAAGATGTTTTAGAATAAAAATGATAGGAAAATAACTTATGCTACGGAGAGGTTTGCTTGCTGGTAATTCAATTATTTTGTTACTTTTGGTTGCTTGGAATCTCAGGTGAACCTTATTTTCCGTGTCTCCGGGTTACAGCGTTGCATTAGTTTGTGCGCTGATAAGATGCAAACCCACTCTGATTAAACTGTCACATGTTACTGGAGGGATGGCTGACACTATCAGCATTATGCTGTGAGGGAGCTTGTAGCAATTTCAGAAATACAAATTTACTAGGAGATTTGCCTTGTACATTTCAGACGCCTTGTATATTGATTCCATCTGCAATGGATTGAAAAATAGACCAAGTAAAAAAAAATAAAAAATAAAATGCATGTACAAATCAGAAAGAATATGGCCCAGAAATATTCATGGCAGGACAAATGGGTGATTGGAAAGCTGGTCAAAGCTTTCCTGAAGATTTACTTTTCCTGCTGTATGTAGAAATAAAAGGAATGTTACAGAATGGTGGCAAGTGATGCATTTTTTTGTTTCATTTACGCCTACCTTGTACGCTTTCTAGTATTCATTTATTCTGACTTCTACAGCAAAACGTACATCTACATAGGAGCTAAATCATTTTTATCTGAGATTGCTGAAAAAGTGGAAATATTATGAGTACATAGCAGAGTTGATGCTCTGTGGGAGGGGGGTGGTGGTTTGATATAGGCTCTATCGGTAATCGGAGTTATGGTTAATATGAAACGTGGAGACGTATCAGTAGTCGGTAAATTTGCATAGGGTATAAAACAGGAGGGGGGGGGGGGGAGAGAGATGGATTCTGCAAGCCTTGCAGCCGGTTGGTGTAATGACTGCACAGATCTCTGTGGGGCTGGGGAATGGCTGAGTCACCGCAGAGGCTCCAGCTGCTAGTGTTTGTATTCCACGCACTGGGCCATGCTGCTGATCTCTGACCCCACCGCTGTCCACTCAGCTATTTGTGCCCTTCACTACACTAATGGAATTATATAATGGATTACACCTGGTAGAACGAATACAGAAGCTGCACTGAAATGTTCAAGAGGCATCCAATGATTTACTTATTTTTTATTACTGTACATATCACCAACAATTTATACAGTAATTTACATATTGAACATTTGCATTAGTCCCTGCCCCAAGAAGCTTGCAATCTAAGGTTCCTATCTCACATACAGGACGCATTCTCTTCATGCATTAATGTAGTAAACCAAGAATTTATTATAAAGCATAAAAATGCATACTCACAAACCAATGTGGGATAAAAACAGACAAGAAGAGTCCATAATAACAGTCCAAAGTGACGATAAACCCTTAATAAGGTATGCTAACGCATTTCAGGAGACGAACTCCCTTCATCAATTCACATTCCTGTGCAAATCACATTCGAATTGTGTGCGGTGCAATTGGAGCTGTCAGGGCTCCAGGTATGACCAGAGGTGTGTGGACTAACACAGGGAAACGCAGGCTCAAGTATTGTGTAAACAATATAATTTATTAGAGGCTATACAAAAATATAAATGCACAATATAAACAAAACCAAACCTCCAACTGATAATGGAAAGTACAAGCACACAGACAAGAGTAGTCAGGGCTGGTGAGGTGGAGTGGTCAGGCAGGCCGGGTCAGGACAGACAAGGTACAAGGAGTAGGCAGAAGAGTGGTCAGGAATAGCCGAGGTCGGTGCAGGCAGAGTTCTATCAATGTCAGGAGTCAGGCAGAGGGCTCAGGAAGGCAGGCAGACGGCAGGTTCAGGTACTGGGGCTCATGGGAACAATACACCAAGGCACTGATTGCAGGCCTGGTCCTGCTTAAATACACCTCCTGCAATCAGCCTCAGGTGATGGCTTGACTGCAGGAGTGAGATTCTGGCTACTGAGAGCACCCGCTGGCCAGCACTGGTACTGCAGCCCACAAGGCAGGTGAGTCCCACCACCAGTGGCGAGTCCATTCCTGACAGGAGCATACATTTTGTATGGCTCAAATCGCACCGTATCTGCACCAAAAAAGTGCAGAACCATTTTTTTGGTCCGCACTAGAATCAGATTGATTGGGTATTCACACCCATTCGATCTGATTCTGCACATGGACAGATTTAGGGGTGTTGCTAACATACACACCCACAGCGGTTCGCATGAACGGGGTGCGATTGTGATGCGGTGCGGAATTCACACAGGAACCGCTGCGAATTCCGCACCGCATCAGTGTGAACCCAGGCTCATGAATGTGATTACTCCTCCTCCCTGCTTAATGACCTCCATAGCATAGTACTAAATGTATTAGTACATTTAAATACACTAATAAGTTGTAGCCAAGCTCCATCTCACACTTTATAATCAGTTACAGCATCATGCCTTTTTCTTTTGGGATAAAGGTTTTACATAAATAAATAAAAGCTGATCACTTTAAGCACCCCTGCCAGTGTCAAATGGTTAGTCTCATCCATGTAAACTGATACATTCTGCTGGAGAGCTTGTGCTTTTGAAAAACAACATACTTGCTGGCTGGATCACCAGATGAAAACAGACAAAAAAAAACAGCCAACACATCTAAGAATTGGTAAGCTGCAATATAATAAATGTTTGCTTCTTGGGTTTAATACTGCTTTAATGCAGAGATAGCATTAGGGTTAAAAAAAAAAAACCTTCTACCTTTACAGCCGCTTTAAAGTGTTACTAAACTCACAACAGTATATGCAGTAAAGCATGCTTGTTATAGTCACTGTGGAACCTAAGGGGATAATCCTCTGCATTGTGTAAAAAGATTGCTTGATCCTGACTTCTCTGATCCTCCCCTTCTTTCAGTGTCCCCCTCTTATCTCCTGATAAGATATATACTGTGGAGTCACTCTGCACATGCTCAGTTTGGTGTGTATTGCTAGAGAGGGTTTTTGTTTTCTGGGGAGAGTGCATGGGGCCAATCAGCACTGTCCAGGTCAGGGATTCTGCAGCCTCCTAGAGCAGAAAGAAAACTCCTCCTACAAGCTTTAGCTAGTGCTTGGCTGAACACTGATAGAAGTCACAAGACTGCCCTAACTGCTGATGAGAAAAGGTATTTAGCAGTTTATATTTACTAAAATAATTGCACCTTTTAGAGGGACACCATTCATTTAAGCCAAGCAGGCTTTGCATTGCATGTTTGTCGTATGTCGCTTGGTAAACGTGCTGCAAATCCCCCATGTGCTGCCCACATTTGGGGTGCCAATAAGAAATCTAGTGTGCTACCAGAAAAGGGTAGTGTATTATAGGTAAAATCAGTGTGTGGCACATGGTAATTGTGTGGGTCATGTGATTAAGGTTGGATTATTGCAGGTCAGATGGATGACTCTACAGGTTGTGGCTCTATCGCCTCCTCCTGACTCTGGAGGACCATAGAACCTTCCAGAGGTCGGTAAGAAGGAAGGGGTGGAGGCCTAATCTGTATATTCATTGGGGGTCCGGCCAATCCCAGGTTTGGAGGTCCTGGTAGAGTGGTGGACTGACATAAATATGGAGGAGTCAGGCTGACAGAGGAGTCGGGTGGAAGATGGAGTGTTGAGCAGACTGTCGGTGTCAAGGAGGGGTCCCCTAAGTCTGGGGGGTGGCCTCTAGGCTGGGCTCAGGCTGGTTCAGGAGGATACATTCTGCAGAGAGGCGTGGATGGGAATAAGACCTGGAGCAGCTGGTAGCAGGACAGTGTGAATACAGCAGCATACTTTCGGAACTACAAAAGGGAAAGACTGCCAAACGTAGCAAGCTTTCTAAGGACAGCATTGAGCAAAATCCTTTATCCTTGACCCAGGAGATCTTCTGAGAAGCCAGGAAGGCTGGTAGTGCTTGCAGGCTGTGGAGCTGGGAGCAGCTCTGTAGAGGGAGAAAAGACGTCCCTACATGTAGCTATGAGAAATGAAGTGATTTTTGAGGGGCTGCTAGTTCCTTGCCCGTAAGGGGCAGCTGCTACTAATCCACAATGACTGATGGCTTTCAGGAAAAGAACAGTCCAGGATCATCTTTTGTAGGAAAGAAGTATCCCCCTTCCATTATTTCAAGCTGAATTGGGCATCCCATAATCCCCATTTTCCTATCCAAGTTGAAATCCCCTAATGAAACAACAAAACTAAGTTCATGAACTGGTCACTGTCTTTGGATGCAAGTCTGTGTGAAAAATACCTGTTGCCTGGCTGTGATGGAAGCTTAGGGATACCCACAATACAGTGGTCCTCACAAGGGTAGTGCTACAGAAATAATGGCACCACAAGCACATTGCGCATTTTTTTTGTGCCCAAGTGTGAACGAGGCCTTTGCCTACTACAGCCTTACCTGTACACATTGCAGTATTTATGTCTTTATACTACAACACACCTTACAAGCCTTAACATGTTGCGGTGCCTTTCAATTGCAATGGCACCCCATCACATTTTGACCCTATTCACACCTGTGCATTTCATGTGCATTTCAGGTGCAGTGTGTTAAAAATTCCTGCATGCTGCATCTTTGATGCGCCTTCATCAAAACTTACCTTCTATAAAGTTCAATGGTAGCATGCCTAAAAACACATGTACAACGCTTCTAAAACACAATACACCAAAAATGCACCACACAGATGGGAATCCTTAGGCAACACCATGCATTGCAGCTCACTACAATGTGCAGTAATGCAATACTGTGCGATGTGGTGCATTGTATTGGGAAAAAAATGGTGCATACCTGAGTTTTTGGCCTTAATGCAATGCAAGTTAAAGCATACTGTATCTATTATCTAAATGTAAAATCATATATTAATTTCTACATTCTATTTCTATTATTTCTAGTCTACTATTAAAGCGGTATTAAACCCAAAAGCAAATATTGATTGGTGGAGAAGGATCTGGGGGTTCTGGTAGATCACAAGCTTAATAATGGCATGCAATGACAAGCTGCGGTTTCTAAAGTGAGCAAAATCCTCTTTTGCATTAAAACAGGTATAGACTCCAGAGAGAGAGATATCATATTACCCCTGTACAAATCATTAGTAAGACCTCATCTGGAATATGCAGTTCAGTTTTGGGCACCAACTCACAAAAAGAACATTGGGGAACTGGAGAAAGTACAGAGAAGGGCAACCAAACTGATAAGAGGCATGGAGGAGCTCAGCTATGAGGAAAGATTAGAGGAACTGAATTTATTCTCTCTTGAGAAGAGGAGATTAAGGGGGATATGATCAACATGTATAAATGCATCAGTGGATCATATAGTGAACTCAGTGTAGCGCTATTCACCCTGAGGTCATCACAGAGGACAAGGGGGCACTCTTTAAGTACAGTAATATTTGCTTGGCGTTCAGTATGTTTTGAAAGATGTCCATTTTTTTTTTAATGTGCATTTTGAATTGTATTTTTTAAAATTGTTTTCTTCACACATCTATTGAGTCAGTGGCTGCCATACAATGAAGAAAACGCTCAACGACTGAATCCTGAGATTTGAAAGACCGCAGGAAGAGTATTCAGCAAGTTGTTTACATTGCATCTCTAGCACATTGTAAGTGTAATGCTCAGTTTTGCATAGCAAGGTCAAGTGCTGTGAATTTATATATACTGTATTTATTTTTTTATTCAGTTACACAATTCTATTTTTCTTAAAACCTTTTATTGTATTGCAATCCTTAACGCTACATATGTTTTTACTGTCATTTTTATCTGCTTATATTTTAATTGACCCTTCAAAGGGTCGGTTTAGCCTTGGGCTCTGGTTTCTGCCAAGCCAAGCCTGGGCATTAACATACACTCTAAAGGACATTTCCCCTTTAATTTGCAATTTTATGTGTTCAGGCAGCAATATCTTGTTTTTGTAATAATGTTTCTCTATCTCTGTGGTGTATTTCTTCCGCCTTTCTTACTCAGTTCTTTTATAGCCCAGGATAAAGCAATATATGTGATTAGCTGCTGATCTCTATACTAGAAGAGAAGCTTGAGTCCTTCATAATTATTTTCCTTCTAATGAAGTAGTTTGACGTGAAGCAGGGATCCATGCAATAGTAGTTAGTTATCCTAAGAGCATAATCCTGGTTTCAGGCTGAGGTTTGGGGTGTGTATGGTGCTGATGCTGTGTTCATGTTTGTGCCCTGCGGGCAAATGACATATTGCCTGGCTCCCCCTGCTGTGATTAACTTCTTATGCGGCCGCCCGCCATGTTCACCGGGGACATGAGCATGTGACATCCACTCACAAGAGCATAAGTAATCCCCCTGTGGTAAATTCCAATCCAATTATCTCTAACCTCTAAACCCTAAACATACTCTCTGGGAATTAGTTATAGATCTCCACACCTATTGCTAAGCCGTGTCACATGGCCAAGGCCGACTCTTACGTGTATCTCTATCTCAGACTAATCATGTACTAATTCTTTACATTCATAATGAAAGCAAAGACCAAACAATCCCTATGGCAGCAATCAAATGCTACAAAAGAAATAGAAAAAAAAAAAAGGAATGGCGCAGTGATGCACACCCTAAACTGAAGCCAACCTCAATATTCAGTTGCTGAACACTTATCCAAACAAATCCCAATAAAAATATATACAAAAAGCTGTGAGATTCTCACGTAAAACTAAATATTCAAAAACAAAAATATACATAAAAAAAAATCTGTGCTTCACTATAATTGAGACTACCACATATAATAATATTAAAAAAATTCAGTATTAAACAGAAAAAGTGGGGGGTTATTTACAAAAACTGGAGAATGCAAAACCTGGTCCAACTCTGCATAGAGCCCAGGCAGTATCCAGGTTTTATTGTCAAAGTTGAATTTAACAAGCTGAGGTTAGAAGCTGATTGGCTACCATGCACAGGTGTACTAGATTTTGAATGCTCCAGTTTTAGTAAATCCCCCCCACATTTCAGTCTTGATGCAGCACTAGAAGTGAGACCGCTTATTACTGATTTTCCAACACAATTCAATCCAAAAGTCTGTGAAAAAGGTTTTTATGCAGAAATTGTGATTCCAGTGCACATATTCTCCCAATACCCATATATTAGTGCATTAAAGTGATTCTAAAGGCTTGTTTTTTGTTTGTTTTTTTAAACATGTGTATACTTACCTGCTGTGTGCAGTGGTTTTGCACAGAGCAGCCTAAATCCTCTTCTCCGATCCTCCACCGGCACTCCTGGATCCTACCTCCTGTTGGGTGCCCCCACAACAAGCAGCTTGCTATGGGGCCACCTGATGCTCCATGTATCCATTCACACACGGAGCTGTGGCTCAGCCCCGCCCCCTCTCTCTTCTCATTGGCTCACTGACAGCAGTGGGAGACAATGGCTCCCACTGCTGTCTCAGCCAATGAGGAAAGGAAGTCCCAGGATAGCCAAGACTCCAGTGCACAATCACTGGATCAAGAGGGGGTTTAGGTGAGTATAAAGGGGGGCTGGGGGGATGCTGCACAGAGAAGGTTTTTTACCTTCATGAATAGAATGCATGGTTAAAAAACCTTGCGCCTTTAGAACCACTTTAAGCACCAACTGTCACCTCTTCAACAGATAACATCACGTGACTACAAACACACACACACACAGACATATATATATATATATATATATATGTGCTCACCTCTCTAAATCATAGGATGTCTATATGCACCTTTTCAAATGATGGCTCCTCTCTGTTGTCAGGATCCTCCACCATACATATCTCTGTGTACTAATTTTATTTAAAAATGGCATTAAAAACTACTCACAAAATTGTAAAGGTATACAGCTTTAAGAATACATGCAGCGATCCAGCATCAACTCTCATAGATCCTCCATATTGACACTGCTGGTGGCTTCCTGGAAGCATGATGAAGTCATGCGCCTGTCTCCACCTTACGCATTATGCCCTCTAGGTGGGGCTTCATCAGAGGTTTTTATGTATGTATTTATGTATACCATTGTTTTTGAATATTGTTTTATATGAGTATAGCGCTGCACTGTATTTTTGTATATAATACAAAAATACTCAGACCCATCTCCCTGCTGCCACTCACTTCCAAACTCCTGGAGCGCTTAGTCTACGACCGCCTAAGCGCCCACCTAACTGACAACAACCTCCTACAGTCCGGCTTCCGTCCCCTACACTCCACCGAAACCGCCCTCCTCAAAATCACCAACGACCTACTAACCGCCAAAGCCAAAGGCGACTACTCTGTCCTCCTCCTCCTGGACCTCTCCGCGGCCTTCGACACAGTTGACCACCCCCTCCTCCTTAACAAACTACTCTCCCTTGGCATCAGAGACACCGCTCTCTCCTGGTTCTCCTCTTACCTATCCCGACGCTCCTTCAGTGTCACCTACAACGGTGCCACCTCCCCTTCCCTCCCCCTCTCTGTTGGGGTCCCCCAGGGCTCTGTCCTTGGACCCTTTCTCTTCTCCATCTACACCTCCTCCCTTGGAAAACTCATACACTCCCACGGCTTCAACTACCACCTCTACGCTGATGACACTCAAATTTACCTCTCCACCCCCCACCTCACCTCCACTTTCTCCGCCCGCATCACTCACCTCCTAAATGACATCTCCGACTGGATGTCGCTCCATTTCCTCAAGCTTAACCTCTCCAAAACCGAGCTTCTCGTCTTCCCCCCTGCCCGCGCCCCCCCCCCCATCCTATCCATCACTACTAACATCACCACCATCAATCCCGCCCCGCAAGCCAAAGTCCTTGGAGTCATTCTGGACTCTAACCTCTCCTTCCAACCTCATGTCAAATCACTTACAAACACATGCAGGCTCCACCTCCGCAATATCGCCAAAATACGCACCTTCCTTACCCCAAACACCACTAAACTACTCGTACACTCCCTGATTATCTCACGCCTTGACTACTGCAGCTCCCTCCTCACCAGGCTACCCCAGTGCAGGCTCTCCCCGCTTCAGACCATCCTGAACTCAACGGCTAGACTCATCCACCTCACCAACCGATCCACCTCTGCCTATCCCTCCACTGGCTCCCTATCACCCAACGCATCAAATTCAAACTACTCACTCTGACCTACAAAGCCGTTCACAACACTGCCCCTAACTACATAACCAACCCGATTCCCAAGTACCACCCTACCCGTACCCTTCGCTCTTCACAGGACCTCCTTCTATCTTGCTCCCTGGTCTCCTCCTCACACGCACGTCTGCAAGACTTCTCCAGGTCCTCCCCCATCCTCTGGAACTCACTACCCCAATCCATCAGACTGTCACCTTCCCTCCTCACCTTCAGGCGCTCCCTGAAAACCCACCTCTTCAGGGAAGCCTACCCCACCCTCACCTTACTGCTGCTCTCCTTCATTCCTCCTACCACTCCATCCCCCACAGCCACTTCCTCCTGTACCACTACCCCCTCCCTCCTAGATTGTAAGCTCGAAAGAGTAGGGCCCTATAACCCCTCGTGTGCTGTTTGTAGTTGCTGTAATGTTTCATGTATTGTCCCCCCCTCTATTGTACATCGCTGAGCAAACCTTTTGGCGCTATATAAACTCAATGTAATGTAATAATAATGTAATAATAAAATGATACAGTCCAATAAAATATGTACATGTGCAATGCAAATACTATTAAATTTATTCAATAAGACTTTATCCAGTAAGTGCAAACTAAGGAAATCTGCAAAGTGCAATAACCCACAGCAACCAATGAGATTTAACTTTCTGTTAATTTAGGCTAGTCACAACAATATAACAGATTTCTATTGGTTGCTTTGTGGTGCTGCACATTGTGCACGTGCCATATTAAAGTGAACCTGTCCTTACAATTAGATTTAGCTGCATTTGAATTAAGGAGGTCAATTCAACTAGAGTAAAAAAAAATTAAATGTAAAAAGGCCATTTTGAAGAAATTGTTGCTGCTTGGAATGGATGCTAAGGATGTGACAATGTACAGTGGGGCAAAAAAGTATTTAGTCATCCACCAATTGTGCAAGTTCTCCCACTTAAAAAGATGAGAGAGGCCTGTAATTGGCATCATAGGTAGACCTCAACTATGAGAGACAAAATGAGAAAAAAAAATCCAGACAATCACATTGGCTGATTTGGAAAGAATTTATTTGCAAATTATGGTGGATAATAAGTATTTGGTCAATATCAAAAGTTCATCCCAATACTTTGTTATATACCCTTTGTTGGCAATGACAGAGGTCAAACGTTTCCTGTAAGTCTTCACAAGGTTGGCACACACTGTTGCTGGTATGTTGGCCCATTCCTCCATGCAGATCTCCTCTAGAGCAGTGATGTTTTGGGGCTGTCGCTGGGAAACACGGACTTTGAACTCCCTCCAAAGGTTTTCTATGGGGTTGAGATCTGGAGACTGGCTAGGCCACTCCAGGACCTTGAAATGCTTCTTACAAAGCCACTCCTTTGTTGCCCGGGCAGTATGTTTGGGATCATTGTCATGTTGGAAGACCCAGCCACGTTTCATCTTCAATGCCCTTGCTGATGGAAGGAGGTTTGCACTCAAAATCTCACGATATTTGGCCCCATTCATTCTGTCCTGTACATGGATCAGTCGTCCTGGTCCCTTTGCGGAGAAACAGCCCCAAAGCATGATGTTACCACCCCCATGCTTCACAGTAGTTATGGTGTTCTTTGGATGCAACTCAGCATTCTCTCTCCTCCAAACACGACGGGTTGTGTTTCTACCAAACAGTTCTATTTTGGTTTCATCTGACCATATGACATTCTCCTAATCCTCTTCTGGATCATCCAAATGCTCTCTAGCAAACTTCAAACGGTCCCGGACATGTACTGGCTTAAGCAGGGGGACACGTCTGGCACTGCAGGATCTGAGTCCCTGGCGGCGTAGTGTTACTGATGGTAGCCTTTGTTACGTTGGTCCCAGCTCTCTGCAGGTCATTCACTAGGTCCCCCCATGTGGTCCTGGGATTTTTGCTCACCGTTCTTGTGATCATTTTGACCCCACGGGGTGAGATCTTGTGTGGAGCCCCAAATCGAGGGAGATTATCAGTGGCCTTTTATGTCTTCCATTTTCTAATTATTGCTCCCACAGTTGATTTGTTCACACCAAGCTGCTTGCCTATTGCAGATTCAGTCTTCCCAGCCTGGTGCAGGTCTACAATTTTGTTTCTGGTGTCCTTCGACAGCTCTTTGGTCTTCACCATAGTGGAGTTTGGACTGTGACTGTTTGAGGTTGTGGACAGGTGTATTTTATACTGATAACAAGTTCAAACAGGTGCCATTGATACAGGTAATGAGTGCAGGACAGAGGAGCCTCTTAAAGAAGAAGGTACAGGTCTGTGAGAGCCAGAAATCTTGCTTGTTTGTAGGTGACTAAATACTTATTTTCCACCATAATTTGCAAATAAATTCTTTCCAAATCAGCCAATGTGATTGTCTGGATTTTTTTTCTCATTTTGTCTCTCATAGTTGAGGTCTACCTATGATGCCAATTACAGGCCTCTCTCATCTTTTTAAGTGGGAGAACTTGCACAATTGATGGCTGACTAAATACTTTTTTGCCCCACTGTACGTGTTAAAATGGAAATGCTAAACAAAACCCCAAACACCTTGAACCACCTGTGAACCATATGCCTTTTAAACATGCAACATGTGAAAGGGCCATATCTACCTTGCAGCAGCCATATTCAAAATAGGTGATGCCTAACAGTAATTTGCAAAGCTCAGTTAATATGGGAAATGGGCCAGTGAAAAAAATAATCATAATTAGGTTTAACAAAGTCAATGCCTCTCTATTTTTCCTATTTATTTTCTATATGGCATGTTAATTTTTGGAAGATCATTGATAAATCCTAACAGGTTGAACCCAAACTCCTGGGATCCCTTCCCCTCCATGATAAGTCTGCTGAAATGGCATCAGAGAGGTGCATATTGTTACGAAAGATGATTTTTATTTATTTTTGTAATTTTACCTGCTGCAGGGCAATGTATTTTTAATATTTTATTAAATCCTAAAATTGGACTTTAATTAATTTGTGAAAACATAGACAACATCTCTTTAGTGATTTTTAAATCATTTTGGTTTGTTGGGAATGTAATTCGATTAAATGTAAGTGCATTACTCTTACTGGGCTCCAATGTCCATCCCTAACAGCTCAGAAAGCCATATACTTTGTTTATATTTGTGTCTGCTTTGCCGAGATCTTCGCTGTGCAGCTTGCACAGTGCCATACAGCCTCTTTCTGAAAATTTTCACTATTGGTCCAACTCCTCCCACGCACACATGGTGAGATTGCAATTTATTTCAATAGAAAGTCCGTGTTCATGCATGTGGAGTACAAGTATTACTCGTTGGAGTAGATATAGCTTAATAGCTAAACAAGAGGTAAACCAGCACTTGAGTTTAAAAATATATTTAATATAAATGTGGTTTCAGAAAGAACTTGCCTAGTGATGACATTTTATTTTGTTAACAATAGACCCATAGACATTAGGTGATCATCACATGATCAGGCTGATCTTTGCCAGACAAACATGAGTCTGGTCTATGAGCAACAGAAAATAGCTCCAAATACTCATCTCAGGAAATTAAGGAATGGTTGTGTTGGGTATTTTTGTACATTATAGATATATAACTGTCAGGAAGCTAACAGTTGTACACTTGCAGCAGCACACAGACAAGAAAATCGCCAATACCCAGCGTGTGTCCACACATTGGAGCATCTGCATCACATACCCAATCTCAGGAATGGCACCAAGTGCCCTATTTAAGGTACAGATCAATGTCTGTTAAACGCTAGATGATCTTCAGCTCCCCGTGGCCCATGCTCCTGCAGTCCTGTTTCTGTTATCTGGTCTTCTGTTGCTAACCCGACTTGCTCCTGACCACGCTATGAGACTTCTGGATTCTGAGCTTGGCTTGTCTCTGACCACACTCCTTTGCATTCCTGATCTTGACCTCAGCCTGCTCTCTTACCATGATTCCTCTTGCTCCTCCATGTATGACTCTGGCCTGGCTACTGACTTCGTACCTGCTGACCACCCATGCAGAGCTTGGCTTACTTCCTGGCCACATCTCTAATCCTGACATACAGTGACTGTGACTGTACCTACACTTGCCATGGTTGGAACTTCTTCTCTTGCTCCTCCAACTCCTGGAATGCTCAGACCAAAGCCACAAGGAGAACCCTTTCATCACTTTGGCCTCTGACCAAGCCTGTAGACAAGTGCTGGTTTCCATTTATCCTGTAGATGGCACTGTGCCATTATTACAGGTGGAGTAGAGCCTGTCGAGGGAATTGTCCTCTGTCGAGGTCTCAGAGAGGTCAGTTGATTGATTGGATGCTGTAATCTCTCAAAATCTCAGGTGGCCATCTTGGTGTGGGATCTTATATAATAGGGTACCCCCCGTCACATGGGCATGCCTGGAGTGAGTGGTAGGTCAGCGATCCTGCTGGTGATAGAAATTGTTCAGCGTAGGGAGAGGTTCCTGGTGATTAGTGTCAAACAGGGATGACGCCTGCCTAAAGGAAACATCCAGGTATCCAGAATAGTGAAATGGGGCTCTTACCAGTAGTATTACAGTACCATCCTGGTATACCGCAAACTGCCAACCCTCCAAGGGAGTCCATCCTCCAGTAATAACACTAGCTGTTATATTGCCCCGTGCCTGCAAGGTCTGTCATGACTTAGTATTCATTACTACTATCCTATATAATATACAAGATAATTACTACAATACTGATTGTGTACCTTGGGCCTAGGCCTGCCTACAAGCCAGAGCTACAAGTGTCTGTATACAATCTGTAAACTATTTTGTAAATCAAGGAAACCAATTAGGTGTTTAGGTGAAACTATGTATTTAACCTCTTCCAAGCAGACACAATCTAAACACAGTCTACGGAAAGCCTTAGGGGCAAGATCATAACACAATCAGTAATATTCAAATGAATTTGGGTTTTTAGGACTATGGTTATTTGAGAAAGCAGTGTTCTAGGAAGGCAGAATATAGCTGACCCTAGACATTAGAAGGTTGTATTATGAGAAGACCTGACCTTTCTTTTCCTTCCTATTAACATGTACACTGGGGTTGTTCAAGGGTGCATGTAGAGAGGAGTGCGAGTGCTAAGTACATACAGTGCTAATCTGTGGAGAGGCTGCAGCAAATACATTTTATACTCTCCAAGGTTATCTGGGGATGTCTTTTCCACTGCTAAAGCTAGCTGTACTCTAGTAGATTTCCAAAGGAATGTTTGTAGGAAAATTCTGATCAATTTATTTGAATATTTGAAGAATGTTGTTTCGCAAGTACTTCAAAATGTCGTTTGCTTTTAACATTCCACTTTGAAACGAATGGTCTTTCCCACCTGAAAACCACATTTACTGTTTGAAATTAATTTGAGAAACAAAATTCCACCCTGCTCCTTCAAATGTTCACATTACTGTGGTCAAAAACAAATTCTGATTTGACTCCATTAACCATTAGAAAATGGAATGAATGTTCTGAAAAAAGAAATTTTTTAACAGAATTCTACTAGTCTATGGCCAGCTTAAGATGTGTATTAATACAATCATGCTATGACCATCTAATTTCAATTATTAAGGTAACAGTAAAAAAGAGAAGGGAAAAAGAGAAATAGCGATAAGAAGGAAGAATATAGGAGATGCTCAGGAAGGAAGGTAATAATGTTTTTTTCGACAATAAAAGAATGATTACGTTTAAAAAAGAAAAAAGTAAGTCTTTTTTTCTCATGGGTGAGAATATAGGGGTCCTGGTCTGCAGATCTTTAGCAATCAATATGTTGGTCATAGACTAGCCAAAGTCAAAACTAATCAGCCATTTAAATGCATGCAGGAAGTAAAGCATAATTGCCAAGAACTTCATTTTTATACAAATTCTGAGGTAATCTACTTGACCATGCCACTACACCAATTCATTTTATTGCTCCTAATCTAATGATTTGGGAACCTTGCTTCTTTCCCAGTTTGTATTACAATGACTTATTACTGACCTGCCCACCTACTTCTCTGTATTCATGGAGGGTCTAGAGGTCACGTAATTATGTTGTTAACTTCACCTCCAAGCACCCTCATCCTTCTTCTGTGCTCCACCACACTGGTCCTTGCCCTGCCTATCCTGCTCATATCCCTTCAAAGAGTAGTTTGTTCCCTCTCACAGTTGTGCTAATGTTTCTCCTCGCACTGTCTCCCTCTTGGTTTTTCCACTTTCCCTTCTGTCATTGAGAAGCCATGTGAAAAGCCATTAAAGTAGTGGTTGCACTGTGCCTACATTGCTCTTTAACTCTTCATTGTCATGAAGCAATCTATACATCTCTTGACATTGTTAAAGTCTATAAATAAAGTCTTTCAGGATTTGAATATCACAATTTTCTATTAAAGCAGAGCTCCACCAAAAAGTAGAAGTTCCGCTTTAAGCCTTTGTCTCCAGCTCAGCATTAAGGATTGGCACCTTTGGGGAATGGGGGGGGAGCGGGTACCCGAATTTGACAGGTACCCTCTCCCACTTCCGCTGCAATTGCCTAGGCGATCGGAAGCGGAAGTTGTCCTCCCCCCTTCCCTCCCCATAGTCTTCTGGGACTAGAAGACTATGGGGCCATTCACAAAGCGCAGCACTTCTCGCGCATGCGCAGTGGGCACCCGATTGTGAAGCCGCAAGCTGCTGGGTGCTCACACTGAGAATGCCGGCGCCAGGGAGAGAGTGAAACCAGTGGTGGTGAGGACACCGCTGGACTGAGGGACAGATAAGTGTCTGCATTTTAAAAGTCAGCAGTTTTTTTATCAAAGCCTAATTGAACAAGCTGAAGTTAGAAGCTCATTGGCTACCATGCACAGCTGCACCAGATTTTGCACTCTCCAGCTTTAGTAAATCAACCCCATGACTGCCTTTTTCCAGCATGTCTTGAGAGTTATGGCTTTAACATATACACTATATTGCCAAAAATATTAAAACCCCTCCAAATCATTGGATTCAGGTGTTCCAATCACCTCCATGGCCACAGGTGTATAAAATCAAGCACCTAGGCATGCAGACTGCTTCTACAAACATTTGTGAAAGAATGGGTCGCTCTCAGGAGCTCAGTGAACTCAAGCGTGGTACTGTGATAGGTTGCCACCTGTGCAATAAGTCCATTCATGAAATTTCTTTGCTACTAAATATTCCACTGTCAACTGTTAGTGGTATTATAACAAAGTGGAAGCAACTGGGAACAACAGCAACTCAGCCACGAAGTGGTACTCCACATAAAATGACAGAGCGGGGTTAGCGCATGCTGAAGCACACAGTGCACAGAAGTCACCAACTGTCTGCAGAGTCAATAGCTAAAGACCTCCAAACTTCACGTGGTCTTCAAATTAGCACAACAACAGTGCGTAGAGAGCTTCATGGAATGGATTTCCAAGCCTTACATCACCAGGTGCAATGCAAAGCATTGGATGCAGTGGTGTAAAGCACGCCGCCACTGGACTCTAGAGCAGTGGAGACGTGTTCTCTGAAATGACAAATCACGCTTTTCTGTCTGGCAATCCGATGGATGTGTCGGGGTTTGGCGGCTTCCAGGAGAATGGTACTTGCCTGATTGCATTGTGCCAAGTGTAAAGTTTGGTGGAGGGGGGATTATGGTGTGGGGTTGGTTTTCAGGGGTTGGGGTTGGACTTGGCCCCTTAGTTCAAGCGAAGGGAACTCTTAAGGTGTCAGTATATCAAGACATTTTGGACAATTTCATGTTCCCAAATTTGTGGGAACAGTTTGTGGATGGCTTCTTCCTGTTCCAACAGACTGCACACCAGTGCACAAAGCAAGGTCCATAAAGACATGGATGAGCGAGTTTGGGGTGGAGGAACTTGACTGGCCTGCACAGAGTCCTGACTTCAATCTGATAGAACACCTTTGGGATGAATTAGAGCAGAGACTGCGGGCCAGGCCTTCTCGTCCAACATCAGTGCCTGAGCTCACAAATGTGCTCCTAGAAGAATGGTCAAACATTCCCATAGACACACTCCTAAACCTTGTGGACAGCCTTCCCAGAAGAGTTGAAGCAGTTATAGTTGCAAAGGGCGGGCCAACTCAATATTGAACCCTACTGACTAAGACTGGGATGCCATTAAAGTTTATGTGCATGTAAAGGCAGGCATCCCAATATTTTTGGCAATATAGTGTACCTACACCTTACCTGGCTTCTCAGAAGCATGATCTCCATTATCTGAGGCTGGTGAGAATCCAGTACTGCAGATTTTCTATGTAGAAAGGTTAGACTAGTACTGTATTTTGCCAAGTGAAAAGGTTTGAATATTTTGACTCGACGATGTAGGTTCAAAATTAATGCCTGGCAGGGAAGACGACAGGTGCCGTAGAAGCAGAGGAAAGCTGATCCTCACCTGTCGCCTCCTTTCCTCTGCTTCTACCTGTCATGGCACCTGTTGCCTTCCCTGCCAGGCAGGAATTTTGAACCTACATCGCCGAGTTACAAGTGGCTCCCTGCATGGTCCCACGGCTGTCACCGGTTCATCCACCTGATTGCACCATCATCCCGCTCCTCTGCTGGTCCTTCCACTTCACATGCCGACTAGAGGAATCCCAGATGTAAGTTTTTCTGCTTCTCTCTGTTCACTGATTTTACTCCTGACCTGGTGCCCTCCTTTTCTTCTACATAAATATACCTCTCAGCCTGGGTTCACACCGGTATCTGTGCGAATTCTGCACTGCAACAAAATTGCACCCTGTTCATGTGAACCGCTGAGGGTGTGT
The DNA here is from genome assembly GCF_062004578.1 of Staurois parvus. Classification (NCBI taxonomy): domain Eukaryota; kingdom Metazoa; phylum Chordata; class Amphibia; order Anura; family Ranidae; genus Staurois; species Staurois parvus. The sequence goes on from NW_028318241.1 coordinate 1,033,328, forward strand.
ATAATAACAACACCCCGAAATTTGTTCACAAAACACGGTGCGATGTGCAGAATCGGATCACTTGGGTGTGAATACCCATGCAATTCGATTTTAGTGCGGACAAAAAAAAAGGGCCCTCCACCTTTTTGGTGTAGATGCGGAGCAATGTGAGCCATACAGAATGTATGGCTCAAATTGTACCACACAGAATTTGCATGTGATTTTCAGAGGGATGCAGTGTGGTTCCTGTGTGAATCGAATGCGATGTTCCACACCGCAGAAGTGTGAAGTCAGGCTCAGGGGTGGACTGACCATTTGGAAACTCGGGCACTGCCCGAGGGCCCGGGGTCAGTAGGGGGCCCCATGAGATGCCCCTGGTACCTTTTTCATAGGCTTTTTTGAGTTTGGGCAAGGGGCCCCATGATCACCTATTGCCCAGGGGCCCCATGAGTTGTCAGTCCGCCCCTGGTCAGACTTAGTGTTCATAGGTACCAGTCTATCAAACCTTTTTTAAAAACATGTTCCCATAAAGAACGAGCGAGTGAATAAGAATGTGAAAAACGACTATTGCTTCTCTGACTGTCTTAAGCGCCTTCACTGATTGGCTCTCCTTTGCTGCAGAAGATTGCTATCTGTAAGCTGCTAATTACTGAAAATATTAGCGGCAGCTAACTGCTGGCTTTCCTAAATAGTCTCAGTGTTACTCATTAGGAGTGGTCAGGGGGTCTTACCACTAAAAATGCTAATCTTTTCTTTGCAAGGTACTGCTGTACAGCTAGCTAATGATCTGAATATTTTAGAGTCGCCGTTTTTTTCTACTGATTTTCTAAACACTAGCTTAAGGTAAATCTAATTGGAATGGCGTTTTGTATGTTCAATCTTTGCAGCCATTCCCCATCTACATTTACTCAGTCCAGTGGCTGCTATACGCCATTGCTCAGGTTCAGCTGCCTGATGCTCCATGCACGCTGGGCATTTTTAAAATGCTGGTAACGTTAGCTGTTTAACGTATTGTTAAAAATGTGACTTTTTTAGCGTTTTTGTATTAGCGTTTAGCAGCATTTTGCCACATTTTTTCGCTTTTACAATTTTTAGCTTTTTTATTTTTTTTTTACCCCCAAAAAATTTTGGTGGGTCAAAAAAAGTGCAAAAACGCTGGTTTGCCGCAATTTAGCACGTTTTGCCCCGTTTTTCAGCATTAGAGCATTTTTACAGCTAAAAAAACTCCTCTACAAACCCAGTAGTTTTGGGGGGTTTTTCCAGCCAAAAAACGACCCTGCCGAAAAACATTGATTACAGTCTAGGTGTGCATGGACACATAGGATAACATGCTGGAGGGGTTTACTGGCTGTATAAAAAAATGACAAAAGCCAAAAACAGCCGCTGTAAAAACATCCAGTGTGCATGAGGACTTCTAGTGACAACAGTGGACCTTGTCTGCACAACATGGCCGCTCATAGTCTTCGCCAGCAGCATGTGACAGGTTGACAACACAGAAGAGCAGTTGGAAGACCAGGACATCCGATAACAGGAAGAGCCTGAATAGGAATCTTCATGGCCGGATTACCACCTATATTTTATGAAAGCTGTAGGATTAAAATATTAACAATGACTTTTGAAATGACATTAACATGTTAAAGATTGCATAAAAGTGGCTGGGTTTACACTAAAAAAAAAAACAAAAAAAAAAACCAAGAAATATTTTACTGAGCAAAAAAAAACAAACTCAAGTTTAACCACTTGCCCTCCAGAGGATTTACCCCCCTTCCTGATCAGGCCATTTTTTTGTGCTACGGTGCTGCATTATTTATTTTATTTGTTTCAGGTACTTATATAGCACTGTCAATTTACACAGCACTTTACATATATATTGTACATTCACATCAGTCCCTAACCCTCAAGGGGGGTACAATCTAAGGTCCCTAACTTACAATCATATATATACATACTAGGTCCAGTTTAGACAGGAGCCAATTAACTTACCAGCATGGCTTTGGAGTGTGGGAGGAAACTGGAGTACCCAGAGGAAACCCACACAGGCACAGGGAGAACATGCAAACTCCAGGCAGGTGGTGCCATGGTTGGGATTCGAACCGGTGACCTTAGTACTGCTAGGCAGAAGTGCTAACCACTTAGCCACTGTGCTGCCCCAATTGTTTTAACTAACAATTGCACAGTCATGCAACGCCGCACCCAGGTGAAATTTTTCTCACAAATTGAGCTTTCTTTTGCTGGTATTTGATCACCTGTGCGTTTTTTATTTTTTGCGCTATAACAAAAAAAAGACCGACAATTTTTAGAAAAAAAAAACTATTTTCGACTTTTTGCTATTAAACATGTCCAGTAAAAAAATTGAAAAAAATCAAATTTCGTCATAAATTTAGGCCAAAATGTATTCTACTACATGTCTAAAAAAACACCCAATACGTGTAAATTAATTGGTTTACATGAAAGTTATAGCGTCTACAAATGGCAGTATATATACTGGGGGGGTTATTTTTTATTTTACTAGTAATGGTGGTGATCGGCGGCTTAGAGCAGGACTGCGGTGGGCATTCTGACACTGGGGGGAACTGACTTGGACATCCCCAGTGACACCAGTACAGTGATCAGTGCTAATAAAAAGCACTGAGACTGTACTAATGGCACTGGGCAGGAAGGAGTTAACATGTGGGGTAATCAAAGGGTTAACTGTATACTGTTTTACTAGGGGCTGTGTGTGTGTGCTTCAGTGTAAGCACACTGCTTTGCATGGCTGTGCTGTGCACAGCCATGCAAAGCAGCATGCAGGAGCTGAGAGGTGAGAGAACAGTTTTGTTTGCAAGCAGTTCTCCCCCCATCGGAGATGCTTGGTAATCACTGGGTGCCATCGAGTAATCACCGGGCAGGACCCAGTGATTCACAGCCATGGCCACGAATGGCAGCGCAGGTAGGGTGCCCCCTACCTGGAAATGTAAACTCACATATATATACGTGATTTTGCACACCCGTGCAGAAGTACTGCTATAGGGTGAACGGGAAGCTGTTAAAACAAAACTAAACTCTCTTAACCGCTTCCCTGCCGCCCTATAGCAGAAATACTGCTATAGGGTGGCAGGGGTGTGCAAAATCACGTATATCACGTGCACCCCCTACCCGCGCTGCCATTCGCAGCTGGCGTTTTAGCCTAAATTTATGACGAAATTTGATTTTTTTAATTTTTTTACTGGACATGTTTACTAATAAATATTCAAAAATATTGTTTTTTTTTCTCAAAATTGTCGAAAATTTTTTTATAGCGCAAAAAATAAAAAAAATGCACAGGCGATCAAATACCACCAAAAGAAACCTCAATTCGTGGGGAAAAAAAGACGTAAATTTCATTTGGGTGCAGCATTGCCTGACTGCAATTGTCAGTTAAAGTAATGCAGCGCCATAACACAAAAAATGACCTGGTCAGGAAGGGGGGTAAATCCTCTGGAGGGTTAATCAGCATTGACTATTTTTAATCTGTATGCTGCTAACAGGATGGTATATTATATTTACTTATTTTAACTTTTTTTGTTAGATTTGTTCAGTTGCTTCCCATTTCTGGACTAGGCCAAAATGATATCACTTCCCAAGAGTGTCCATGGGCATTATTTTTCTTTCATCTGGAGGAAGGCCCTCCTGCCTGTATGCATGAGCTAAGGGCAGATGGATTCCAGTAAGTAAATGCTACATGAATCAAGATGGCAGCGGCTATTGTTGTTATTTATTTCTTATATTTCTTATATAGCGCCATCAATTTACGCAGCGCTTTATATATATATTGTACATTCACATCAGTCCCTAACCCTCAAGGGGTACACAATCTAAAGTCTCTTACATTCATACATACACATACTAGGGCCAGTTTAGACAGGGTCCAATTAACCTACCAGTATGTCTTTAGAGTGTAAGAGGAAACCCACGCAGGCACAGGGAGAACATGCAAACTCCAGGCAAGTGGTGCCATGGTTGAGATTTCAGCTAACAACCCTAGTACTGCCAGGTGGAAGGGCTAACCATTTAGCCACTCTGCTAGAAATGCTAAGGGGTGTTTTTCAAAGTGATTTCTCAACATGATTTCTCAAAAAAAAAAAAGCGCAGAGACAAGGATGAATGAGTGAGTTTGCTTTGAATATCAAAAATTAATTAAATTGCATTTTCAGTTTGTGGTCTTCAAATACAGTTTAGTTGCTCTTAAAGTATTGTTTGCATGAACTCAAAATTTAAACAATTAAAATTAGTGCTGAGCTATTGAAGGCAAAAGTTTTAATAATGAAGACATTCAAAAGGTACAATAATAATTATTTTAGATGCAATCTTTTTTGTTAAAATATTATAACACAAAAACTAGAGAATGAATCATGGCTGAACAGATCATGATAACGGCTCTTAATAAGTAGTATAATATTATGTGGCTGTTTTCACGTAAGGTAATTTTGTCATACAGAATGGAAAATGTATACATAAATATTTTTGAGTATACACATTTTTAAACCAATGTTTTATATCTTTTTTTTTTTATTTTTTACTATTGCCATAAAAATCATTATTGGAAGCATATTTAATACAGGGTGCACTTATGACACCAAATTCACAGAACACTAACTTTTCTGAAGAGACTACAGCAGCAGCTATTTGCTTTGAGATTATTGTTCTTCATGCTCCATTCACACTTATGCGACTTATCATGGGAGTTTGGGGTCCAAAGTTGCATGACAAGTCGCCCCCCCCCCATGTTTCCCAATGGGTACCATTCATATCTGTGCGACTTCAAGTCGCAGCGACTTCAAAGTAGTTCCTGCACTACTTTGGTCCGACTTTTATGCAACTTGAGGGCCATAGACTTCATGTAAACCCTCCAAAGTCGCATCTGAATGTTGTACATGCAACTTGTGTGCGATTTTGTACAGCTGAAACAAGTATTCTTGGTCAAAGCCAAAGTCGTACCAAAGTTGCACTCATCCAAAGTCTCATCAAGTTGCAATGAAAATCGCACAATTTTGAAGTCACACAAGTGTGAATGGAGCCTTAATGGAAACTTCATTCAGTCCTATAACAAAACAGAGAAGCAGAGAGAGAAAAAAAGGTCTTTGTAACTCATTCAGTTTGATAGGTTTAAATAGGCTCAGTAAAGAATAGGCTTTTTTTTTCAGCAAAACAACTAGAGTTTTGTAAAACATGTGAAAAGTAGACTAATGTTCCCTCTACTGGCTGAAAATGGAAATCTGAAGTGTTTATATACAATATCTAATGATTATAAAGACAAATAATAGAAATAGGGAGGGAAGGAAGGAAGAAAAAGAAAGAGAGAGAGAGAGAGAGAGAGATGGGGGGGGGGGGAAGAAAGAAAGAGAGAGAAAGAAAGAAAGAGAGAGAGAGAGAAAGAAAGAAAGAAAGAAAGAAAGAAAGAAAGAAAGAAAGAAAGAAAGAAAGAAAGAAAAAATAATAGAAATAGGGAGGGAAGGAAGGAAGAAAATGAAGAAAAAAAGAAAGAAAGAAAGAAAAAGAAAGAAAGAAAGAAAGAAAGAGAAAGAAAGAAAGAAAGAGAAAGAAAGAAAGAAAGAAAGAAAGAGAAAGAAAGAGAAAGAAAGAAAGAAAGAAAGAAAGAAAGAAAGAAAGAAAGAAAGGGAAGAGAGCAAGAAGGAAGGAATGCAGGAAAGGAAGGAAAGGACAGAAGGCTGGTCTTTCACTCTTGAGATGAACATTTTTGGTCCTTTTTAAAGGCTTTTCTTTAGCATTTGCACAGGCGCTTTTGAGCATTTTTGAAGCTGTATTTGCTTGAGTGTTTCCTATTTTAATTTTATGTAGCCATTGGAAAGCTGGTTACTGGGGGAAAACGTGTGGTGTATATGGGCATTTTTTGTGCATTTTCTCATGCATTCACTTTGTGTCTATAGGGGCTAAAAACAGTGGAAGCGTGTAGCTCAGAAAAAGCTCTTATACATTTTCAAGCTACAAGCGACACTATGCTCATATGTGAACAGACACAACTGAACACCATGTTATTTTTGATGTTGATCACTTTGGAGCTTTGAACTATAAAACGCTCAGGTGTGAAGGGGGCCTTTGGATAAATGAAGCTATGATAGGTTACAGTAATCCCAACAAGGAAAAACAAAGATAAAGCTATCTAGGGCACAATACCAGCAGTATTTAAAGTAAAATCTTTCATAAAACTGAGTAACCCAATATCGTATGTTAAAAAAAAGTTAGTGTCATTAAAAATCACATAGCATTATCTGTAGATTCAGATTTATGGGCAGATTCATTTATATGCAAATCTCGATTTTTTTTCCTGTAAACATTGAGCTGTACCCTACCCTCCCCCCAGCCACCCAACTGGTAAATGAGGTCACCCATTGGAATAAATCAGGAGGTAGGGTTGGTAGGACCCAACTGGACTTTTATCCATACCCATGGCATGCATTCACTCACCTTTAGAGTGCAGGAACCCATTTATTGAGCTTACAATAACTTATCAATGCTAAGTGAGTGGTGTTTCAACAGCTGATTCCATTGTATCCATTGACCAGCATGGCAAAAGTGGATGAGGGATTTCTGTTCAGGTTGGAAATCTCCATTAATACACTGACAGTATGTTATTCAGTTAATGACATTCTACATAAACTCTATTTAGAAGCTAAATATTGCTTCCCAACTATACTTAAAGTGTTACTAAACCCACAACAATAAAATCTGTCTGTATAGGCAGTAAAGCATGCTTGTTATATTCACTGTGGAACCTAAAGGGTTAATCCTCCACATTGTGTACAAATAATGTTTGATTCTGTCTTCTCTGATCCTCCCCTTCTTCCAGTGTCTCCCAAATATCTACTGATAGAACAGAGGCTATGGACAAGCTGCACATGCTCAGTTTGGTGTGTATTGCTAGAGTTTTTTTTTTCCTTCGGAGAGTGCATGTGATTAGCACAGGGCCAATCAGCACTCTCCAGACAGAGGTCAGAGGTCCTGCATCCTGCTACAGGAGAGTGAAAACTCATCCTACAAGCTGTAACAAGTGCTCTGCTGGACACTGATAGAAGTCACAAGACTGCTCTAAGTGCTGATGAGAAAAGGTGTTTAGCAGTTTATATTTAGAAAAATAGTTGCATTTCCATGTTGTGTGCACTGTGGGAGACCAGATATAGTGAATGCAGGGTCCTGGGTTTAGTAACACTTTAAAGGTCCAACCACGATTTTGGCATTGGCATTTAAAGACATTGGGTATTAGGGTACAGGGCATTTAAAGGCATACAGTTTTAGGGCACAGGGCATTTAAAGTCATTTTCCACCCTATAGATCCTCCTCTATACAAGAATGAGCCTCTTATCGTATACACCTTTTTAAAAGGCCAATCCACTATATATGACATCTGTTGCAGTGATTCCTTAATATACTGCTAACCTGGGTAGCTTCAGTGTAGTAACCCACAGGCTTCTAATATCAAATATACAGTGAGGAACAGAAGTATGTGAACACCCTGCGATTTTTCAAGTTCTCCCACTTAGAAATCATGGAGGGGTCTGAAATTCACATTGTAGGTGCATTCCCACTCTGAGAGACGGAATTTAAAAAAATAATTCAGGAAATCACATTGTATGATTTTTAAAGAATTTATTTGTCTTGCACTGCTGAACATAAGTATTTGAACACCTAAGAAACAGCAAGAATTCTGTCTCTCAAAGACCTGTTACTGTGTCTTTAAAAAGTCCACCTCTACTTCACTCATTAATCTAACTTAGTAGCACCTGTCTGAGCTCTTTAAAGACACCTATCCACCCCACAGTCAGCCAGATGCCAACTACTACCATGGGCAAGACCAAACAGCTGTCAAAAGACACGAGAGACAAAATTGTGGACCTCCACAAGGCTGGAAAGGGCTACGGGGCAATTGCCAAGCAGCTGGGTGAAAATAGATCAACTGTTGGAGCAATTGTTAGAAAATGGAAGAGGCTAAAGACGACTGTCAGTCTCCCTCGGACTGGGGCTCCATGCAAGATCTCACCTCGTGGGGTATCACTGATGATAAGAAAGGTGAGGAATCAGCCTAGAACTACAAGGGAGTAGCTGGTCAATGACATGAAGAGAGCTGGGACCACAGTTTCAAAGGTCACTGTCGGTAGAACACTACGCCGTCATGGTTTCAAATCATGCACTGCACAGAAGGTTCCCCTGCTCAAGTCATCACATGTCCAGGTCTGTCTGAAGTTTGCCAATGATCATCTGGATGATCCAGAGGAGGCATAGGAAAAAGTCATGTGGTCAGATGAGACCAAAGTAGAACTTTTTGGTCTAAACTTCACTCGTCGTGTTTGGAGGAAAAAGGATGAGTTGCATCCCAAGAACACCATCCCTACTGTGAAGCATGGGGGTGGTAACATCATGCTTTGGGGGTGCTTTTCTGCGAAGGGGACAGGATGACTGCACTGTATTAAGGAGAGGATAAATGGGGCCATTTATTGTGAGATTTTGAGCAACAATCTCCTTCCCTCAATCAGAGCACTGAAGATGGGTCGTGGCTGGGTCTTCCAACATGACAACGACCCGAAGCACACAGCCAGGAAAACCAAGGAGTGGCTCCGTAAGAAGCATATCAAGGTTCTGGAGTGGCCTAGCCAGTCTCCAGACCTAAATCCAATAGAACATCTTTGGAGGGAGCTGAAACTCCGTGTTGCTCAGCGACAGCCCCGAAACCTGACAGATCTAGAAGAGATCTGTGTGGAGGAGTGGGCCAAAATCCCTGTTGAAGTGTGTGCAAACCTGGTCAAGAATTACAGGAAACGTTTGACCTCTGTAATTGCAAACAAAGGCTTCTGTACCAAATATTAACACTGATTTTCTCAGGTGTTCAAATACTTATGTTCAGCAGTGCAAGACAAATAAATTCTTTAAAAATCATACAATGCGATTTCCAGAATGTTTTTAAATTCTGTCTCTCAGAGTGGGAATGCACCTACAATGTGAATTTCTGACCCCTCCATGATTTCTAAGTGGGAGAACTTGCAAAATCGCAGGGTGTTCAAATACTTCTGTTCCTCGCTGTATATGAGTATACATGATTATTATCACATCATCAATATAATTTACTTTTACTTTTTTACCCAGAAAGGTAATACTATTTAGTCTGTATCAATAGATAAAAAGGTACCAAGGCCCATGTCTTCTAAATGGCTTTTACCAGGAAAATAGTTGGTTCACAAAAGGTAAAATACCAAATAAAATGTAAACAGAAATAAACTAAAATGACTTTTGTGTGGACCTTCACTCCTATTTTCTGGATCTTTAGCACTGCTCAGCTATTGTATAGATACATATTTTGGCCAACAGGAAACTCAGAAACTGAAGAATCCAGTGTTAAGTCATTTGATATAGGCAATCATCTGATTAAAAACCACTTTACATGCCAATGGTCTTAGTGTCAAATCTTGACTTCCTGGAGGAGGCCTTGTCCATTTTCATACAACAAACCGGGCAGGCTGGCCCTGACCCAGCCGTGTTAGAAAAAAAAAAAAAAGAACAAAAAAAAAACCCCTACACAATGAATCTGGGATATATAACCAGAGCTTATTCAGACCTGAGGAAATGCTGGAATCAAGAATAGAACCTCATGAAATGACATTAACTGGAGCTGCTGAAAAGTCCCTGTTAATCCTGAGAGCCACAATGGTGATTGCTGCAGGCCTTGGAGTTCTATTGTGTACAAGAACTGCTCCTTGCTTCCTGACGGCCTGAATAGACTTATTATAAGAGGACTCTGTATTGCTGAATTTCTCGTTCTACTGCTGGATAATAACAGACTTGTTCCTGCAAGCAATACTACAGGAAACTGCTTTACCTCAGGGTCAAGATAATGAAACAAAGTGGAAAACAAGCGATTCCAAGCTAAGTTTAGGGCGGCACAGTGACTTTGACTTTGAATGTCACCAAGGATTTAAATAGAAGAATGCTGTTCTATACACTGAATGCCTATAACCAGCTACTGAAATGGTTAAAGTGACACTAAAGTATGTATTCTTAACTTAAAAGGTAGTTTCCACTGTTCCAAATTCCTTTTTTTCTGCTGCTGTGATCCAACTGCCTGTTAGAGGGTGATAACATTCGTTTTCTATTGTCCCACTGTATGTAGGAATGTATCCATCCTGTGTTGCTCACCTCTGAGATGGACTATAGACTATAAAATATTTTGTTCTTTCTTTGCCCCCCTTGCTATATAGCTGCTTTAGAGTGAAACATGAGGCATCCATTCTCTGTGACTGCACAGGGATCGAGAGTCTCAGTTCTGTTTTCTAAAATATACCTGAACCGCACTTGAATTCAGCAAATTTTTCTTCCAGGCCCTTTTGAAGAGGCTAGCTTGATGACTTTGTTTGTCATGGTGACTTATGGCTAGTACAGACGATCAGAAAATCAGATTACAAAAATATCTTTTGGAGGGATCATATGATAACTTATTACAATACAATACATGACATCCCTTACAAAGTTGTATTCTGTAGTACGATAATTTTTGCAACTTTATTTACCTCTTAGTTTTGTATTTCAATGTTTTTTATTAATTTACAACAATTAACACAGGAGCAACAAATCACGCCCACGCAGGGGCTATCAATTGCACATAGAGGAACTAGAAATGAGAGAAATCAGTGCTCTAACACTAACAGGGCAAAAGATACGCCCACGCAGGGGCCATCAATGGCACTTAAATAACAAAACATAAATATAACACTGATAATAACTCAGACCAAGCCGAACAACATCACATCCCCAGGCTAGTCGAAGGGAGCGTGGGAAAGGTATGTTGCAACCACGGCTCCCATAATTTCAAGAATTTACATTGGGAGTCGTTGCAGATACTCGACATCTGTTCATTGAGCATCATAGCGGTCATACGGTCCCGCACCCCCTAAAGAGGGACAAACGGGCTCTTCCAGGCCTGAGCAATTGTTCTAGAGGCAGACAAAAACAAATAGGAAGCCAACTTCTGCTGGTGAGCCAAGAGGCCCGGTATGGGACAATGAAGCAAAGCATACCGAGCATCCCGCCATCTAGAAAGATGGAACAAGGTGAAAAGGAGGCCAAACACACGAGACCAAAAACGAAGCAGCCTCGGGCATGACCACCAGATATGCAATACATCACCACGATGGCCACAACCCCGAAAGCATTGATCACTGCAGGCAGGGTTCGTCTGTGCCAAACGAGCCGGAACCCAATACCAACGAAACAATATCTTGTTGGCCGCCTCCAGCGTGGTCGTATTAAAAGAGCATTTAGCAACAAGCGACCAGGCCCTATTCCAGTACTCCGGATCCACAACCACTCCCAGGTCGCGCTCCCACTGAACGACATATGAAAGAGAAGTATGCGACGAGCGTCTATTCAAGTCTGCATAAAGAAGGGAGATAAGGCCCGGGGCGCCCGGACGCTGTTGGCAAAGCAGTTCAAAGGCAGATTTCTGGTACGGGAAAACAGAAGTGTCCTGCAATGAGAGCAGTCAATGCCACAATTGAAGGTAACGAAAAAATTCCACCGGAGGGACATCCCATGACTCCCGAAGAGAATTCCAGGTGGGGAAGGACCGAGAGGTCACAAAGTGTCGTACTTGTGAAAAACCGTTGGCCACCCACCAAGAAAATGCCCTTGGTTGATCTAAACCCGGTGGAAAGAGGGGGTTGTTAGTAATCGGGAGCAAAGGCAAGAAAGGTGACATTAGGCCACTGGAGTAACGTACCAAGTCCCACACTTGTAAGCACACTTGTAAGGACCCAGAGAGGTATGTCTGAGGAAGCATGCAACATAGATAGCGAGGTGATCTGGCTCGCCTGATAATATTTAGTTACATTGGGAACCCCAAGGCCAACCTGGAGTCTATGGACAAAAAGCGTAGTTCTGGAAACTCTGGGGCGTTTATCGGCCCAGATAAAACACATAATCTTTGCCTGAAGCAACCGAAGGAAATGAGGAGGAATCCACACTGGGAGGGTGCGAAAATAGTATAACAATTTCAGCAAGATGGTCATTTTCACTGAATTGATCCGTCCTATCCATGACATTGCGGAAATTGCCAATAAAGCATAAGAGAGGACACAGAGCGAAGCAATGCATAGTAATTTGCAGCAAACAGTGAGTCATAGGTGGGGGTCAGGCGAATGCCTAGGTATTCAAGAGAAGAAGAAGCCCATTTATAAGGGAAGTGGGACTGTAGGCGCAAAACCAGATCTGAGGCCAAAGTAATATTAAGCACGACAGTCTTATTCAAATTGATACAGAGACCCGAAATCAAAGAGAAGCGCTCCAGAACCTGTTGCAAATTTGGAAGCGTCGTCAGGGGATTAGTGAGAGTCAAGAGTGCATCGTCTGCAAAAAGGTTCAACTTGAATTCCTGTCCCGCGTATGGAACCCCCGATACATTACAATCAGTCCGGAGCGCCATAGCCAATGGCTCAAGCGCCAGGACAAAGAGCGCTTGTCCCTGTCTCGTACCTCGCCAAATAGGAAAGGGATCTGAGAAATACCCAGCGTATTTAACGGAAGCCGAAGGGGAAGAATACAAGGCTTGAATCCAAGAAAGAATAGAGTCCCCAAAACCCCAGCGAGACAGCACAAACCGCAGATATTCCCAGGATAGAGAATCAAAGGCTTTATATATGTCTAAGGACAGTAAGAATCCCGGTATTTTCCGATGTTGTAGAAAATGTGTAAGATGGACTACCTTACGAACATTATCACCCGCCTGTCTCCCAGGGACGAAACCCACTTGGTCTCTGTGGATCAGGCTACGCAAGTATTTATTAATACGAAAGCTAAAAATCTTGCCCAAGATCTTCAGGTCTTCATTAAGAAGAGAAATGGGCTGAAAGGCTTGCGGTTCCTGCACATCGTCGGTCATCTTGGGAATCATGGAAATATGAGCTCTAAGCGCGTCTGGAGAGGGCAATGAGCCCTTTCATAACCCATTTCGTCAGCCAAGAAGGGTGCTAACAGGGTTGCAAATTTCTTATAATAGAGGCCGGAAAAGCCGTCTGGACCCGGGGCCGCGGTAGACCGTAGAGATTTAATAGCTTGGAGCACTTCCGGTACAGTGACACCGGCGTTGAGGGCCTTCTGCGCTGCCTCAGATAGTCCAGGAAGTTGGAGGTCTTGAAAGAATACCTCTGCCTGAGCCACAGGGAAGGGATCTGGTTTGGCGTAAAGGCGCAAAAGAAAGTCCATGAAACGAGAGACAGTCTGCTGGGTATTAGAAGTACAGCCACCCACGGGAAGTCGCAATCGGATTGGTTTATGGGGTTTCAACACAGAATTGAGTTTCCTGGCCAGCATTGAACCAGGCTTATTAGCACAGGAATAAAATTTGTGTTTGGCCCAACGCAGGGCCCGTTCCGCCTCTGAAGAGGCGAGTAGGTCCAACTCTACCACTGGCAATAATCATATGAAAAAAATCCAACATATTGGTTGTACCAAAGTCGGACAACAATCTAATTCAGGGGAATCAAACTGGCGGCCCTCCAGCTGTTGCAGATCTACAAGCCCCTTCATGCCTCTGCCTTTGGAAGTCATGCTTGCAACTGTCAATCTTGCAATGCCTCATTGGACTTGTAGTTTGGCAACAGCTGGAGGGCTGCCAGTTTGACACCCGTGATCTAATTGGATACAATCAGCCTGCCCATAGATGGTTCGAATCTCAGCTGGTTCAGCAGGGATTAGAACCATCTATGTCTGGCTTAATCCATATGAGTGTAGGCTAGATCTCCTCTGAACACCATTCATTTCTCATTTAAAACTCTGTTCTCTTCACATGTTTATATTTATCTTAAGAATATTAGTAATCTAGAGGCTTTAATAGAGAAAAAATGTAAGGAATTTTTCTTAAAACAGAACAGGATTATCAGGTATGAAGATGGGTTACTGTAGCCAGGGGGAATGGTAGGAGGGGGTCACATAAAAGGCAAGGCAAGTCCTGTGTTTCAGTGCAAAAACTAATTTGGAAAGTTGAGTGAAGGTGTGGAGGTGGCAAACACAGAGGTGGCAGCCCTGGATGTCACTGATACCCCTAACAGCTGGGAGAGCAGCCCATCTAGTACAGGTGGTGAGGGAAGTGCAGGAGGGCCTAGGCAGTTGGTGATAATAAGGGATTCTTTCATCAGAAACACTGACAGAATAAATTGCCAGGATCGCCTCAACCAAATGGTTTGCTGTCTCCCTGATAGCAGGGTTTGGCAAGTGGTGGACCGGGTTGATAAAATACTGGGAGGGACTAGGCATGTCCCAGCTGTCTTGGTCCATGTTGAAACCAATGACAGAATACATGGAAGGTGGAGGCTCCTTAAGAATCAATTTAAAGAACTAGGCTGCAAGTTGAAGGGAAGGACCTCCAAGGTGATATTCTCTGAAATATTACCTGTGCCATGCGCAACTCAGGAAAGACATGGGGAGATTAGAGAGCTGAATGCATCACTAAAGACCTGGTGTAAGAGGGAAGGATTTGGGATTCTAGAGCACTGGGTTGACTTTTCATTGGGGTGCAACCTACTGTATATGCTAAAGATGGTTTGCACCTAAATGGAAGGGGGTCTGCTGTGCTGGGGGAGAGGTTTATGGGAAGGCTGAAAGCACTAGAATGGGCCAGACAGGTCAGTTAGGGGTCAGACAATAATGGAGGGTGGAATGGGGATAGATGAGGGGAGGGTTATGGCAGGTGATAAGGAGGTTCCCATGTTACAAACAACCACTGTAAATTATAGTGCTATTTGTACTACTAAAAAAGATATGCAAAACACAAAAGTATGAAGAGAACTATGATTTAATTGGTATTGCTGAATCTTGACTTCATTCCTTACATGAATGGGCTACTAATATTCCTGGATATGCTCTCTTTAGAAGAGACAGGGTAAAATATAAAGGTGGCCGTGTCTGTCTCTATGTGATATGAAAGAGAGTGTGAAAGAGGACCTGGTTGATGGAGAGTGTGATGAGACTGAAGCATTATGGGTGGAACTGCATATGGATGTGCATAGTTCAAAGTTAATCATTGGAGTTTGTTATAGGCAACTGAGTGTTCATGAGGAGATGGAGACACAGATCCTTGCACAGATGGAAAGGGCTGCAAGGGCTGGGACAGTGATAAAAATGGGGGATTTTAACTACCCTTATATTAATTGGAGTATTGGCACTGCTGGAACAGTTAAATGGTAAACATTTAAAAACATATTACAAGACAATTTTATGATACAGTTCATAGAGGCCCCAACTAGGAATGATGCTCTGCTGGACCTGGTAATCTTAAACCGTGCTTCTTACTAATTTTCATATAATATAACATCTGGGTAGCAGTGACCATAATATGATTTCATTTCATCTTAGCTGTAAACAACAAACACATACTGGAAAGATAAAAAACTTAACTTTAAGAGAGCAAATTTTCCAAGGATGAAAGCTCTTCTCCAGGACGTAGACTGGAATATTGGAATCAATGAACACAGAACAGAAATGGAATTTCTTCAAAAAGAACACAATGCAAAATACAGTATATTCCCATGGGCAATAAGTATAAAAGGCTAAAAATAAAACCTATGTGGCTTATGTCCAAAGTTTAAAAAGCTATAAATAATAAAAGAAGAGGTTTTAAAAAATATAAAAAATGAATATAGTCGTTTAAATGCTACAAAGAATTTAACAGAATACGTATAAGAAAATCAAGGAGGCAAAAATTCTAAACAAATGACAGATTGAAAAAGAAAGTAGAACAAACCCCACAACATTTTTCAAATATATCAATAGTAAAAAGGTCGAGTCCGAGCATGTAGGCCCTTTACAAAATAATCTAGAGTGGGTGACTGGGGACAAACAGAAGGCAAATTTATTATTATTTATTTATTTCAGGTACTTATATAGCACTATCAATTTTATGCAGCACTTTACATATATATTGTACATTCACATCAGTCCCTAACCCTCAAGGGGTGTACAATCTAAGGTTCCTAACTCACATTCATACATACACATGCTAGGGCCAATTTAGACAGGATCCAATTCACCTACCAGCATGTCTTTGGCATGTGGGAGGAAACTGGAGTACCCGGAGGAAACCCACGTAGGCACAAGGAGAACATGCAAACTCCAGGCAGGTGGTGCCGTGGTTGGGATTCGAACCAATTACCCTAGTACTGCCAGGTGGAAGTGCTAACCATTTAGCCACTGTGCTGCCCAATTAAATACTTTCTTCAGCTCTGTGTATACAAAGGAGCATGGGGGTTATCATGTTCATAATGGGGATGATATTGAAACCAAATGATCCACAATGGCTCAAAATTGATATGGTCCAGAAGTATTTAGACAGAATAAAAGGTAAATAAAGCACCTGGACCAGATGGCATACACCTATGAATCCTAAAAGAATTGTGCTCTGTGATTTCAAAACCATGGTTTCTAATATTTAGAGACTCTTTAATGACTGACATAGTGCCACTAGGCTGACATAAGGGCAATGTGGTTTCTGTACTTAAAAATGGATTAAAGTCTTTAACAAGTAACTACAGACCTGCTAGTTTAGCTTCTATAGTTGGAAAGATACTGGAGAGTTTAATAAAAGACCACATAGATGAGTTCTTGCTAGAAAGAATATCTTAAGTAACAGATGGCATGGATTCATAAAAGACAGAAGTTGTCAAACAAATATGATTTCTTTTTATGAGGAGGTGAGCAAAACATTAGACAAAGGAGTGCTTGTGCACTTGGTATACTTGGATTTTGCAAAGGTCCCCATACAAGGCTAATGTGTAAGGTAAAGGCTTTAAAAAATCTGTATGTAAATAGATAGAAAACTGGCTAAAAGATCATATTCAGTGAGTAGTGGTTAATGATTCATACTCTGAATGGTCTAGGGTTGTCAGTGGTGTACCCCAAGGTTCAGTGTTGGGACCCTTACTTTTTAATATATTTATAAATGATATAGGGTCTGGGATTAAAAGTACCATTTCAGTCTTTGCAGATGACACCAAGCTGTGCAGTGGAATAACGTCCTTAAAGGATGTCTCCAACTTACAAGCTGACCTCAATGCATTGTTTAATTGGGCAACTATGTGGCAAATGAGGTTTAATGCTGATAAATATAAATACATGCACTTGGGGGGCTAAGAATATGCATGAA
The DNA here is from genome assembly GCF_062004578.1 of Staurois parvus. Classification (NCBI taxonomy): domain Eukaryota; kingdom Metazoa; phylum Chordata; class Amphibia; order Anura; family Ranidae; genus Staurois; species Staurois parvus. The sequence continues at coordinate 1,050,462 of NW_028318241.1, forward strand.
TAATATATACTATGGAGAGTAAAACTGGGGGAATCAATGGTGGAGAAGGACCTGGGAGTTCTATTAGATCATAAGCTTAATAATAGCATGCAATGCCAAGCTGCAGTTTCCAAACCGAGTAAAATACTTTATTGTATTAATACAGGTATATCCAGAGAGAGAGAGATAACTTTGCCCCTGTATCATTAGTAACACCTCATCTGGAATATGCAGTTCAGTTTTGGGCACCAATTCACAAAAAAGATATCGGGGAACTGGAGAAAGCGCAGAGAAGATCAACCAAACTGATAAGAGGCATGGAGGAGCTCAGCTATGAGGAACTGAATTTATTCTTTTTGAGAAGAGGAGAATAAGGGGGATATGATCAACATGTATAAATACATAGGTGATCTATACAGTGAACTCTGTGTAGAGTTATTCACTTTAAGGTCATCACAGAGGACAAGGGGACACTCTTTATGTCTGGAGGAAAAGAGATAGATTTAATTTCCAAATATGGAAAGGCTTCTTCACAGTAAGAGCTGTGAAAATATGGAATAGACTCCCTCAAGAGTTGGTTCTGGCCAGCTCAGTAGGTCATATTAAAAATGGCCTGGATTCTTTCCTAAATGTACACAATATAACTGTATACTAATATTTATAGGTTAAGTTGATGCAGGAAATATCTGATTGCCTCTTGGGGGATCAGGAAGGAAATTTTTCCCTTGCTGGAGCAAATTGGATCATGCTTTATTGGGTTTTTTCCCCTTCCTCTGGATCAACTTTGAGTATTTGATTATATATATAGGATTGTATAATTTTTTTTCCCCTTTTATTGGTTGAACTAGATGGACTTATGTCTTTTTTCAACCAGACTAACTATGTAACTTAAAAAAAATAGGTGCACCATACAAAGCAATGATAAAGTGTAGTAACGTAGTGCAGCCTGATCTCAGTAAATGCAGAGCAATACTGTAAATAAAGGACAAACATTTTAGTTTTGGATGAAATAGGAAAGGGTTAAAACTGTCTTTTTTTTTTTTTTGCAATCCCTATCCCATTGGGGAGATTTATTTTCACTTCTTGTCCCATGGATATTTCAGGAAGTCAAAAGAAATCTCTTCAAAGTGAGGGAAATATATGACAGATGTCACCACAACTGGTGTCCCAATTTGAACATTTCCCCGCTATTCCTGTGTCAGTGACAACTTACAATTTTGAATTTTTCCTTACTTTCAGTTTGAGTGACAATGGTCACTAGGACAAACAATGAAAATTAATTTCCCCAGCAGGGACACAAACAGAAATAAAAACCTGAGGATGTTGAAAGCCCTTTACAACTCTATACAAAACTAAAAAAATAAGTTTTGGCTTTAGTCACGTTATCAAAGAAGAGTGTTTACTAGAAACACCAACACTCAAAAATATAGAAATGTTTGACACTAATAAAAAAATGATATAGGCAGTGATGGAACAAAGTCATGCAGCGCCCAGGGCAAGATGCAAAATGATACACCCGCCTTCCGACCTTCTTCCCAACCCTTCCCTAATTATTATGCATGCCTTTTAAAAACAAGAAAATATTTAAAACATTTTAAAATTAAAATAGGTTTAAATAAGTAAAAACAGAATTTACTCACAGTTGCCCTTTCTGCCCTCACCCTTGTCACGGCACTGTTTGATGAACAGTAGGATGAAGAACATTCTGGCATATATGGTCAGGAGGAGGACCAGGAGAAAAAATATAGGGGACTTTGAAATGTGTTATGGCCACTGGATAGGGCTGGGGGGCTGGAGGGCTCTTGATGAAATTGGGTGTCAATGTAAAGGGCTAACGGGTTATGGAGAGTACTAGGGCGTCACAATGGAGAGGACAAGGGCGGCACACTTAGGAGACCCTGTGGAAAATGAGGGCTATGGAAGGAGCTGGAGCAACTGTGGAGGACAGGGTCTCATCTCTGGGGGAACTTTGGACTTTGTGGTGGCACTGAAAGAGAAATGAGGGGAACTGTAGGGATTTGGAGGGCATTGTGAGGTTGAAGAGCAGTGTGGGATACTGTTGTGCTTTGAGGGTATTATGGGGGGCTGGGGAGACTATTGGGGGCACACAGTGGGGGCTGAATGCAGCAGAAATTCAACTTCTCTCTCCCCCCACTTTTTTCAGACCTGCTATCACAATTGGCACCACTGAAAGGGAGCACTTCTTCCTTTCCTTGGTTATGTGATGGGTCAGGAATTCATTCCCTGGCGGGAGTCTTTTCTGCTGTGAGGTGTGCTACTGCTCTACATCAAGGTATACATTAAAGCATATGTATGGTCAAACTTTTAAATTATATATTCATTTTCAAATTGAATTTCAAATTTATAGCCTCCTATTAATCTGAATTAATATTATATTTAAAAATGCTCTTTTGGAAGAATGACACACATTTACTTCCATGAACTCAATGACACATATTCACTATTCCCTGTCAATATGTCGTGCTGTGTTACACGTTTCACAGAGCCAGTATTTTGAGCCACAGCAGTGCTGAGAGGAGGAGAGTCAGTGCAGGAATTGCTGCTTGCAGGCTGCAAGGTACCTTGGGATAAGTAGTCTGTAACAATTGAAAGTAAACCAAGGAATGACCAGAGGAGAGGCTGTAAAGCAGGAAGGTGTGGAAAGAGATGGCCAATAGATAGACAGCAACTACAACATGTAAAGAGATTTTTCAAATAAGGATCTATTAGATTTTTAAAAATAACTATTGTTTGTGTTGCTATTACAATGCTGATGTTACAGAATGTTACAGACTACAGATTTTCTTTAATCTACAGTGCCTCCTTGTGATGCCTAATGAAGCAGTGTGGGGGGGTGACAGAATGCTCAGAGTTTCAACACAAGGTATCTGCTGTCATGCTGTGGCCCTGGCAATGGTAAGAGGACACTGCAGCTGTCCCCACGGTGCTCACCCTCCCCTTACCCTACATACACATAATAACACTGTGCTCAGGGCGGCTGCCCCTCTTCCACCCCCCTTCGATATAGGATTATCTAAGGTAAGTTAACATTTTAACACAACTAACTTATTATATATTACTTAACCTGTGTGCTTATCTTTACACTGACTTAAACCCATTTTGTCAAATTTTGCTGTTACAGGAAATTGCAGGCACATAGAATATTTTCTGTGAATACTTTATAGACAACTGTTGGCAGGTGTAGACAGAATATTGGGATAATGAGCAAAAATTAAAACATTTCTCACTGGCTACAAATGATACATTAGGAATCTAAAAAGACATACAAGAAAAAGATTAAATACTAACAATCCATTTATAGACTTGGTCATTACACTGTTGTTACTTACAATAGCAATTTTGCAAGAAAAGTGAGTTAGCCACAAAGAGACCACAGAAAGTGTTTTTAAAATATTTTAGATGCAAATAACATCCAAAAATGGTTTATGGTATCCTATTGTGAGACGGTATGGCAACTGATGCCAATCTCATGTTCAAATGTCACTGTGAATTTCAATAGGTAATGGAAATTGTGCCAATTATCTACTAACCTGACAAGCTAGCGTAAAGAGTAGATCTGGTGCTGCAGCATATGGGCAGGATAGCACAGGGAGCTCTCACAATTGATAATACTATACAAGTGGAAACTGAGCTATTAATTAAACACTCTGCCAATATTTTCTCGGCTAATAACAGACGGAAGGGATTATGAAAACTTCATGTCTGAAACACAATCCCACACAATTTTCTTAGTTACTTTTCAGCTTGCAGTTAATGGTAGTATGTCTTGCCATCACAATGTAAACTGTTTGCCTTCATTATATTACAGTAAAAAAAAAAATCTTAACTTTTCTCAAAGTTTCCTAAAGAACCATTAAATATACCAACTGCAAGTTGGTTTCAATAGCGGTTGATTCACACTTTAGTGGCCCATTGTGGTACATTAATGACCGTTGTATTAAGGCAGCCCATTCATTATGAATAGGCTGCCAATGCACAACAATGTTTAAAAAATGTGTATGACCCTCAGTGCACCACAATGCATGTGCATTATGGTATGCTCTGGTACTATGTACCCTAGTACACAGTGTCAGGGTACCATTTACAACGAGTGGCACTGCAATGCATTGCACATAGACCAGGTAGATTGCAGTGCATTTTGGGAACATGCAGTAACATACACATTGTATCTTGCGTTCCTGCAGCAAGCAAGAAAAGCTCTATCTAAAAACTATTTTAGTGTGGTATGGATGCCAGAAAGTTGAATTATATGTAGCGCTACCCCCACAGGACATGCTTGGTAGATTGGATACTCTGTTCTTTTGCTTGGACTCTGTGAACAACCCTGGCCACTCTGACAAATGGTCAGTTAAGCAAGTAAATACTGCAATACTATTGGGAGCATGAATATAAATATCCTGCACACAACTATGTTTCAGTATCAGAAATCAAACACCAAAGTGGTTAGCAGTAAAGAAACTCAATATATTGTCATGGAGTAAAGTAAATGGCAGTATATGCTTAAATGAGCAAATGGAGAATTAGTTCAATCACAGATCGCTAGACAATGTAATCGCTACATTATAGTAGCTTAGGGTAGAGCTCTGTACAACTACGTTAATATATACTTAGTAACCCACAAAATCAGCAATAAGCAGTTGCATTTGTAAGCAGTAACAGCAATGGTGATGAATACAAATATAATTCCTCAGTCACCAGCAGGCTATAACTGCTTTATAGTACCGCTGTATGAATGGCTACCATGAAATATAATGCTCCTTAAAGAGGTACTTCTTACTATAAACAATGGGAAAAGTACTTGTGAAGCAGCTATCTAAGTGAACAGTCCTTAGCAATAGTTTTTCTGTTGGCTAATGTTGGGGCCCAGTCTTTACAGTGGTGCATATACTGTATGTACAGTCTCAAAGTCTGCATGCAGCGAATAAGGCTGTTAGTTAGATGGCCAGTCTCTATGTACTCAGTCTCTGCCAGCAGTGACTGATCAATGGCCACAATGCCCTCTCACCAGTCCCAGTGATACAGAAACTTTGGTCCTACTGTTCAGATGTCAGCTCAAATCTGGATCTGCCAGGAACAACTCCATTCCGCAGCACACTCTGTAAAGTCCAGGAGAAAAACTGCTCTTTTCCCTTTTGTTAAGAGTATATACAGTTGTGTTCAAAATAATAGCAGTGTGTTGAAAAAAGTGAATAAAGCTCAAAATGCTTCTAATAGCTTTTATTTCCATACACACAAATGCATTGGGAACACTACACATTCTATTCCAAATCAAAACATGAAGAAAACGATATCAAATTTGTGTTGTTCCTCTAAAAAAAATTGAAGAAAAGTGAATATTAGACTGTTCAAAAAAATAGCAGTGTTTGTATTCTTCTTTACAAACTCAAACATTCACTATATAAACTGAAAAATGTTTGAAGATTTTGCTTTCCTTTGAATCAATTAATATTTCGTTGTATAAGCACTGTTTCTGAGAACTGCTGTACATCTGTGTTGCATGGAGTCAACCAACTTCTGGCACCTGTGAACAGGTATTCCAGCCCAGGATGATTGGACTACATTCCACAGTTTTTCTCTATTTCTTGGTTTTGCCTCAGAAACTGCATTTTTGATGTCACCCCACAAGTTTTTTATTGGATTAAGATCCGGGGATTGGGCTGGCCACTCCATAACGTCAATCTTGTTGGTCTGGAACCAAGATGCTGCACATTTACTGGTGTGTTTGGGGTCTTTGTCTTGTTGGAACACCCATTTCAAGGGCATTTCCTCTTCAACATAAGACAGCATGACCTCTTCAAGTATTCTGATGTATTCAAACTGATCCATGATCCCTGGTATGCGATAAATAGGCCCAACACCGTAGTATGAGAAACATCCCCATATCATGATGCTTGCACCACCATGCTTCACTGTCTTCACAGTGTACTGTGGCTTGAATTCAGTGTTTGGGGGTTGTCTGACAAACTGTCTCCGGCCACTAGACCCAAAAAGAACAATCTTACTTTCATCAGTCCACAAAATGTTGCGCCATTTCTCTTTAGGCCAGTCAATGTGCTCTTTGGCAAATTGTAACCTCTTCAGCACGTCTTTTTTTCAACAGTGGGACTTTGCGGGGGCTTCTTGCAGATAGCTTGGCTTCACATAGGCGTTTTGTAATTGTAACAGTACTCACAGGTAACTTTACACCTTCTTTGATCTTCCTGGAGCTGATTGTTGGCTGAGTCCTTGCCATTTTGGCTATTCTTCTATCCATTCGAATGGTAGTTTTTCGCTTTCTTCCACGTCTTTCAGGTTTTGGTTGCCATTTTAAAGCATTGGCGATCATTTTAGCTGAGCAGCCTATCATTTTCTGCACTTCTTTATATGTTTTCCCCTCTCCAATCAACTTTTTAATCAAGGTACGCTGTTCTTCTGAACAATGTCTGGAACGATCCATTTTCCTCAGAATTTCAGAGAGAAATGCACTGCAACCAGCATGTACAACATTTGCTGCCTTCCTTCCTTAAATAAGGGCAATAATTGCCACCTGTTTTTCAAAGAATGAATGACCTCACTAATAAAACTCCACACTGCTATTATTTTGAACATGCCCCTTTCAATTAGTGATTCAATGACACAGAATCAGCAGCATGCATGTCATGACTGTTGGGTCTGTTGGATTTCTATTACTCTACTATACCTGCTAGTAAATTATTTGCCATGTAGAAATATAATTTCTTCTAAAAACAGTGATTGATCAGGTTAGTGATGTCTGACTGCTATTATTTTGAACACAACTGTATCTGGGAGATGTAGTCCATCACTCCATCTACTCCTATGCAAGATCCTTTTTCCCAGACTACACTTCCCAGAGTTCAGTGCAGCCTGCATCAAATTTCTTCATGCCCCCTGCTCCCTCTGCTGGATAGCTTCTGAATGGCACTGAAAGTCTTGTTTAAGCAAACGAAGCAGCTGCAGCACAGTGGCGCCTTCTCTAGGCAAGCAGCTGGATGCACATACTGCATGTTGGCTTTCTAATACAGTATCTCTCAGGGACTCCAGTAATGAGATATCCCTGCTTGAAATCCCAGCTCCATAGCCAAAGCCATTACAATGGCCTATACTTGTGTTACTTCCTCCCCCTAATTGGAATTCCCATATTGTAGAATAAACAGAAAACTAGGAAGCCAAGCTGTGAGAGAATGATATCTTTGTTAATGCCTTGTGGGGCTGGGTAGATACACAAACCTCTGCAGGGAACTCTCACCAGTGATATTTTTCAGATCTAAGAAGCAATCAGGTGATTTAACTAACCTACCCAAAGATGAAATACCTGTTTTGAATAGAGCAGCTCTTTATCTTCTTCAAGGAATCAGTCCAGTTAAAATTCCACTTTTGGTTGTACACTGGTATACTTTATTTTTTTAAGTGTTCATTGCTCAATCCAAACCTATAGCAGACTATGGAGTCCTTTTTTTGCATTATATTAAATTAAAGATTAGCATGGGTCATGAAATCTTGTCATAGATGATGTGGCAGGAGAGTAGGGCTGTGAAGTCAGGAGTAGGCTTGAGAAAAATTTAGATTTTTCACCTCCACCAAATTTCAACAAAAATCATGATATTTCAGCAAAATGTTGCCATTTTGGCAAAATGCATTTGAATTGAGGAAGGCAAACCTAACGGAGAAGTACAGACAAACATCTTCTGGCTGTTCTTCTGTGGATCTCAGGAGTATGACCCATTCTCAGTTGACAGCGGGCTGAAATCCACTGTTGGCTGACGTCACTCAGCCAGTCCAGGCTGGAGAAAAATCCCGACTTTAGAGTCAGGATCCACCCCAGAGTCTGGAGCAGCACCTGGCTCAGTGAGCAGCTGAGAGTCTGAGCCAGCCACTCCTGCCTGTCCCATCCCCTGGCGGGGGCAGAGCAGACATTGGTGACTGGCAGTCACCACTCTCTGTTCAGAGTGGATGTGAGAACTCAGCAATCAGTGGTCATGTGATCACTGATTTTTCACATTTAGAGCTAGCGGGGGACAGATGCAGCATTGGACCGATGCTGCATCCACCTAGGTAAGTATAAATGGGGAAAAAAAGCCCTACTTCTATTTTAAGGGGGTTTTATGGGTGCAACAGGCCTTAAATTGTTTAAAATCCCACAGCTGTTCTTAACCACAAAAATGAACTCTCATGGGCTCTTGTTGTTTTTTTCACAAAAGAAAGAAAAAACACAGACAGTGAAAAAAGTTAAATACAAAAAAATGATATATACATATAGAAATCACATACACACAAAAAATACGCAAATACAAAGATGCACACAGATTTTTTTCAATTAAATTTCCCCTAAGCAGCTCAATGAGCAAAACTGTGTCGGCTATGCCAAAATTTTACAAGTGGCAAAAATCTATTTTGTATAAATTGCTTGGCTCAGCCCTGCTCAAGAGACAAGGTTTAGCAAGCTAGCATACTCCTAAAAACAGAAAAACTTGTTCTAAGTTCAAGACTCTTTAGAAACAAATGTGGCCATTGGCAGATATCTGCTCTATAAGCAAAATTAGCATGTAATCAGCACAGGGCCAATCAGCACTGTCTAGACAGAGGTCAGGGGTTCTGCATCCTCCTAGAGCAGAAAGGAAACTCCTCCTACAAGCTTTAACAAGCGCTCTGCTGGACACTGACAGAGGTCACAAGCAGGGGCGGACTGACCATTTGGAAACTCGGGCACTGCTCGAGGGCCTGGGGTCAGTAGGGGGCCCCATGAGATGCCCCTGGTACCTTTTTCATAGGCTTTTTTGAGTTTGGGCAAGGACACAGGGGCCCCATGATCCCCTATTGCCCGGGGGCCCCATGAGTTGTCAGTCCGCCCCTGGTCACAAGACATCTCTAACTGCTGATGAGAAAAGGTATTTAGCAGTTTATATATACTAAATAATTGCATTTCTGTGTTCTGTGGGAGACCAGATATAGTGAATGCAGGGTCCTGGGTTTAGTAACACTTTAAGTACTAGAGGAATTATCTTAAATATAAATTGATTTTGGTATCTTAAATACCAGTTGACATGCTTAAGTTATTTATCAGAGGGATTAGCCAATATATCAGCTGATGTGCTCAAGAAATACTGTACCAGGGGCGGACTGACCATTTGGAAACTCGGGCACTGCCCGAGGGCCCGGGGTCAGTAGGGGGCCCCATGAGATGCCCCTGGTACCTTTTTCATACGCTTTTTTGAGTTTGGGCAAGGACACAGGGGCCCCATGATCCCCTATTGCCCGGGGGCCCCATGAGTTGTCAGTCCGCCCCTGTACTGTACATAAGGAATGGTCAATGTACCATTAAGCATTACCATTATACAGCACACACAGGGTTTTGTTGTCCTTGTATTATATCTGATTTATTTGTAGCGTGCACTCATGTATTGCAGAGACTGGTGTATATGATGTTCAAACATTTGCCTTCCTGCAAATAGATATAGTTACAAAAGTGCTGAGTAAGAAAAAAACTTTCTGTAAAGTTTATTACTTTATTCTGCTCTGATTTAATCTGAATTTCTAACTTTGCTGATATGAAAATAATAATGCATTCAGTTTCCCATAGAGATCATATTAATTTTCAACAGCTTCTCAAGGTTTTTTTGTTTTTTTAAGTCCTGCCATTTATGTTGCATCATCTACTGCCTAATTAAAATACCAAGAGCTATCAGTTCATATATAGTATACTCTATGTAACACAAGCATGAAAATAGGACACAGGTGTGACACAGGTGTCACCTACTTTGATAGATACATTTGATCAGGGGCGTCCCTAGGGTTGGTGTCACCTGGTGCAGTAACACTTGGTGTCACCCCTCCGAAAAAATCCCAGCAGGATGGATTGGATCTGCGGATTGAGCATAATGGATCAGACTCCGATCTATTATGCTCAATCCGCAGATCCAATCCATCCTGTGGGGATGACACCAGACCCGCTCCAAAAAATAATTAAGTTTTGAAGCAAGTTGACGATCCCCACAAGATGGATCGGATCTGCGGATTGGGGAGCATAATGGATCAGACTCTGATCCATTATTCTCAATCTGCAGATCCAATCCATCCTGCGGTGATCGTCGGCTTGCTTTAAAACTTACCTTTTCGTGGAGCGGGTCCGGTGTCACCACGTGCAATAGGTGTCACCCGGTGCGGCACGCACCCCCCGCACCTGCCTAGGGATGCTACTGCTTTTGATTTGATGCAGCAATAATACTACAGAATTACACTGGTGAAAGAGATATAAAATTGAATTACTCACTGTATGTATTAGTTAGAGTATATCTAAACTAAAGACCAAAATTGTTACATTTTTTAGCTACCAATATTCAGTTGTGGTTGATGTGTTTGTTTTATATTTTTGGACATTTTTTTGCAGGTATGGAAAAATACCTGTAGGTCCCTCCAGAAATCCTGTGTCTCTGCAACTTCCTCAACCAAGATGATCAGACAACTTTTCTCAAACAATGTCATCAGCTTCAAACAGTTCTGTTCTTTGGACCACAGAATACTTCACTCCTGTCTTATGGAGGTGAGGAGAGGGAAAGGTGTTTGTAGTCTAAATCAGGAGAGCAACCTAAGGAGACTATGCTGGTCCTCCATGGATCCAGTCCGGGACGGGACAAGGGGTGGGCAGGAGAGGCGGCTGCCCTGGACGCAGCGGTTTACTGTAGGGATGGGGCACCTTCCTTCTGCTACAAGGCTAACAGAAATAGTGACAGTGGCAGTGATTTTGACACGCAAGTGACTGCTGGGTGTAGGATCCCCTAAGCTTGCACATCATGAATGGGGGGGGTTTGGAATCGTTGCCCTGGGCACTGGATGACCTTGTCCTGGCACTGGATGCAGTACGGGAAGTGAGGACGGGAAAGGTATTACTGACAGGTTTACCAGGTGAAAATAAAGGAAAGTAAATTGTGAAAAAAGAAATCTAATACAGTTATACCAACGAATGTGCTTTCAATGCAAGTGCAACATGAAGGCATAGGGCTTGGCCATTCTACAGTCATTTAGAGCCTGTTCCACAGCCTCTTTTCTTCCACAAACTGGCTTCCCATATCTGGACATGATAACAACTGTTCTCAGCATGAACATGACTGCTGAAACAACTCAAAGCAACAGATCAGCTTTAATCTTTGAGGTTTTCAAGCACATTAAAAACTGAAAAGGAACTTTTTGGTACAATTGTATATTCTTTATGTTGCTCTAAGCGCATAGCATTGAGGTCTTTACTCACAGCTCTGACCCCAATCTGAGTGTTCCCGGTGCAGCTGCACTAACAGCTTTTGCAGCAAAATTCGCATTGGAGACTTAGTTTTAAATTATTTTGTACAGATTGGCTATAACTTGCTAGTAAACCCAAAAGGATCATGGATAAGGAGTATTTTGGATGCAGGAAGTCCACCATACTGTCTGTATGTTACTAGGGAAGGTCAGGTGGGAAAGTAAGTTGTGACAAGTGGAACTAAACCCTCCTATCCTTTTCAGCCAAGGAAGCTGCCATCTTAGCCTCTGTTTGATCTCTGACTGCCATGGTGCTGCACATGTGATCAGCAATGACACCAGCAATTTGATGGTTTGACAGTTTGGTTGAGAGCACAAGCAAGTGTGACAGCATATCCAGCATGTAGGGAATGTGATGGTGTTTGAAACCATTAATTCGATGGGTCTAGTTCCACTATAATATCTCAGAACATTGTTTAAAGCAGTGGTTCCCCTCTGCTAGGAGTTCTCATTTAGGACCTCTGGTAGCTTCTTTTCTCCTCTCCCCCCCTCTTCTCCCTTTCCTTCCTTCTGTCCCCCCCCCCCCATTTTTTCCCCTTGGCTCCCCCCTCCCTTCCCTTCCTTCTTCCTCAGTAGATCTGAAGAAGAAGGGACCCCCCCCCATTCGAAACGTGTCAGCTTTACCGTGAGAGTCTCCCCTCTCGATGGGATTCGCACGTGTCTCTTAATCCAGTATTTCGATTTTGGATCCTATATTGCTACTTTTGTGAATATATTTCTTAAATTAATAAATTTACCAATTGCTTACTAAGGTAATGTGCAAGGTTGGTGCGCTTTGTTTTTGTTCTTCACTACAGTTTGTATCGAGCTTCCCCAGCTTCGTGTTAGAGCCGCACAACCTTTGATCGGTTTTGGACGAACTTTCATATATCCTATCATATATTGTTCCATCTCCCCTCTTCTGATTTGGGTCCCTGAGCACAGAAGGTGTTGTATTTGTTTCTAATGAAGCAATATTGGACTGATTCTTCATGATAGCTGTCTGTATGCAGTTAGTTTTGCTTCTCCTTTCCCTTTGTCCTATATTTGATGTTGTGCAATATATATTGTTAATGTTATCTGTATTATACTATACCTACCATGTCAAATGTTCACATTGCCTATCTGTTGTAATGTTTTTCCTTTTGCAATAAAACACCCTGTTTTTTTAAAAATAAAAAATTGGTTGTTCCCAAACTTATGCCTGGTACACACACTTATGCCTGGTACATGAGAATATCAGACAAATGGTCGAAGAGGTTACTTAAGTTACGCACAAATTCTCGTAGGACAGAAAACAACTACAGAAGTGAGGTAACGTATTGTATTGTAATGTATTCTTTTATTTTCAAGCATGCGTGGTCTTAGTCTATTGATTTTTTACAGACGAATATTGTACTGATTAACCTCCTCGGCGGTATGATTATTTCCGATTTTTTGTGCTGAAAGTGGTACCATTTTTTTGCATGGAAATATGTAGTTTTTTATTGTAGGCTGTAATTATTAGGAATAACTCACTGAAATCTGCCCGAACAAGAGTCTAGTAAACATCCCGGGTATGATAAAATGTGAAACACGAAATCATAAATTATAATTTAATAAATAATCATAAAAAATAATAATATAATAATAATAAAAAATTTAATTCAATAATATAATCAAACCAAAAACACTGAAATTTGAAATACAGAGGCAAATTCGCACATTGCTGAGCAAAGTCACAAAATCGTTTTCAGTGTCTGATGACGAATTTCCCCACGAATCATTATCACTCAATTCTGCAAGTGGTTCTGATTTACTATCGCTGTTCTCTAGCTGGTCTAAAACCGCTGTTGACATAAAGGGACGCTTTTTGGACGCCATAGACTTTTCTACGTTTGCAGGCAGAAAGAACAGTCAAAATGCAGACAGGGAGCAGGACAAAGCAGTAGGGACAAAATATATGTGAAATGCATTGAAACAGCAATGTTTTACTATGTAATAGTGATTTTGAAAAAAATTACATTTTTTAAAACTTTCAAATTTGCCGCCGGTTCCGGCGCCCGTACGTCCCGACGTCACAGGGACCGGAACACGGAAGCCGGATGCCGGCATCGGCCGGAGGAGATGGCCGGGGATGCTGCAGGGGACACATCTTGGGAGCGAAGGACAAGGTAAGTGCTGCAGGGACTCCCTGAGCAACGCTGCATGGTAAGCCCGAGTGTAGCTCGGGGTTACCGCTTTTGGTACTCAAATTTTACGCCGAGCTACACTCGGGAATACCGCTAAGGAGGTTAAATGAAAATCGTTTGCTCTGCTATCATACAAGAAATATTTTTGCGCTTGTCCCTTCAGATATTATCATATGAACTGCCATGATCGGCAGTTGAAAGCTTTGTACTAGTGATCAGATTATCGTAGATTCCTCCGAAAGTGATTTTTTTCATCCAATATTCTCATTGTGCGTACGGGGCATTGGTGTGCAAGTACCCCCAGCAGATCAGGTTTTCAGCATTTCCTTCACCTTGCTCAGACGCATTAAATCAAGGTCAATGGCTTGGTATTTATGATAGCTATTTTATCTCAAAGTATAGCCTGTTGAGGATACTTGAGGAGTGAGGTTTGGAACCACCAGCTGAGAGTTATATCAAAGTCTCCCACGACCTAACCTCCGCATAGATGCTATGATAACATGCACGTGCTAAGGGGGGTGTGGTGCGATGGTATAAAAATTAGTATTTGATAATAAAACATCACCCTTTAAAATGCACAAAATCCTGAATAGCTGAATCTGAAATAAAAGCAATGAATGTTTTCACTATCCTAGAGGACATATCACTTTGCGGATCAGAGCCCAGTGCAAACTTTGGATTGTGCACCCCCTTACTGCACCCTCTTCATCCCTTTACTAAACCCACACCAGTAAAATCAGTCTGTATATGCAGCAAAGCATGCTTGTTATACTTACTGTGGAACCTAAGGGGTTAATCCTCTGCATTGTGTAAAAAGGATGTTAGAACCTGTCTTCTCTGATCCTCCCCTCCTTCCAGTGTCTCCCAAATATCTCCTGATAAAACAGAGGCTGGGGGGGGGGGCAAGCTGCACATGCTCAGATCGGTGTGTATTGCTAGAGGGTTTGGGTTTTGTTTTTTTTTAAAAAGTTAGACTCCATGTACACGGGACACTTCTGAACTATGGAAAATGACTGCTGGAAAACGTAGGTTAAAAAATGTCTGTTTAGCCGCAATTGCATACCGCATGTATGCGCGTTTATGAGTGTTTGCATTTAGAAGTGTTTTTTAAAGATAACCTCAGGAGACCCTCCCAAATGCCCAGAATGCACTGAAAAATAGTAAATAACTAGTTTAGACATTTTGAGAGAAATAGAGAGAGCAGACGCAGAGAGAGCAGTATTTGTTGAGATTAGCTGTGTTTGGATGTGCTCCAGCTCATTTCTGTGCAGAAATTATTGCAGCAGTGTCTAAATTATTTTCTTTCATGCAAAACCTCAAAGTATGGTGAACAGGTCCATTCGAGTAGCGGGAAAACGCTTTGCAGGCATTTTTCATGATGAAAAAAGGCTCTGGACAGTATCTGGAAATGGAAGAGTTAAAAAAAAAATTTCAACCGCAAACGCTTATAAATGTGGTTAGCCGCATTTGGCTGTGTTTACATGCATTTGGCATTTGAAACGCTGATAAGATCTACTCCTGATCGCAAGTTTTCTGCGTTCAAAAATGACTGTAAACTCAACTGCCTGTAAAGGACGATGTGTACATGGACACATAGGAAAACATTAGGGAGAGTTCAGGGGCTGCTGAAAAAAACGCTGAACAGCTCCTAAACGTCAGTTTATCAGCTGCAGTGTACTTGAGCCCTAAATGTGATCAGCACTCTCCAGACAGAGGTCAGAAGTCCTGCATCCTGCTACAGGAGAATGAAATCTCCTCCTACAAGCTTTAGCCATGTGCTCTGCTGGACACTGTTAGAAGTCACAAGACTGCTCTAACTGCTGATGTTAAAGTGTTACTAAACCCACAACAGTAAAATCAGTCTGTACATGCAGTAAAGCATATACTCTGTGGAACCTAAGGGGTTAATCCTCTGCATTGTGTAAAAAGGTTGTTTGATCCTGTCTTCTCTGATTCTCCCCTTCCTATGCCATTGTCATATGGAGATACAAACATAATAGCAGATGCTGCTGTAAATTTGCATTCAGCCACAGAAGAGTTAACTCTTTAAGTCATCAACATAATTGTCAGTTTTGTCTCACCTTCCCAGCCCACTAGATTTGCACTAGATCTCTTTATTATATAAAATAGATTCAAATGCTAGTTTTACATTTTTGAATGCTATTTTTGTGTAAACAGATATTTACAAATTGCCTATTTACATTTTTGAAATGTTATTCTCCCTCAAGTGAAAGATAATACTCATAATCAATCCCCCCAGGATGTAATAATAGTTAATTACGTGAGCGCAAACACATTACCCAGAAACAATAAACTTTCACATGGCAAATTATGATTTGGTTCTACAAAATGCTGCTTTGATGTATCCACGTGTCACTTGCTAAAAAGAAATAATAAATATAATTTTAAAATAAGTCAATGTGTTTTACATTATATTCCCATAGCAAATGCGGTAAACTCTGTACTGACATACACACTAAACTCAGTGGTGTATTTAGGTTTTGTGCTGCCCTAGGCAACACAAAAATCGGCACCCCCCCTCTGCAGAGAGAGCCTGACATTGACCAACAACACCCCTGCCCCCCACCAGAGAGAGCCTTCCACTACCACTGCCCTCCAACACCAGCCACCATCCCCCATATCGAGAGAGAGACACTCACTTTAACAGCTCCGGACATCCCCAGGAACAAGAGTCGGGCTGTGCATACACCGTCATGAAACTCGCAGCCTTTCTCGGAACCCACCATGTCCCCATGCTGAGTGTGTCCCTTCTTCTGTCCCTTCGTCCAAGGGGCAGAGCTGCCCCCCTGAAAAATGCCGCCCTAGGCAAATGCCTTGTTTGCCTTGTGGTAAATACACCCCTGACTAAACTCCTGTCACTTTCTAGCTGTGTTTAGCACAGCCTGACCAAATCTGCAGAGTTTATATATGTTCTATTTCTAAGTTAAAGACAATGAAAGTGAAAAGGACCACATTGTTTCACTGGTTAAAGGTAAACTCCTGGGATGTCTGGAAATCAACCTCACTACTACAGTGATAACTGCAATTGTTCTCTTTCAAACGCCATCTTATTCTTTGATATACCTCCACGATCCATTCTTTCTGGACAGTATAGTCACATACTGACTTAGCACCATCCACAGGCAGCTTAGCTCTTAAATAAGACACAGACATTGAATTCAATACAGTTTTACTTCAGTTAATTGCAGTACATGAGATATTATTTCAGAGTTATTTCAGTCTTTTTAAGTGTAAGCCCTTTCTCTGCAAAAAACTAACACTGACTGAGGGAACACGGAAGAAGTAGGAGGGTCTAGCTAGGACAAAACTAACTAGCACTAAACAGGAAGGGAGAACAGAGGAAAATTATAAACATCACATTAGTAAACAAGGTGTAGTGGCCTGAAACTGCCACTAGATGTCAGCATAATACATATAAATAATAACCTTATGCAGTTCAATACAACAAAGAAAAATGACAAAAAAAGTGGAACAGAACAGCAATCTTTGGGGGTAGAGAGAAGGGGTGGTTGTGCTATGATCTTCACCTTGCCCAATCAGAGAATGCCCTGTATTCCTTCAAAAAAGGAACAGAAGCCTGTACAACTGTGCAAGACTGAAGGCAAGGCTGGATTTCAGCTTTATATATTTTACAAAAAAATACCAGATATACCTGAATCTGTTGTCAGCTTTCTGTGATCCCCAGCACAACAGGGTTTAACCACTTGTCTACCAGGCACTTATATCCCCTTCGTGCCCAGGCCAATTTTCAGCTTTCAGTGCTGTTTCACATTGAATAACAATTGCGCAGTTATGCAACACTGTACTCATATGAAATTTGTATAATGTTTTTCACACAAATAGAGCTTTCTTTTGGTGGTATGTAATTGCTGCTGGGTGTTTTATTTTTTGTGCTATAAACAAAAAAAAGAGCAAAAAATTGGGGGAAAAAAATGTTTTTCTTTGTTTCTATTAAAAATTTTTGCAAACAGGTAATTTTTCTCCTTCAGTGATGTGCATTGATTAGGCAGCACTGATGGGCACTGATAGGCGGCACTGATGAGGTGGCATTGATAGGCAGCACTTATGGGCACTGATAGAAGGCACTGATGAGGCAGCACTGATAAGCAACAATGATGGCCATTGATAGGCGGCACTGCTGGGCACGGATAGGCAGCACTGCTGGGCACTGATAGGCGGCACTGCTGGGCAGCACTGATGGGGGGCACTACAAGGCACTGATGGACACAGGTGGGTGGCACTTATGGGCATTTGTGGGCAGCACTGCTGGCACAGGTGGGTGGCACTGGTGGGTGGTACTGCTGGGCACTGATCATCAGAGCACTGATCATCAGTGCCCTGATGATCGGTGCAAATCCATCCTCTGACAATTGCCGGTTATCAGCAGTACTTTTCTCATGCTGAGACAGCGATAACTGGCAACTGTATTTACACGATGATCTGCTGTGTCATTGGATATGGCTGATCACGTGGTAAAAGGCCACTGTGACTGGCCTTTTAGCACATCACGTGATCAGCTGTGTCCGTAGGACACAGCAATCACAGAGATCGCCGAGGGCGCGTTCTGGGAGGACGTCATATGACGCCCTCCTAGAACTGGACAACCGCGCTGTAGCAGTCATTCAAGTGGTTAATAAAGATCCTCCACATTGCACAGAGAGGTCAGTCTCCCTTCCTGAATAATTATGGAAGGGGAATGCAGAGGATTGACCTGATCAGTGCACTGCTGCTCCTTCATTGTCCAGTCACAGGCTGGGAACATATGCTTACTTCATGTAAAGCTGTGAATCGGTCTAATTTTGGTACATGTGTACTGCTCAACAGAAGCCTAATGAGCAGCTTCTGTCATACAGTCCTACTGGAAAACCAGCCAATGGCTGCAGTGCTGATCTGTGTATTCTGAGTCCCCATTTTCAGAATACAACAGTGTAATGAGAGAGATCTCTGCAGCCCTGAGCCACACACCTAAAAATTTGGGTCTCCAGGGTTCACTGATATTCGCACAGGTAGGACAGATTGTTCATCTTGCATGTACATTTGGCCCTTCAAACTGCTCCCCTGAAAAAACGCAGTAAAAGCACATATGTGTTTTTTTATGCATTTTCTGTTTGCCTGTCTCCCAGCATGCACCTGTGAAACATGGTCGTGTGACTTAAAAATTGCACCAAAGAAGCAAACACGGTACATTTTTACTACTTTTTTGGTGTGTTTTACATTGATTTCAACAGAAGGGGTGTTTTTAGCGCACTGGAGCACAAAGGTTACAGCACGCAGGACATTTAAAAATGCACCACACCCGCAGCGCACTGGTGTGAAGAGTTCCACAGGATTTAAAGGCAAATATTTTATTGGGTTTTCCTTGCACTTTTAGCAGAGTAAAATTGCAGAAAAAAACACATCAGTGTGAAAGGGCCCTTAGGGTGAAGGCTAGCTGCAATGGAGCCTTTTTTTCCAACCTTGGAACTTGAAAATGGGAAACACCTAGGAACAGTGAAGACACGCGAAGCACACTGCTATGGATGTGGCTAACATGTTGAACATTGGGCATGGCTTAAAAGGAGCATTGTTAGAGTTTAAAGTGGTTATAATGTCAAAACATTTTTTTACCTTGATGTGTCTATAGGCACACACAGCCCGACTCAGTAGCATGCCCTCAGAGCACACAGCTTGCTATAGGGGCACCCAAAGGAAGAAGGAGCTGACAGCACCAGTGGGGGACCGCTTGGAGGAGGTAAGGGATGGCTCTTTGCAATATCATTGCACAGAGCAGGCAAGTATAACATCTTTTTTTTATGTTAAGTTGCCGTTAAAATCACTTTAAGCCAACATACAGTATACACTGTACACTGCAGTCCTTGTATCCACAACATACTCCATAATTACTGTGCCATGAGTGAGAGAGACTCACCTACATCAACCTAAGCAGGAAAAAAAAACAAATAACAAATATGGCTATATGTGTACACATAGATACAGTCAGGGGATTGTTGCTAATATTAAACAAAGTATACAAAGTCCCCCTTCACATCAGAAGTCCCCCTTTATGTCAGAGTCCCTCCCTTCATATCAGGAGTTTCCCCTTTGACATCAGAGTCCCCCTTTACACCAGGGGTTCCCTTTACATTAGGAGTTCCCCCTTCACATCAGTAGTCCCTATTTAAATTAGAAGTCTCCCTTTAAATCTGGAGTCTCCTCTTACATCAAGAGTCCCCTTTATATTAGGAGCCCCCTTTCCCATCAAGTGCTCCCCCTTCAAAGCAGATACACAGCAGCCAGTCCTACACAGGGGCCGACTGACAACTCATGGGGCCCCCGGGCAATAGGGGATCATGGGGCCCCTGTGTCCTTGCCCAAACTCAAAAAAGCCTATAAAAAAGGTACCAAGGGCATCTCATGGGGCCCCCTACTGACCCCGGGCCCTCGGGCAGTGCCAGAGTTTCCAAATGGTCAGTCCGTCCCTGGTCCTACAGTTCAGTAAATAAGCTCCATCATGAAACCATTCAGCAGTTCTGGAACTGCAACAAGTCAGGATAGGTCTAGCACTGTCACATGGCAGTAGCAGAAATTTCTGATTGGCTGCAGTTCCAGGACCATTGATTGGTAACGTTACAATGGCAGGATTGGCTGCTAATTCTCGTTGCCTGTAATTTCTCTTGCCCTTCATCTTCCTGTGCAGGAGAATGCATGAACCATGCACAGCCCTTGGGGGAAATGGTGGATAATGCTCAGCTGTGTGGATCTGTGGGTTTAATGGCAAAATCCAGGGCAGTCCTGCAGAATCTGGGACTGTTGGGAGGTATGAAGCAGGACTGATATGAATGATGAGCCTTTATTTATTGAAAGCGTTGTCACTTAACACCTTCACACTAGAAGGATAGTACAACCGACATGTCCATACTTTGAACATACATAATATACATTACATTATATACACTTCAGTAACTTATATGGCTCATATACGCTTTCTTTCTCTATCCTTCCCAGGGGAAGAAGAAAACAGTTTTTTTTTTATTAAAGTGTCCTGAATTAATATTATTTATTCTGCACATGGCTGTCTTGGTTCTCAGCAGGAACAGAAAGACCACATGGGTGAGGAGACTTGCACATCCCCAAGGAAGACGGACCCAGTCACAGCTGCTTCCCCTACAGCTATGGTACAGCTGGTTTGGATCTCTGTTTTTAGGCTGTCCAATTTGCAATGACTGTATCTGTTTACTTGCTTTTCTCTTTTATATTTGCAAAAAAGTGCTTGTACAGTGTAAGTTCCAGCCACGGGCCTAGGGTCAATGTTCCCATCTGATCTTGAGCTATGGTTTCCCTAAATTGATTAACTCTCAGCAGTACATTTATAAATGTGACATATTATTATTACCCATTCTATCATTATACTGTATATTTAAATTTCATATTAATATATATATATATATATATACATACATACACACATATATATATATAGAGATATATATATATATATATATATATATATATATATATATACATATACACACACACACACAGATTCTGCAATGTAGCATAATAGATTCTGCCATACAGCAGAGCCATGATAAGCTGCTTACCGCAGGTGGGAGTTCCAGCTCTGATCAGCAGCTCACAGACGATACACTATTTTGCCAAAAGTATTGAGCCAGCCCTCCAAATCATTGGATTCAGGTGTTCCAATCACCTCCATGGACACAGATGTATAAAATCAAGCACCTAGGCATGCAGACTGCTTCTACAAATATTTGTGAAAGAATGGGTCGCTCTCAGGAGCTCAGTGAATTCAAACGTGGTACTGTGATAGGTTGCCACCAATAAGTCCATCTGTGAAATTTCCTTGCTACTAAATATTCCACGGTCAAATGTTAGTGGTATTATAACAAAGTGGAAGCAACTGGGAACAACAGCAATTTAGCCACAAAGTGGTAGGCCACGTAAAATGATAGAGCGGGGTCAGCACATGCTGAAGCGCACAGTGCGCAGAACTCGCTAAAGAGTCAGTAGCTAAAGACCTCCAAACTTCGTGTCCCCTTCAGATTAGCACAACAGTGCAGACAGAGCTTCATGAAATGGGTTTCCATGGCCAAGCAGCTGCATCCAAGCCTTAAATCACTAAGTGCAATGCAAAGCGTCGGATGCAGTGGTGTAAAGCACACCGCCACTGGACTCTAGAGCAGTGGAGATGTGTTCTCTGGAGTGACGAATCATGCTTCCCTGTCTGGCAATCCAATGCATGTACCTGGGGTTCACAGTTGCCAGGAGAATGGTACTTGCTTAACTGCTTTGTGCCAAGTGTAAAGTTTGGTGGAGGGGGGATTATGGTGTGCGGTTGTTTTTTAGGGGTTGGACTTGGTCCCTTAGTTCCGGTGAAGGGAACTCTTAAAGCATCAGCATACCAAGACATTTTGAACAATTTCATGCTCCCAACTTTGTGGAAACAGTTTGGGGATGGCCCCTTCCTGTTCCAATATGACTGCGAAACAGTGTGCAAAGCAAAGTCCATAAAGACATGGATTAGAGAGTTTGGGGTGGAGGAACTTGACTGGCCTCCTGACCTCAACCAGATAGAATAACTTTGGAATGAATTACAGCAAGACTGCGAGCCAGGCCTTCTCGTCCGACATCAGTCCCTGACCTCAAAAAAATGCGCTGCTGGAAGAATGGTCAAACATTCCCATAGACACACTTCTAAACCTTGTGGACAGCCTTCCCAGAAGAGTTGAAGCTGTTACAACTGCAAAGGGTGGGCCAACTCAACATTGAACCCTACGGACTAAGTGGGATGCCATTAAAGTTCATGTGTGTGTGTAAAGGAAGGCGTCCCAATACTTTTTGGCAATATAGTGTATGTTGTCTGTTTCATAGTTGGAGACATTGCCACCAAGAATGAATGCAGCAGAATGTGAACCCTTCCACAGTTTTTCATTGCACCTCTGAGATGTCACAAAACCTGGTAGCAATATTTTTTTGTAATCGCTCATCTCTACTTTCAGTCCAGCCATGACTATTCTGTTCTCCTCATCATGAATAAATTCAATACAAAACATCTCCAGCCTAAACACTGTCAGACAGAACAATAATGAATACCACTGTGATATGAATCACAAAGAAGACACAAAACATTGAGGCTTAACTCTTGAAAAACACTCCACCAGGTGCATACTGGAGCATACACAAAACAATGTAATTATTTTTCAGCACACCACAGATCTTCAATCAAGTCCAAACAGTTTTTATTGTGGAAAGATTGCATATCAAACAGTGTAGTGCAACGTTTAGGATCCACGCAGGACCCCTTTGTCAGCACATGCCTGACGAAGGGGTCCTGCGTGGCTCCATGGTGTGCTGGCGAATTTTTATGGTAAGTCTTAAACAGGCACATAATTCCTAGTTATCAATAAAGAGTGCTAATTCCTAAAGAACCACTATCACCAAAAATACTGTCTTCTCACAACATCATGCAAACAACACGTGTCAATAGTATCCAGTTTATGAATTACTATTTTTAATTTACATATCTTCATATTTTCCTCTGAATTCCCATACAGGCCAAGCTGTCCATGCAAAGTCCAACCAACCCACCTCCTGTGAGCCAGGAGACACTCATGCCTAAGTTATGCCTAAGCTCACAATAGTGCTCCTAGGCAGTGCAGCATTCACATATTGAGGGGTAAAGACTGCCAAGTACTGCTGCCAGAGGAGAAGAGGAAGGATCCATGACAATATGGGACCTGCCAGAAAATGTAAAGTATGTATAAATAGCTTTTTATTAAAAAAAACAAAACAAGCAGGGTGACTTCAGGAAGAAGGGGGTAAGGGGTGGGGGGGGGTCTATAAAATAGCTCCCCATAAGAATTTAGTGTTAATTAACAGTGACATCAAATAGCCAATAGCATATGCTGTTTGTGTGTCTATTGCATAGGTTAGAAAGAGCACAGGACCAGATGCCTCCAGGACATATTAAAGGGGAAAAATTATTTTATGTAGTATGCTTGCTGCAGAACACATACCAGTGTTACCCAACTACAGTACCAGGTCAGTGACTTCTACTTTTAGAGCACAATATAGAATATGCCCCTTTTTTACGCCTAAATATATATGCACAAACCTCATTTTTTTATGGAACTTACCTAATACATCTTACACCTTTTACATCTAACCATATTTTCACGCATTTTCATAAAGCTAAAGGCTTTAAGTCAAGCAATCGCATTACAGCGCACATCTAGGTTTATGTTTGACATTGAGAAGAGTCTGTGGGTTAATTAAAATATGTTTCCATATATATATTTAAAAAAAAAAAAGGCACGGCTCGATTACGCTGTAAATCTACATCAGACAGCATGACAACAAAGGGTACAGTTTTAATGAATTATGCATGTGATCTGCATTTTCTGCCAGCTGGTAATTGACAAGTGTCACAGCATTGTCAACAAGTTCCAGTTATTATGGGCTACATATCAAACACAAGCTCCTTATATCTGATCCCCCCCCCTTCCCCCCCAAAACAGTGTCACGTATTATTAAGAGTCTGTCAGTTTCACAGATGAACACTGAGCCTTTTTATGCATTATGGGCAAAATGACATAAAGGGCATCTATTGCCACACACGGGTCTCACACCACTGGTGAAGTATAACACAATATAAACATCTTATTGTATGCAAGATTAGGAATACTTAATAGGGAGTCAGAGTGGTGTAAAATATAAATACATGTCCTTAAAAAGCTGCAGAAGATTTAAATTGGACTACACTGTTATTTATGATGCTAGGCTATTTTTAATGATATACCATTGAATTCATTTTTTTTTCTTAACTAGAATAAATATTTAACCAGTCTGTCTGGTAAAAATAACACATAGCATCAATGTTGTAAAAAAAATAATAAAACAACCATTAAAAGGTAGCATTATTTAATTTTTAATAATTAATTAATAATGTAATTTAGATTTAGGTTTAGAGGCTTTAAAGGTTTAGTACTTTCATTACTGATAATATTATAGATAAATGCTAGTGGTTTATTTCAACAAGTAGAATGAGACATCCCTTGTAATGGTAAATTCAAGTCCCCAAGAAATATACAATGGAGTCCACGCCAAAAATGATCATTTGAGGCCTGTTGGCCCACTTTTATTAAAGAGAAAAGGAAACGTTCAACAACAGAACAGTTGCCCATGCAGGGGTATCCACCATCCATACAAAAGAAAGTAAGGTTCAGCCTCCTGGCTTTCTTTAGCAGCAACGCTGCTTAGGCTTTGTGACTTGGTCCTCTTCAGCATATAATAGCTCCCCTGTATTTGTGCACAAACACTGTACCTCGGTTAGCACCTTTTCACAGCTTCCATGCTGCTCCAGCACCATGCAGCCCTCTGGCTTCTCCCTTGCACACCTGGACTCCTCAGGAGGGTGCAGCCCAGAACCCTGGTTCTGACTTTAGAAGTGACCCACACACACCTGCACAATCAGTCTTCTGGCTATTCCCAAAGCCTGGTCCCAGGATTGGAGATTTACTTCTACCAAGATCACTATGAAATCTCCAGGCTCCAGGTCCCAAACCAAATGTTACCAAAACAGTTTCCTCCAAATTAAATAAGCATTTTGGAGCCCCTCAACCTCTCAACCTGCCTAGTTGAGAACCCTGGGCACCACACGCCATGACAGGGAACCATACTGTCACAAATTATATATATATATATATATATATATATATAAATCAGGCCTTGAGCATTGGTTTTGTTGTTTTATGGAGGGGAATAAACTTGGATGGGGTATAGGGGTATATAGGATGCGCAAGGAAACTGAAGTCTGAGGACAACTTCCTGAACTATCCACAGCTTCTCTTCTCTCGGACACACAGTCTCTGTTGGAGTGCTAGCCAGCAGCTCCAGTTGTACCACCCCAGACTCTAGATGAACTCCTCTTCACCCAGCAATCTGAAGGTTTTCTTCCTTAGCAGGGCTAATCTGGTTTCCCACCGGAGTGCTCCTTTCCTTATCCACTCAGGGGGTGCAGGTGTACTCACTCAGATCCTCTTCTGTACAGTTTGTGGAATGGTGCTTCTACCAGGCCTATCAGCTGGTTGGCTCTTTCCTTGCCACACAGTTGGTCCTCTTTCAGGGAACCAGTGAGTCCTGAGGTTTCCTCCTGTCCAGCTGCAGCCTCTCAGGCAGGCCCCATCGCAGCAGAACTCCTGGCAGCCTTCTTCCTCCAGCCTCACATCTTCCTGACTCACACGCCTCTCCCACCACCACTCTCAAACTCCAACTCACACTTCTGCTACTGAGCAAACTCTAACACCTCTTAAGGGAGTCCAGCCCCTTGCCAAGCCTCTGGTTGGAGATTGGCTGAGGTTCCTCAAAGGTGCAGCTGACCACTCCTCAGATCCACCCTCTGCCTTCACGGCCCTCCTCCGAAAGCCTCAGAGCAGGGGGAAATTCCAGAGGGGCTGGCCTGCAGAGTCTCTCAGCCATCAACCCCAATTTGACCCCTCTGACTACTACACCTGAGCTGCTATTCAGTTCCTGTCTAACCATTAGGGATCTAGCTCCACCTAGTGTAACTAGGAGGGTGCTATATATTTATATACTCACTGGCCACTTAGGTAAACCTTGCTAGTACCAGGTTGGACCCCCTTTTGCCTTTAGAACTGCCGTAATTCTTCGTCGCATAGATTCAACAAGGTGTTAAAAACATTCTTCAGAGATTCTGGTCCATATGGACATGAGTTACTGTTGCCTTTATATAATATCAAACCAGTCTGCCCATTAACCTCTGACTTCTGACATCAACGAGACATTTTCATCCACACAACTGCTGTTCACTGGACATTTTCTCCATTTCGGACCATTCTCTATAGAACCCTAGAATGGTTGTGTGTGAAAATCCCAGTAGATCAGCAGTTTTTGAAATACTCAGAGCAGTCAACAACCATGCCACGTTCAAAGTCACTTAAATCCCCTTTCTTCCCCATTCTGATGCTCAGTTTGAACTTCAGCAAGTTCTGTTCACCACATCTACATGCCTAAATGTATTAAGTTGCTGCCATGTGATTGGCTGATTAGCAATTTGTGATACCAAGCAATTGAACAGGTGTACCTAATAAAGTGGCCGGTGAGTGAATATATATATATATATATATATATATATAAATTCCTCCTAGATTGTAAGCTCTAACGAGCAGGGCCC
The DNA here is from genome assembly GCF_062004578.1 of Staurois parvus. Classification (NCBI taxonomy): domain Eukaryota; kingdom Metazoa; phylum Chordata; class Amphibia; order Anura; family Ranidae; genus Staurois; species Staurois parvus. The sequence goes on from NW_028318241.1 coordinate 1,077,111, forward strand.
TCTGTTTCCTCTTGTACCAAATTGTATTGTAACTGTAATGTCTGCCTTCATTTTGTAAAGCGCTGCTCAAACTGTTGGTACTATATAGATCCTATATAATAATTATGATATACTATATGAATATAATATATTTATTTATTTCTAGGGGGTTTATCATATATCTAAAAATGAAATATCAGTACTCTTTAAAGGATAGGTTCACCTTTTCGGGAAGAATTTCACTTTTCATAATAAATAGAAGCATTTTACAATGCCATTTCTGGCCCAGCCATCCCAATGAGCTTTCTTCTCATTTACCTTATCCACAAGAGATTTAAAATCTTGTCAGTTTATTTGAAATTTTTAAATGATTTTCAGATTACATCACTTTCTGTAGATCATCTCTTAGCATTCATTTCCTTTAAACCATCTTCCAAGAGCCTTCACTACCTTGTTGCATCAAAGAAGAGGGTGTGATAGGGTGTGTTCACCACTCTGGACCACATCCCCCTCATTTCAATACTACCTTCTACCCACTTTCTATACAATCTCATTGTACAATCGCTTTCAGATCTCCTATCAGCTGCAGTGGGTATAGAAAAGAGTCACCCCGTTTAAAATAATCACATTTTGTTGCTTTGCAGCCTGAAATGAAGACAGACACAGTTTTTGTTTTATCTAGCTGTATTTACTCTGTGCAACTTATAACATCCAAATGAAAGATACAAGTCAGACAAAAATAATCAAAAACAGTTTCACTGAGTTGAAAAAAGGATCACTCCCTTGTGTCAGTAATTTGTTGAATTAATTATTTTGCTTTAATTCCAGCCTTTAGTCTGTTGGGATATGTCTCTACTAACTTTGTGTAGAGATGTGCTGGTTGCTTTAAATCTTAAACAGCAGTTGCAAAGCATTTTTTTCTTTTCTCTCTTTGTGAGTGACAGGGAAAGCAGGACTCTGCTCTGATTGGTTGTTGCTACAGCTGAGAAGGATCCACCCATAGCAGCACTGTTGCAGCTGAACTTATGATTGGCTGTGGAGGAAAGGAGAGAGGAAAAAGCAAGAAGAAGCACATGTGGGGGAGCAGACATTTTCAGGGGACTGCATAGAGCAAGGGCTCCTGGTGTAAAGTCAGAGTCTCACTCTCTGTGCTGCTGGAACCAATAAACTGGGCTGGGAGTGTGTAGCAGAGGAATTGTTGCAGGACAGTGTGCAAATCAAGGATTGTTCTGCCTGACACTCAGGATTACAGTCACTCAAGTGCATGTGTCTCTCAAAGTTTGGAGCTGCTGAAAGAGAGAGGATTTCTACTAGTGTAAAATGCTATCTAGAGGACAATCCAGAAACAGTGAGTACTCTGTGATGAAAGGGAATTTTGATATTGCTGCATTTGCCGTTCATCTCCGGAGAATGGTCATGAGAAAGCCTGCTCTCTAATTCTCAGAGTGACACAGATCTTGGAAAGCCCAAGCTGCTCAGAATTAGCTATTCCTGCTGCTGATTGATGAGAGAACTCTGTCTCTGTATATTACTGGGCTTGTGCTGTGGCTGAAGAGTGTGTTTAGTTCCAAGTCCCCACAGAAGCTTGCTGCTCTGAATATACTGAGCAAGTGTCCGTATATCAGGATTTCACCTGTATGGTAAAGATTTTGTTGAAGTGTTGTTTTTCTTCTATTGCAATGTTCACTGGAAGATTCTGCTTAAAGGAGACTGTGCTATCCTGCTACCCCTGGATTACAAATACTCTCCCATGCAGAGAGTGAGCGCTCTTCTATTGATTAAAGGGCCCCAACGTTGAGAGACTGTAAGTTTCATCCCACTGGCCAGTGGTTAGGTAGGACATTTCTGCTTTAGATAGTACCGCTATAGCAAATGTCAATAAGCTGCTAAGCCTCATTAACAGTCATTGTTTCATGTGTCAATGTCACTCTCATATGTCACCCTAGTCAGTGTGATACTAGTCAGTTTTTGGAGTCTTTGGTGAGTGAATTGTGACTTCTTACTAACTGTGTTATGCAAAGTGGTATCTGTGTTTTATGTACATTACCTGTGTTAAATCAGCTAGTTCTTTTTCAGGGTTTGTCTTCTTCAATAAAACTCATAAAAAATATACTCAGAGTGTCGAAGTGTTCTGGGTATAATCGGAGGTGTCACCAGATTCAGGTGGGAGCTAAACCTATATATCTAGCCAAGTTCCACCCAAGGGTATGCTACATTTGCATATCCAGACTGCAATGTTTGCCCACTCTTCTTTGCAGAACTGCTCAAGTTCAGTTAAATTTGATGACGACAATTTCTGCACTGCAGTCTTCAAGTCATTCCACAGATTTTCAATGGGGTTTAAGTCTGGGTTCTGACTAGGCCATGCAAGGATATTCACTGTTTTCTCCTTCAACCATTGTGTGGTCATTTTTGTTTTGTGCTTTGGGTCCTTGTCATGTTAAACCTTCTTCCCATTGACACCTTTCTGGCAGAGGTTAGCAGATTTTCCTCAAGAATTTGACGGTATTTTGCCCCATCCATTTTTCCTTCTATCCTGACAAGTGCTCCAGTCCCTACTGCAGAGAACTCCCCCCCCCCATACCAGGATATTACCAACCCCATGCTTTACTGTAAGGATGGTGTTAATTGGATGGTGAACCGTATTGGATTTCCGCCAGGCATATTGTTTAGTGTTGAGGCTAAATAATTCAATCTTTGTCTCATCTGACCATAACACCTTTTTCCATGTGGTCTCAGAATCTTCAAGGTGCGTTTTGGCAAAGCCCAATTATGACTGCATGTGGCCTTTCTTGAAGAGTGGTTTTTTTCTTGTAACCATACAAGCCACATTTCTGGAGAATTTGTGATATTGTTGTCACATGCAAACAATGACCACTAAAAAAATCTGACTTAGTGTAGACTTCTGGGAAAGTCAGTATGCCAATCACCCAAGCAGAAAATGACATTTTTAGGGGGCGTTCTGTACACTCTGTGTACACAACACCTCCAGGTAGCCATATTGCATTGCATTTTACAGAAAATTACAGCGCTGCAGATTGAAAAGGAAAGGTCATTTTCAATAACATTGAATTACAATATGACTTGAGTCACAAGCGGAATCACTACCTTATAACACTGCTACTTAAATTCTTCAGGATTCTGCATGGACCCCTCTGATGGACTCTTATTACAGCTAATGGGAAGTGTCTACATCACCAAGGAGAAATGAGGGCACTCGAAGAAGGACCCTCCCACAATACAGTCCAGACCACAGAAAACTGGAGACCCAGACTGTCACGTGACTGTGATTTCAGGTAAGGAATCGGGTCTTTAGGTATACTATTTTAAAAGCCTAATCTAGAGAATAGTTAGAAAGGGGTTCAGGGGTAAAGGTGTTAGGGAAATTGAGACATAGATTTGCAACCGCAGCATATTTGAAAATGCAAGAGTCTGTTGCTGAATCAAACTGCATTGTGCATAGTGGCTAGTTTGACTTAGTTTTGTTATAGTGCACAATTTTGAGAATACTACTTCTACATTCCAAATCATGAAGCCAGAATCTAAAAGAGGATAGAAGTAATAGCTATTCATAAAATATCAATTACGTTTTGTGTTTTGTCTGAAGTTTTAATTTCTTATAGTATGATCTCCAGCATCTATACAGCAAGTGCTACAGACTATAATAAAGTAAGCATTAAACATCAAATATAGCTTTCCCAACACAAACACCTGTAGAAATAAGTTGATTATATACGATTTGTAGCTTTTAATTATAAATTGTTCTGAAATTTCCTGGCACCGTTTACTGGTAACTCTGAGTTCACAGGATGGATACATTTTTATTTTCTTAATTTTTGTGTCTGAGTGCTTAGTGAGTTTCATAGCCTGGCACATTTCACACTACAAAAATGTCTTTCTTCTCTTTATACAGGTGGGATGTGGTAAAGGTGGTGGATGTGGCAGTCTGCAGCATAGAATTCTTGGAGCCTTTTCAAACACACGCACTTTCATTCGCAGAAGTTATTGAACAGTTTTAGAAACTGAGCTAAGATCTAGAATGTTCTTTGGGGGGTAGACACATTCAGTTATATTGTCTATATTATAATTTTTACACTTACTCTCCAAAACAAAAATGCTATATATATATATATATATATATATATATATATATATACACAGTACTGTGCAAAAGTTATAGGCAGTGAACAAATGTTGTAAATTTAGAATGCTTTCAGAAATAGAAGTGTTAATAGTTTATTTTTATCAATTAACAGAATAGAAAGAAAAAGAACAGAAGAGAAATACAAATCAAATCAATGTTTGGTTTGAGCACCCTTTTCCTTCAAAACAGCGTCAATTCTTTTAGGTGCACAGTTTTTGAAGGAACTCGAAAGGTAGGTTGTTCCAAACATCCTGAAGAACTAACCAAATCAATCAGATCTGTATTAGTTTTCTATTCATAGGCTTTTCCCCTTTGTTTTCACCTGGTGATCTGGCCAGTAACACACCTCCAGTATTAGATTGTCTACACTCTAATACCTTTTTAGGCAATCACGGTAACAGTTTTTTATCCATTTGGGATAAAGGTTTTACATAAATAAATAAAATCTGGTCATTGTAAGCACCCCTGACAGTGGTAAATGTCTCAACACTCTAACTAATGGTTTCTCATCAAGGGTTCCATGGACCCCTAGGGTTCCTCCAGAGGTTTCTAGGAGTTCCTTTAGCAATTTTTCCTCTCAAAGAAGTTCCCTCTGACACCATTGATCTTTTTAGCTATCTGTAAGGGGGCAATTCTTCCCCATTACCACAAGTGTAAGGAGCATTCTTGCCACTGACTATCACACTAATGTATCTTGAGCTGTAGATATGAACATTTTTAGCAGGGGTTCCCTGAGACAGTTATTTTAAGAGTTCCTCTGTGTTGAAAAGGTTGAGAAAGGCTGCTCTAACTGATACATTTTGCAGGTGAGCTTGTTCTGTTGAAAAACAACAGACTTGCTGGCTGGATCACCAAGTGAAAATAAAAGAAAGAAAACCTAAAAGAGAAAAACAATGCAGCCATCGCATCTAAGAATTGCTAAGCTGCAATATATTAAATGTTTGCTTTTGGGTTTACTATTGCATTAAAGTATAACTAAAGACAAAACTTTTTTTTGTTTTGACAAAGTGGAGAGGGATTAGAACACCTATAAGGTTTCTTATTGCTGTCTGTGCCCCCGTTAGGGAGATTCACCCCTTCAATTTGTCCTGTTTACCGTTATCATCGAAAGTGAAAGTAAAAGAAACCCCAAATTTTGGGTTGTCCCCAGAATAGTAATAGAAGGGAAATCTTCCAATGTAGACACTAGTTCTTGTGACTTGGGTGGCCCCGAGGAATTCCATTAATTTGCAGGGGTTTTCCTTCACTACCTATTTTGGCTATGGGACAGGAAGTGAAGGTAAATCTCCCCAATGGGACACAGATAGAAAAACAAACTGACAAGGGTTGTAACCCTCCCTTACTTTATCCGAAATGAAAAAAAAAAAAACTTTTGCCTATAGTTCTAATTTAAAGTGATACTAAAGTCTTGATTTTTTTTTTAAATAACAAACAGTCATACTTATCTGCTGTGTGCAATGGTTTTGCACATAGCAGCCTGGATCCTCCTCTTCTTGGCCCCCCCCCCCAGCATTCTTGGCCCTTCCCTCCTGTTGGGTGCACCCACTGCAAGCAGCTTGCTATGGGGGCACCCGAGTAGGTGCTTTCCCGAGCCGTGGCTCTGCGTGTCCACACACAGAAATTCTGAAGAACCCTCTGCACACTGGTATATACCCTTCCAGCAGACTATGCAATAAATAGGGATATTTAGTTCACACATATTGCAATACATGTTTAAGCTGGCCAACTGCGTCAAAGTAATCCCTCTATGGCCAGTCCTACTCTGCCCTGCCTACGCAAATGCTACTGTGGACACAATGCTAGCATAGGGGAAAAGACACAATGGGGAGAGCTACAAGGTTCAGGTCTGGCTAATGACCCAACAATACAACAAACAAGAGATCCCTGTGCTCAAATCCCAACAGCTAGTGCATGCATTTATCCATCAGGTGCTAAAGGGGTGTAACAACATATTAACACTAGAAATTCTGAAGGACATTCACTCACACACAGAGCCACAGCTGAGCCTCGTCTCCTCCCTTTCCTGATTTGTTCATTGGCTGTGATCAGCCAATCAGGAGTGAGAGTCTCCGGAGGACCAAGGCTGTTGTGGACATTGCTGGTTAAAGAGAGGGCTCAGGTAAGTGTTGGGGGGGCTGCTACACACAGAAGGTTTTGAAAAAACCCTTGAGCCTTTAGAACCACTTTAAGTATAATAATAAATACTTAGGCATATATCATTTTTTTCCCTAAACGGGGCCTTTCTGTTGTTATTCTTTGGCTTTCCTTCTCTCTTGAGCTCACCATGCATGTTACAGTCCTTTAGATTTACCAAAAACTATGTAGTGCCGGCCTCATTGGATACAAATTGATTGGTTAGAATAGATACAGTAGGTACTCATATTACAAAGTTATGTTAAATCTAAAGTTGATTGTACAAAGATTGTATGGCCAGAATGCAACATGTATGGAACCCTTAATCACTTGTCCTTCCTATAAAGCTGTATCCCCTGGGATTTTCTTACCAGAAAGCCTCCTTTATCCATCTGCATGCAGTCTTGACAGAAGCTCTCAAACATTAGCTCACAGCCTCCATAAACTCTCACTCAGTTCACCAAACATTTTTTTGAGTGGCCAGCTCAGCAATAACCATCCTATCTAACAGTTACAGCTGCCTGATGCCTGATGTTGTTGGCAAACTGCTTTTAATTGTTCATTAAAGCATTTACATAAAGCAAATATAACAATGAATTTGTATACTACCTGCACTCCACATACAATTGGAAATAAATGGCAGATTGACATGTGACAATGAACTCCCTTACAATTAACATTTCCATTTTTTTCTGGGAAAAATACCTTATGATCACATGACGTTACATAGTTGTAAATAGACACAAGTTCATCAAGTTTAATTTTTTTCTTCATATTTCTTCACACTTTCAAGCCAGCCAATGTCCAAGATAAGTAAAACTAGTAGAATCAAGTTCATCAAGTTTAATTTTTTTTTTCATATTTCTTCACACTTTCAAGCCAGCCAATGTCCAAGATAAGAAAAACTAGTAGAATTTCAAATGGAAATTTTTTAGGAAAATTCAAAGGAAAATATTAAGAACATTCAATCATCGCTCAAATGTAGTTCAAGATTTAATTTGCTTTTAACATTTGATTTCGGAATGCGTGGAGTTTACAGAACGAAAATCACATTCACTGTTAGAAATTCATAACTTCAAGAAAAATATTCTTAAAACATTTTTACTAATAAAAATGTTGAACAAAATTCTACTAGCACATACCCAACTTAACATTACCTAGGTTCCTTATCAATATCTTTATAAACAGAAGATGTAAACCATTAGAATAAAAAAGTAAATGTTTTATTCACATCTGGAAGTGGTAAAGTCCCAGACCCCCTATCCTTGCCCCTAGACAGCCTTGCCTATAAGAACATTTTAAAAATAATGAAACATTTTTAAAAAAATCTGTTTGTCTGTCTGAGTTCTAGGAAAACCCCAGTTCTTCCAGGTATAGGGGATCATGTGACTTTTTCCATTACACTCAGGATGCAGTGTTTGGACGTGAGTTGCCAATTGTCACAGATAGGAAGAAGCACTGACAAGTACCAACACAAAACATAGCCTAGCCCATAGATGAGTCACTGTTTTTCATCCAACCAACAAGTTGAACAAAAAAGACTGACTCATTTCCCCTATCCACACACTTATTTGTGGATGGGGAATCCTTCTCACTGAGTTACTGTATTCTAACAGCAGGGAAACTTTCCCATCAGAATACACTGATCAGCACTTCCAGCTTTATCCCACAGCACTGACTGAGCAGGGAAAATCTGACAGGGCAGTTGTACAGAAGTTGATCTCCCTACCCATACTTGGATCAAAATTTGTCCGGTCCCTGCTGAACCAGCTAAATTTCAATTCATGTATGGCTGGCTTTAGACAGCGATCAGATTCAGGGCTCCAGCAGGGGATAAAGGATGCTGGGGAGTGCAGAGAAGACAGGTATAAACAGATGGAGGCCCAGCTTTCTAACAGAACCTGTCACTTTGCCTTGAATGGGCTTATTTAAAAAGATTATGAACTATAAAAACAATAAATATGCATTAATACGTGTAAACCAGATATGTATTTGACCACATGTCATCACTCACATTACTTTTTTTTGCCATGTCTGAGCTCATTGATGTTCACCAATCCATCTTTATTCTTTACATTTTTAGCAGAGAGTGAGAAAGAGACTAGCCAAGGATGAAATATGACCAGTAGAAGACTAATAGACAGCCAGCTGTGTACAGCTTAATAAATATGGTTCTCTCTACTGTGGCCAATAGGAATCTCTCTCCCAGCTATTCTACTCAGTCAAATCCAGTGGCAGGAAACATGGGGGCAGGCTGGGGTGTGGGGTGGTGCTGGAAGTGCCCAGGCCATGGGGATCCAACTGCTGACCAGGGCTAAATGAATAAGACCCACTGGGCTCTATTCACTAAAGCAGATCACATGAGGTATTTAGGTGATCAGATTCATTTTGCCTAAATATCGCATGCGATGTTGAATATGTCAATTCACTATTTCATTTGCGTTATTTATCTCAAAACACTTGGTAGATACCAAAATGACGTTAAAGTCCACAAAATAAAATAAATAAATGAATTAAGTAGTGGTCCAGGCATGTGGTATTTGAGCCCTAAACACCTAAGGGTAAAACAAATCTTAATGTCTAGGTAAAATTTTGCAACTTTGACGTGTTAGTAAAACCGTACATTTCATCACAACTACTTTGTACATCCAAGTGGATTATACCTTGTTTCAGGACAAATTGGGCTTTCATTTGCTGGTAAATGGTAATCAATATCTCCTGATTTTTTTTTATTATCAAAGGAAAACTGGACCAACATAGTAAAAAAAATATTTTTTTATAAATTTAGCTGTGTGTTTCTTGTTACTACCATAACCTACAGTATCACCGAAGAACAACTCAAAATAAATTTTCTAGCCCTTGATGATTGCAGTGATACCACATATGAGTATGTGATTTGTTGTTTGTACCCGTAGTACAGCCCAGAAACAATAGTATGCCTTTTGTTTTTGTCCTACCTAAAACACTGACACTAACACTAACTGATCCTAATTTAAGTAAAAAAAAAAACAAAAAAAACTGACCTTTGACCCTGAGCCTGACCTTTGACCCTGACCTTGACCCAAACACTAACCCTGGCACTGACCTAGATCAAACCTTGATTTAGTAATTTTTTCTTTTATTTTTTAAATATATATATATATATATATATATATATACATATACACTTCTTTTTCTCTCTGCACAGAGAGAGAATGATACAATGTATCTCTCTCCTCCATTCAGAGAAAAAGAAAACACGGGGGTGGGCTTCACAGTGATCAGGTGGCCCGAAATCAGGAGTTCAAGGTCCCGATTGTTAGTACGGGACCCAGGGCTCTTGGTGACACCCCCGACTTTGTGCTGGGAGCGTGTCCTGCCGCTCCCTTCCAGCACGAAGACAGATACGCAAATATGCGGCCCCACGGAAATGAGACCAGTTCTGTGAGACCATATATTTGTGTGATTTCGGCACCAAGGGATTAGAGAATATAAAAATATAATAGCCAATTTTGAGCAGTCTCTACGTTTTTGGATCAGTTCTCTCAATAGTAAATATTATTTTTATACAGGATTTATATAACACCAACAGTGTATGAAATGTTTTACATCATAAGGGCAGACAGTACAATTAAAATACAATATAATGCATAAAAACATAAATATGGAAAAATAATCATTTGGTTTTATTTACTTAAAGTGTAACTAAGGCAAAAGTTTTTTTTTCATTATGGACAAAGTGAAGAGGGGTTACAACCCCTGTCAGGTTTTTATTGCTGTCTGGGTCCCCATTGGAGAGATTCCCCCTCTCTATTTGTCCTGTTTGACATTATCATTGAAAGTGAACGCAAAAGAAAATCTCAAACTTTGGGTTGTCCCTAGAAAAGTAATAGAAGGGAAATCTTCCAATGGCGAGACTAGCTCTGGAGACCTTGTAGTCTTGGAGACCAAATAGTCTGTGCACTTTGCAAGTTCCTCTAGAGCTTAACCCCTGGTTCACATCTGTGCGGGCCACTATTTGTGCGCCCTGACAGTGCACTTTGATTGACGAAAGCATAGCACCTGACTACAGGTCAGGTGCTATGCTTTGGTCAATCACAGGGCATGATGACGTCACAAGGGGTGGGGTATTCCCGCCCCCTTCTGACATCATCACCCTATTTAAGAACTGTCATCCTAGTGCAGCTGTCAGACAGTGGGAGCCAGCATCGAGAGCGGAGCAGGGTTTTTTTTAATTTTTATTTTTTTTGGGTCAACGGTGGCGGCGGGCATCGTGTTTGACATTGGATCTACTTCGAGAGATATTTTTTTATTTCCGTTTTAATTAAAGGACTTGTCTCCTGTCATTTTTACACTACACTTTTTTTTTTTGTGAATGGGTAGTGGTACCATGTACCCCATACTTATTCACATGGGGGGCGGGATATGGGACTCCCCTTGCTAAAGGGGGCTTCCAGATTCCGATAAGCCCGCCACTCGCAAACCTCTAATACCACCAGCCAGGGTTGTGGGGAAGAGGCCCTTGTCCTCATCAGCATGGGGGCACCATCCCAATGCCGTGGGCATGTGGTCTGCCAGGTCTGTGCTCAGATCAAGGGTCTGGTAGGAATTTAGGGGGGACCCCACTTTTTTGGGGGGGTGGGATTCCCCTTAAAATCCTACCAGGCCTAACTCTGGGGCCCTCCTAACCCTCCTACCAGACCTCCAGGTCTGGTATAGATAAGAGGGGGACCCCACCCTGTTTTTTTTTTTTAAATAAAAATGTTATTTAAAAAAAAAAATGGCAGTCCTGCTGCAGCAGGTTCTATACATTGTACAGATGTGCAGCTTTGCAGGTAGCTTAAGGGGACCCCCCAGGCATGATATTTAAAGGAATTTTTCAATTATTTTTTTTTTTACTTTAAGCAATGCAAAACTACTGCTCCTTTAAAAACAGTACCTTTTGAAAAAATATTTTTCACTGATTTATGTCCCTCAGGGCAGTAACCAGGTCCCTCTGTCCCTTTTATGGCCAATAACTTGCATATAAGCCTTCAAAATGGGCACTTTTGAATTTACAAGTTCGAGTCCCATAGACTTGCATTATGTTCGATGTTCAGGGTAGAATTTTCTTTAGGTTCAAATGTTCTACCGCAAACCGAACGGGGGGGGGGGGGGGGGTGTTCAGACCATCACTAGTACTTAAATAGCACTGTCAATTTACACAGTGCTGTACATATATATTGTACATTCCTATCAGTCCCTAACCCTCAAGGGGCATAAAATCTACGTCCTTAACTAACACACAGATACTAGGACCAGTGTAGACAGGAGCCAATTAACCTACCAGCAGGTCTTTGGAGTGTGGGAGGAAACCGGAGTACCCAGAGGTATGTTGCTAAAACCACTTTTAAGTAGCCCCATTAAAGCATTGGACAAACTATAGTGTTGTAAATCCTTATAATTAACTTCTCCTATTTATTTGGTCTGTTAAATATACCATTGAATGTGTTTTGTTATATCTGTACAATAAGTGCAAAAAATTACTTTTTATTCTCACCAGAAATGTTGTGTGCTGATTACCTTTATGTACTCTCTCCCTGTGCTGACTGATTGATACCAGCTATCCCCTTAGACTACAGAACACTATCCCCCGTGTTATGAAGTTGAGGGAAAGGGTAGACATTTTGTAACAAAATTCCTGTCCTAGGGTGCCAACACTGCTGCTCCACAGCTACAGTAATGTGAATTAGTTTTACTGGTAAGATAACCAGGTGAAAATACAGTAAAGAAGAAAGAGAAAAAAAAAGAAAACAAAGGCAGCCACCACATTTGAGGGCTGGTATACTGAAGTATATTTCATTTTTGTTCTTGGGTTTAGATGCATTTTCAAGTAAACTAAAGCCCATTTTTTTTTTATTCTGGATATAGTATGGAATGGGTAACACCCTGTCAGGTTTTGATGACATCTTTGGCACTTTGATGACATTTTACTTTTTTGTCATATACACATCACAGGAAGTTAGAGGAAATCTCTCCAAAGAGAGAAATATGCCCTCTTACACAGCTGTCATCGGGACAAGTGTCCCACTTTCCCAATTTCCCTTTAAAAAAAAAAAGGAAAACTGTCCCAACCTATAACCAGCCTTAGCAGAAAGGAGCACATGGAAGGATTTCCCAGCACACTTACCAGCCAGCCAACCAAACTGGCCCTTACAGTGTGTGTTAAAAACAGAGGGTTTTGTTTGCACATATTTGCAAATACATGCGTAAGCTGCAGTCCAGCATCAAGCGGCCTCTGCATACTGCTGTCCTAACTCTAACATTTTCAGAGCCTCCACAGTGGGAGCACATATATCAATAGATAGGTGAAGGGCAGGTGTGCCTGGAGGGAGCCCACCTCTCCTTAAAGGCACAGGGACGCATGTGACGTCCGGCTATAGCAAAATGACAGCAAAGGCATCCAGTCGTCCCTGCACCCAATTCAGCCAACCGTGCATAAAAATGGCAACCATCCCAACCTATAACCAGCCTTAGCAGCAAGGTGCACATGGAAAGGCAATGTGCATCACAAACAAACAAACAAACAAAGGAATTTCCCAGCACACTTACCAGCTGCAATTTCCCTCTATCGCTTTAGTGATAACCCAAAATTTTGGATTTTTCCTCACTTTCAGTACAAGGACAAACAGAAAGTGTGAATATTATTAATGGGGACACCAATAACTATAAAAACCTACATTCATCAAGCTGTGTCTTACTATCTTCCACCACCAGACAGATTAAAAAAGGAGTGCTCGGCCCACAGTGGCTCCATTTACAAATCCCAAATTAAACAAACACCAGCATTCCAATATGCAAAGATGAAAAAGGAACCAAGTGTCCTACAATCCTATTGAAACTGATATTTCGGAGGTGCACAGGTTGACTTTATCAAGGTGACAAGACGTAGCAATGTCTTTTTTTGAGTCTTTTTAGAGGTGCTAACTGTTCCCCACTCTGTCCAAAACTAGAAAAAAAGTTTTGGCTTTAGATACACTTTAACTGTTACAGAAATAAAGGACTGTAAGCCGGTCATTTAGAGGTTTTAATTTGCAGACTCTCTGTTGGCCTTTACCTGAAGCAATTAAAGCCACCACATACATAATATTCCCAATTGCCAATGCAAAGCTGAAAACCTAGAAAGGTCATAGTTGGGGACTCACGGGAGCGAGCACAGAGAATGAAGGGGTTCTTGTCTTTTCCCTGACAGTAAAAACTCCCATTTTATGAACTCTTGTATCCAAGCTTGCTGCTTCTTACAGTCACAAAACAAGCGTGAATCACCCAGACATCCTGAACTTTACTAGATGTGCAGTTAATGAAGCATAATTACATATTGATTCTCACCAGTAACAAATGTTCTACCAATTAATCATTATTATGAATATTGTGTTTGCTCCTAATTACATTATTTCTTCTTTAAAGGACAAACGAATGCTTGCGGAAGCACTTCCCAGTGACATTTATCTAATATAGAAAATTCAGTAAAAATTAGTTGTGCCAAGAAAAGGATATTCATAGATTAGTACTGTAGATCTAAAGGCTAAGTCCACCCTGCACCAATGTGTCTGCAATTAATTGTGTAGTAGCAATACAGGTATACCACAATAAAAAGGTCCAACGAGCTAAAGTAAAGTCATATCTAAAGACGTACTCTTACGGAGCTATAGCTGATTATATGGTCCTAGTGGTCATCAAGTGAAACATTACTATGGGAGTACAGCGTATTTATACATTTCATCATTCTGCTCATTTATTTACATAGTGCTGATCATTTTTCTTCAATGTTTTATGGAGAAAGTTGAAACAATCACATAGGTCAATGTTCTATAAAAGAGCTCAAAATCTAATTGATCTAATACAGTTGTATATATGCATTGTATTGCCATGCTTTTTGTACATGAGCAGAATGCATATGGGGAGATTTACTAAAACTGGTGCACTCAGAATCTGGAGCAGCTGTGCATGGTTGTCAATAAGCTTCTAACTTCAGCTTGTTCAGTTAAGGTTTGACAATAAATTTTGGAATCTGCTTTACAGCCCTTTATTCACAGTAGCCTGCCTAATGCAGAACTGGTGTGAATGGATCCTTAGTAAAGACAGTGGGGGAGATTTACTAAAACTGGCGCACTCAGAATCTGGTGAAGCTGTACATGGTAGCCAATCAGCTTCTAACTTCAGCTTATTAAATTAGGCTTTGACAATAAAACCTGAAAGCTGATTGGTTTCTATGCAGAGTTGCACCAGATTTTGCACCATGCAGTTTTAGTAACCCTAAATGTATTTAGCAAAAATTAAACCAAGGTAATATTTTTTACATAGACGCCAGCAGTTTTGTTGAATGTACTGAGTCACCATGTGTGAACTGTGAGCGCACCGTACACTGTACCCCCAACAATAATGCACAAGCTATTGAGGCAAAGCTATAATGAGGACCTGCTTGTATTGTACTGGTAGGTATGAGCACGGACGGGAGCATTTTACCGTATACAGTTATGTTCTACAGAACATCAGCAACATAAAATATGCATGGCTGGGTGCCTCCCCTGGCAGCCATACCACCCAAGCCCACTTTTTATGTTAGTGTTGTACAGCTCTAGCCGTGAAAGGATCATATTTGTTCAATGGGAAATAAACTCGCACAGCAAAGTAGGTATCAAGAGGTATCAAGAAAAAAAGCAACAGAATAATGGGGAAGATTGCCTGTACCTTTGAAAAGGCTTTACATTCCACAGGGTGATGGTCATGGATTAAAGCTTGAACGCTTAAATAGCTCTGAACTGAATGTAGGCGGCTGTTGGCACGGTAGAGTTTAATCCCATATGTGGTCAGGGACAGTATGGTATAAGTAAAAAGTTAGCCTTTTTTCACAGCTATATTTAAGTCGGAGGAAATAAATGAGTCCTGAATCAATGGAAGATACTGAATGTAGCAGGAAAGAAGGTTATAATTCACTGGGAAGGCTTCTTCTTACAATATATTCTATAATCATTACTGCTGTTCAAAAACCACAACTACTCGTGTGCTGTTTGCATTTAAACAAATCTGTCACATGTACTAGCAGAGTTCTGAATGTATTATCTACACTGGTCTATTCTGTAATGCTCTTCACAGCACATAGAACCATTCACACTCGTTATTGCTAGTGGATAGCACCAGGACCCCTACCTAGTCATGCTGACACACACAGACACACATGCACACAATTAGTTAACAGGCCAGTTAACCTTTTAACATGTCTTGAGTTTAGGATAAAACCAGAGAAACTGCACTAAACCCACACAAATAAAGAGGAAACAAACACAAATCAGATAATTTTTCTGATGGAAACCAAATCTAGTATTCTAGTTTAAGGGCACAGAGGTGCTTGGTGTAGTTCCCCAGTTTTGCTACCAGGTGTTGCCTTAGTTAGCCCTAAGAGTATGCTTAGGGACCCCTTGTAGTGAGTGGGCAGTATTGTATCCTAACTAATTGCTAGAGGCCCTTAGAGTGGTAGCAGGGTGTGACCATAGATACTGAGTGCCAACCCATCCTCTGCCTATGTAGGGTATCTAGGGAAGGAGTGCCTTTGTATAAAAAGGCTGGAAGGAGTGTTCCTGGGGTTGTCATGGAAAGTGTCTGGGGGATCAAGCTAAAGCAAAGATATAGGCTGTGAGGCTCAATCCCTTGGAGCTACACTTTGGAGAGGAAGCGACAGAGAAGAGAAAAGGAGCAGGACTAACAGGATATTGGGACAACTCCCATTCCCTTTGCATGAGATTCAGGACTCTGACACTCCCCCAGACTCTATGAATGCTTCAACCTGGCTCTTGTCTTATTGCTCTCTTCATTGTTTGCAACCTCAAGGACTATGCCATCTGAAATGACTAAAGTGTTTTCCACTGGTGATATACAGTATACAGTATTTAGGTAAATTAATTAGTTTTTTTTTATCCAGTGCCACACATAACATAACAATTTTAAACTGGTAAAGAAAAATAAATAAAAACTGGATAGATATTTATAACATTGAGGTGCTTGCTAGCTAATTAGTATTATTACAAATTTCAGCAGAGGAGCGTAAAAGTCTTTTCTAAATTACTATGCAAATATGTAATTATTTCTTGCGATCAGTAAACAGTTAAAAAAAGGATTTTCTTGTTTGAACTCTTCCTTCTCAGAACCGCAAGATGGGGATGTCCTCTGGAAACAGATGGTGCTGGGTGAGGTTCTTGTTGATAGACATTGCTGTATGGCCCGAAGAAGGTGTGAGATAAATTACTTGGTGAGTGCTGGTTAGGCCAGACTGGGAGCCTCCTACGAAGTGCTTGGCAGCTTTCTTTTCCATTAGTGTTTATTAGTTTTATCATAGAAAGAGGTGTTACAAAACAGCCCAAACAAATTATGCATCCATTTCTCAACAAATTACAGCCAATCTGAACAGGAGCAAATAATATACAAAAAAACAAAAATCCAAAACAATCATCAGTCATTAATAGCAAAATGGGGTCCCAAATGGGACCTGAGCATGCTAGGTTAACAAAAAAAATAAATTTGTCAGAACATATGTTGAAGACAGCAATCTGTGTGGTGTGACGGGCTCCCTCCAACTCTCCTCAGGCAATGAGCCCCTTAGGGCCTTAAGCTAACTGAGCTTGAAGGAAACTTAAGAAGAAGATGAAGAAAGGGAGAAAAGTGTAGAGAGAAACAGAGAGAAAAAGAAAAAAAAGGAGGAGAGGGGGGGAGACGAGAAGCAGAATTTAGGATGTAGGATGTGCACCCTCTGTGGATTCTACATGTTTCCCTCAGTCCTACCTAAGAGGGTACTGAGAGATATTTCATACAGGGGTCCCAAGTTTTCTCAAAGTAGGTCACCCTATCATGGAGAATGACAGTCAGACATTCATTGACCATTATCCAGGCTAATTTGGCCTTTAGGAGGTCGAAAGAAACCGTGGGGGATCTCCAAGACCGCACGATGGATATTCTGGCAGCAGTGAATATAAATGCAACCAGGCATCTCACATATCCAGGTATTCCCTCCATAGGTTTTCCTAGAATGGCCTGTTGTGGAGACTTGGCAAGATTCACCTGGGCAAGCAAATATATAACATTTTAGGTGCGGATCCAAAACCGCTTTACTTGCAGCAGGTCCACCATCTGTGGAGAACTGTTCCTTCCTGTCCGCAGCCACAGAAACAACTGGAGGAGGCCCCCTGGACAAAGGACAGTAGATGGGATGGTACCAAATACCAATGCAGGAAGACTTTATAGTTGGCCTCAAGTATTGGCAGCTTTCAAGGTTATGTAGTCATGTAGAGACCATGAAATTCCCACACTGTGAAATTTTCAGCTGGGTTTTTATTTGTTACTGCAGAAATTGGCAGCACGAGCAACAGGAGAGGTAATGTTTCCTTATATTGGGGGGGGGGGAGGGGGGAGGTGGACATTTAATCAATTATTTATTTATTTATTTTATTATAGCAAGACAGCTGAGTCAACTAGTTAGCCATTATTGCAGTCTTTTATTTCATCTAGTTATTTAAAAAGTGAGACAATAAAATACGCCATAGCCTGTCATGGTCAATGTCTGTATATCACAGTTAATGCCTAAGAGTTAGTGATTGTGAATTAGTGTCAGCTCCAGTTTGTAGGTTTATTTAGTAAAGCAGTGCAAGAGCAATAAAACCGAGTAACCCACAGGAGCCATCTAGAGTTCCCCAATTATTTCTTTAGAGTCAGAGATGACGCTTGTTTCATTCTTCATATTTCTATTTTCCTTATGAAAGTGGAATTCCACTTTTCTTGAGAAAAAAATCCATCAGGGTAATCAATGTACATTGCATTGATTTTAGCAAATTTTGTATCAGATTCCTACATTTTGTTGCTCTAAAGAAATATCTCTTTGTTTCACCAGACTGATTGCATACTGATTTTGAATAGGAGGATCTGGTTCATTACTAATCAGATGATGCACTTTCTGTGTTCTAATGAGAAAAGCTGCAGTGTCTCCATCCCGTTAATGGAATTAGGTAGTATCTCATCAAAACTTCTTATACCTATTACAGGAGTGACTAAAACTTGACATGTATTGGTTTGGTTCACACCTATGCAGTTTACATTTGATTTGTTTCTACAGTGCTTTTTGCAGTGTGGTTTGCACCTGCATTTCCCATATTTTTTTTTTAACACATTTTTCATTTTTTTATGTTTTTTTTGGCCATTGTCTTTTTGCATTGTCTCCATTGAAGTCTATTAAACTAAAGTGCACCATTTTGCATTTAAAAAAGTCCCTGACTTCCCTTCCTTTCCAAAAGCGCAGTAGCTGGAAAAAGCATGGATGTGAACGTGTCCCATAGGAAACCATGTTAAATGGACTGTATTATTATTATACAGGATTTATATAGCACCAACAGTTTGCTCAGCGCTTTACAATATAACGGGAGACAATACAGCAACAATACAGTTCAATACAAGAGAGATAGGAGGGCCCTGCTCCTGTAGTGTGTTTGTGCAAAAAGCACCAAAAATCACATACATGTGAACCAGGCCTTAGTGCAGACTTCAAAGAAAATCAATAAGTTAATCACACAAGCAGGAAATTACATTTCTGGGGAGTTTGATTCACCAATGGTGTACAGAACACCTCCAGGTTGCCTTGTTTGCATTGAATTTTACCAAAAAATAAAGCGGCTGCAGGTTGAAAAGGCAAATTTTAATGGCATTCAATTACAACATGGCTTGTGTACCCATTGCATATTCTGTATTTTTTTTTTTTTCTAAATGTTTTTACATTTAAAGTGGAGTCACCCTTTAAGTAAATTCCTAGACATACTATAAAAACACACCTAGTGATGAAATATAAGTATACTTATTACGAGTGTTCAATTTGGATTAAAAAGATCTGTGTTTTCTGTAAATTGAACAGACAGGAAGATCAGTCAAATCCGATCCTCTGTAATCAAATCTTAATTCCCCGGCTGTCTTGACTGTGTGTCCCCCAAATCCACAACTGCCACTATCCGAATGGCACATATTCTAGATAATCAGCGAGTCACAGTTTTCCTTGGTCCACCTAATTTGCAGCAAAATATCAGTTGCCTTAGCAGTGAATGTTGCATGTAATACACCTTGAGGTTCCTTGTTATATTCTGTATAAGTGCATTTTTACATTCAGACTTCTTTTTAATTGTTGCCAGCATATTTTTCCAGAAAGCAGCTTGGGTAAGTCAATGTTACCCTGGGGCATGCAACGATTGCATGACTAACCTGATGACTAATGTTAGGTGAAGGGGCCCAGGTTAATGTATAGACAGTATATGCAGATTCCAGTATATGCCAGACAGCCGGAGACATATATTTAAGGGTTCAAACCTCTAGTAAAATGATGAATCACACTTGTGAGTAAATCCTCTGCAACCATAAAAGCAGCTTAATTCACCCCAGTATGTCTAACCTATAACCTCATCTAAGGGATGATGGGAAAAGCTTGGTAAACATTGCTTGGAAAACACGTGTGATGCTGCAAGCATATTGCTACCAGATGCATTCCTATCCCGTCATTCTGTGTGACGGATATAAATGTTGTCAAGCTAACACTTTGGCTAAGAATTTATTGAGTGTTGACAGAAATGCAGTTACTGAGTCACAATATTTTGGTTATATATGCTCTTTAGTAGCTGTAGAAGCTACACATACAAAAAGCAGACCATGCCGGATTGTGGAGGGTCATAAATGAGCCAAGAATGTCTAATGATGCCTTGCATGAATCAAACAAACTATGTAAACGCCTTAAAGGGAATGTCCAATTTGAGATAAAATTAGCAATCCAACCAGCTTGTCGTGTTGATGAAGGTCCCTCCTTAAAGTCACAGCTCAATTAAAACCAATTAAGGCCCTAGTCTGGTAATAGCTTTGGGACATCCCCAGACTCCTACCATATCCATACCCTGTTCACATATTCCAAAAATATAAGAAGCTTTGTATCCAATTTGTCCCCTTTCTGTACCCTCCCTTATACCTTTTATATACTGTAAACTCAACTACCTTCTGTATTCTCTCCTATATCCTAATAGATTATTAGATTTTCTTCCTTCTATTCTCCCCTATACTGTAAGGCCCCATTCACTCCTTAGCGTTGTGTGAACACGTGTTTTTTCATTTGTTTTCACACAACATGCATAGTGCAGCCCATTCATTGAAATAAGCTGCTCTATGTGTGCAACGAGTGTGCCAAAAAAGCTCTTGAACCTTTATAGGTGTTGAGCTTCATGTGTTTTTTACTGCACCTTGTGCTATGTTTGTTAACCATTTTGCTGCATGCGAAAACACACATCTGCTGCCCGCGTTTCCACAAGCACAATGTGTGTTTTTAATGTGTTCTGAGAACACGCACATACATTTTTGCTTTTCCATGCATTCATTGAACATGATTGGAACCTAATAGATTGTTAGCTCTTCTGCCTTCTGTATTCTTCATTATACCCTAATAGATTATAAACTCTTCCACCTTCGGTATTCGCCACTTATATCCTAATAGATTGAAAATTCTTCCACCTTTTGTAAGCTCTATTTTTCCTTCTTTAATGCTTCATTTTACCCTAAAAGATTGTTAGCTCTTCTACCTTCTGTATCCTCCTTTAAACCCTAATAGATTGTAAATTCTTCCACCTTCTGCATCCTCTTCTATACCCTGATAGATTACAAAACTCTTACACCTTCTGTATTCCTAACTTAATATTATCCTAATGGATTGTAAATTCTGCCACCTTCTGTATCTTCCCTTATACCCTAAAAGATTGTACGTTCTTACAACTTTTGTATCTTCGCTTTTACCCAAATAGATTGTTTGCTCTTCTTTTTTCTGTATCCTCCCCTATACCCTAATTGGTTATAAACTCTTACTTAACTGATATTAAAGGTTTCTTTTTAAAAAAAAAAATAAAATAAGAATCATGTCATACTTATCTCCTCTGTGCAATGGCCTTATCTTGTGTCCACCCTGCTTGTAATTTGTTTAGGGCAGAAAACTTTCACCATGTGTCTTTTATTAGCTCTTAATTGAATAATTGTCTCCCTTCTTTGGTAACAGCCACAACCCTCACTCTCTTATCTCAATTCTCATGCTTCCATGGGCCAGCACCCCCCCCCCCTCTTATGTGCCCTCTGGAATGCCTTATCAGTCTTAAACAAACTTTCCTCTGTCAATGACCTCTTCCTCTCCCTCAGCCTACTCTACTATTACTGAGACCTGGCTCCAGGAATCTGACTCTGTCTCCTCAGCTGCCCTCTCCCATGGTGGGCTCCTCTGGACTAACTCACCCAGACCCAGCAGATGGAAAGGGGGTTTGAAGTTTGACTTCTTCATTCCTCACAAAGCATATTCCAGGTTCCTCCTTGCTACCGAGTGCCTTTATGATAAAATGTTACCCCTGTCCTGCCTGGCCTATTAGGTTTTCTGACAAATCTGTTGGGGTGTACTCATTTATGATGAACACTGTATGGAATGTGCATTGTTCATATTTCATTCACTATTACTACAATAAAGTATGGAGGTGGTAATATCCTGTTATGGGGGTTTCTCTGCAGCAGTGGCTAAAAACACTTGTCACGACAGAAGGAAAAATGGATGGGACAAAATACCTTCAAATTCTTGAAGAAAATCTGCTGCCCTCTGTGAGAATGGTGTCAATGGGAAGAAGGATTACCTTCCAACAGGACAATGACCCAAAGCACGCAGCAAAAATGACCACACCATGGTTGAAGGAGAAAAAGGTGAATGTATTTGCCTAGTCAGAGCCCAGACTTAAACACCATTGAAAATTTGTGGAATTACTTGAAAATTGCAGTCCAGAAATGGTCACCATGAAATTTAACTGAATTTGAGCAGTTCTGCAGATCTTTTTTCCAACTCAGTGATGCTGTTTTTGATTTTTTGATTTTTTTTTTCTGACATGTATGTTGATCTTTCACTTAGATGTCATAAGTTGCACTGAGTAAATGCAGCTGGATAAAACAAAAACTGTGTCTGTCTTCATTTCAGGCTGCAAAGCAACAAAATGTAATTATTTTAAACGGGGTGATTATTTTCTATACCCAATATATGTGTTTGTGTGTGTGTGTGTGTTTTGTGTGGGAGCCAGGGGAAGATGAAGAAATCTTTTTCTTTTTTCTTGTTCAGTGTGTTTATTGAGAACAAGGGTAAATAACAAACAACAGAGAGTAATGGCTGTTCAATAGTATTTTGCTTAACATACAGGTGCAGTAAACGTAATAGTGTTTAACCACCACTTTAGCTATACAAGATGTTGTATACTTTAAAGCAGTGCTATATTAATGAACTAGCTGAAAGGAAAATGGTATAGTGTTATAGATAAATCAGAGTAAGTGAGGGAAGAATATAAAGAATAGGGAAATGGGAGGAGAAAGGAAAGGTGGCTGAAACTAAGGGGGTAGCAGGAGCCAAGGATCACCAATTGTAGGGTGGTAAAAGTAGAAGTATATGCCTGTATCTTGAAATTTTCCAGTCAGGAGACCACTAAATTATTATTATTATTATTATACAGTATTTATATAGCGCCAAAACGTTTGCTCAGCGCTGTACATTGTAGTGGGAGACAGTACATGAGACAATACAGTAACAATACAATACACGAGGGGTTCGAGGGCCCTGCTCTTTGGAGCTTACAATCTAGGAGGGAGGGGATAGTGGTACAGGAGGAAGTGGCTGTGGGGGATGGAGTGGTAGGAGGAGTGGAGGAGATCGGCTGTTAGGTGAGGGCAGGGTAGGCTTCCCTAAAGAGATGGGTTTTCAGGGTGCGCCTAAAGGTGAGGAGGGTAGGTGACAGTCTGATGGATTGGGGTAGTGAGTTCCAGAGGATGGGAGAAGTCCTGGAGTCGGGCATGGGAGGAGGAGACTAGGGAGCTAGAGAGTAGGAGGTCCTGTGAGGAATGAAGAGTACGTGTTGGTTGGTATTTGGGTATCAGGTTGGGGAGGTAGTTTGGGGCAGTATTATGAATAGCTTTGTACGTCAATGTTAGTAGTTTGAATTTTATGCGTTGGGCAATCGAAAGCCAGTGGAGGGAATGACAGAGGGGGGTGGCAGATACGGAACGGTTGGTAAGGTGGATGAGTCTGGCCGCTGAGTTTAGGATAGACTGAAGCGGGGATAGTCTGTGATGAGGTATGCCAGTGAGGAGGGAGTTGCAGTAGTCGAGTCGTGAGATAATAAGGGAGTGAATGAGTTGTTTCATAGTGTCTGGGGTTAGGAACAAACGTATTTTGGAGATCTTGCGGAGGTGGAGCCTGCATGAATTTGCCAGCGATTGGACATGGGGTTGGAAGGACAGATTGGAGTCTACCGTGACACCTAGGACTTTGGCTTGTGGGGTGGGACTGATGGTGGCGTTATTGGTCGTGATGCAGAGGATAGGGAGGGGGGGCGCGGGCTGGGGGGAAAACTAGGAGCTCAGTTTTGGAAAGGTTTAATTTGAGGAAGTGAAGTGACATCCAGTCTGATATGTCATTCAGTAGGCAGGTGATTTGGGCGGAGACTGAAGGGGTGAGACGAGGAGTAGAGAGGTAGATTTGCATGTTATCGGCGTAGAAGTGGTAGTTGAAGCCGTGGGAGTGTATCAGTTGGCCAAGGGAGGAGGTGTAGATGGAGAAGAGAAGGGCCCGAGGACAGAGCCTTGGTGGACCCCAACAGAGAGGGGGAGAGAGGGGGAGGTGGCAGCATTATACGTAACACTGAAATAGGGGTCAATGTCTGGTGGGAGTAAATGATCTACCCAAGACTGCCACTCAAGGGTAGGTTCGATTTTACTACTTATCATGCCTTGGGTTACTCTGTGTTTACTTTCTATTAGACATCGTGTGGTGGATTTCCAAGCTTTCACAATTGTTTGTTAGGAGGCAGTTGTAATCTCCAGTAAAAACTTAAATTAAACTAGATTAAGCTCAGGAAGGTATTTATTTAGTAGAGCTATAAATAGGTCAGGACTGATGGCGGTGATAAAAAGTTTAGAATGAATAGTAAAAATGTCAGACCAGTATCTACCAACTATTGGAGAAGGCCACCATATTTTAGGTGGTTCCTAAAATTTGATAACCTCAAAACCATGTAGGGGGGTGGTTTAGGACATATTTAGCCTTCTTGGCTCAGGCCAAATAACATTGGGACAATACCTTACAGTTTGTTTCCAATGCTATAATATTTTGGCAGGAGGATTTAGTAGCAGACCAAATCTCATTCCAATCATCTGCATCAATGAGGTCAGTCTCCCATTGGTTGGTGTATAAAGGAGGATGAGGGGTGGGTTTTGAGATTAGTTGCAGGTACAGTTGAGAGAGAATAAGCATGGGCATGTGGGTCCTTAATGAACATATACTCAAAAAGGGCCATGTGGTTCAAAGCTGTATATGTGTGAATACGCATAACCTAAAAGTGTTTAAATTGTATATTACAAAGGAGCTGATTCCTCTTGTACCAAATTGTATTGTAACTGTAATGTCTGCCTTCATTTTGAAAAGTGCTGTGCAAACTGTTGGCGCTATATAAATCCTGTATAATAATAATAATTTCTGAATTGGGCAGAGTGTGCTAGTCTGTCAATGTTTGGAATGATTTAAGGGAGGTCGATGTTGGCAGGTGGTATGGTCTGGTGAAGTTTAGGGCAGCCCAGGATTGGAATGATGCTGGTGATATATAGGCTGGATAAAACTATGGATTTCTTAGAAAGAAAAGCAAGGACGCATGAGGGGAGAGTAAGTTTGAGGTCTGCTTGATCCTTTCCCAGAGGGTGAGAAAATGTAACGTAACTGGATGGGAGATAAGCTTATGTTCAGATGGCTTAAGCCAGAGGATATTGTCAAGTGTGTGAGGGTCACAGTCCACTGCTTCCAAGCTTACCCAGAGAGGGATTTTCTGAGTCAAGTGATATTTAGTCAGCTGTGCCAATTGAGGTGTGTAATAATATTTTGCTAAATTGGATAGACCTAGGCCTCCATCTAATTTGGGGTGCATCAGTGTGGCTCTAGGGAGTCATGGTTTAGTGGATACCCAGATATAGTTGGATATGCAGCACTGAAGTATGCAAAAGTAATATGCTGGAAAAGGGATGGGCAGTACTCTAAAAAGATATAAGATTTTCAGGAGTATCAACAATTTTACTGCTGTAATTCTGCCCATCCACAAACTATACAAAGAGGTCCAGCATGTCAATTAAGTGGTTAATAGGTCAAGCATTGAAATGTAGTTAGCACAATGATGGGTGTTGAAGTAAAAGGGAATTGCGACTGCAATTGATCCAATACAGGTTGGGTGACAGTGATGTTAAGAGCTTTGCATTTTTGTCTATTGACTTGCAGTCCTGAGATTTCGGCAACGCGATCTAAAGTTTGTAGGACATTTGGAGATCTTTTACATTTTAACTTTTTTTGTGTTTGCATTTATTATATTTTCTTTATTGAGCTTTATTACTACCACAGAGGGCTGACATGCCCCTTATATAAGGTTGCCCCTTGTTCTGCGAAAAATACCATCCTTACAATATGTTTGAGTGGTGGCAAGTGGTATTTTTACCAGTCAGGTGGAAACTCTAGCCAATAAAACATTGTAGAGGTTGGGATAGATGCTCTTTTTTATGTGGAGATCAATGGTCTAATAGATCTCAAATGCTTCCTCTGTCTGCACCAAATATAGATATGGAATCCCCGATTTGCTACTTACCTAACCATTACACCTGAATACTGACAGCTCTAAACCTGTAAATGTTAGTCTAGTGTAAGCAGAGGAAATCAAGGAATTAGAGATCACTTTTCCCATTCTCAATCCCAAAGTGATAGCCAGTGCTCCTGGGCTAACAGAAGAACCTGAAAAGCCTTTGGGCTGGGAGGCATGCAGCAGGTATTTTTACATCCATTCAAAGCACTTCTGCTTAACATGAACAAGTCAGCTGATTTCAGCCAGCTTTTCATTATGGGCCCTCAGACGTCCACCAAGCCAACATCCATCACGTATGCCTTGCAGGTCATTTAACTCTGCCAAATATTTCTTTATTCAAGATGGCTGAAGAGAATGACAGGGATGTTTTGCCACTGCAAAATGTAAGGGCAGAGATTTAAAATGATCTGCATAGGTAATTATTAAATGTCGAATGAATTGGGTGGGGTCACTGATCATTCTGTAAAATCATCCAATACAATTACACTTTATCACACATATTTTCTATCAAATCTACATTTTAAAGTAGCTTTAAACCCTAACTGGATGACATTTAGTTTTATAAATGACCGTGTATCATAAATAACTGCATGTTTTTAATAAGTAATATTTTCATTTTTTTTTTACTCAGTGCTTCTGATCTCTGGCTTCTTTAAAGAATAAGTTCACCTTTGAGAACATGTTACATATTCCACCCGTTTTTAAGGTGGAACATGTAACATGTTCCCATAGCCGCAGCCGCCGCCCCCCCCCCCCCCAACAGATAGTACGGGGAGAAGTTTCCCTGTACTGTCAAATTTGAAAACAGCATGGCCATGCGGAGCTCCACCCACACAGCTGCATCGTTCATTCACAGACTCCCATGAATTAATGAACTGCAAGTCCCGAAAGCCTTAGCGGCTGTCGGTTTGTAGATTTCAATGAACTACCACGGGGCTGTGGAGCGCCGTGGTAGTTCATTGAAGTTTCTTGTCAGAATATCTGCTTGGTCGTACATCCCGTATGGCAAGCAGATATTCTGACAGGTCTGCAGGAGACCTGCATGGCACCAGCAATCTACTGATCACTGGTGCAATGCTTTCCAGGATCCTTTTGGGCAAAAATAATAAATGCACATTTTTTTACCTGCAAAAAAATGTGCATTTATTATTTTTGTCTAAAAAGTGAACTTATCCTTTAAAGAAGACTTCCAGGTATGGATTTCTTTACATAGTTGCATTGGTCCAGATTGTACCAATGTAACTATACATAAACCATACCTGTGGGTTCCCTGTAGAAGCCTGAAATCACCGCAATAAACACCGCTACTACAGTGATCTCCACTAGCTCCCAAGCCCTGTGCAGAATAGCTGCTGTGCTGCATTGCAAACACCCACTCGGCATGGGTGCCATTCAGATAAGGCTTTGCATTTTATCAATTAAAGCAAAGCAATCTCTGATTGCAATGAATGCAAAACACTTTACATTCATTGAGAAAATGCAAAGCATTCTCTAAATGGCCCCTATGCCAAGCAAGTGACCTCCTGAGTTTACAGTGCAGCAGGGCAGCTGTTCGCCATGGGACCCAGAAACTAGTGGAGATCACTGGAGCAGCTGTGTCATCTACAGTGATTTCCAGCTTCTAGAGGGAGCCCATAGGTATGGCACATACATAGTCAAAGCTGGACTAATGTAACTATGTAAAAAATGCATTACCTATAATTCTTTCTTACACCACCTCTTGGCTGCATCAGTCACTGAAGTGTTGGCTGCACATTATTACTTTGGCAATTGATTGCTGTGAGATACACAGGAAAAACAAAATATCATCTAGTTAGGGAATAGGGCCCCCTAAAATAGTTAAGAGTCTTATTTAGAGGACTGGGAATAAAGAGTTCCAGGTGAAACTTTTGCCGATGACCACAGGAGTTTGTAGAATAGAGGCCTGGTGCACCGCCTCAAGGAGTCTATCTATAAAGATGTTGCAAGAAAAATCAGATCTGCACCTCTTTCTTCCCTAGTTTTTTTAATGAATTTGCTGACAATTTTATAAAGTTGCAATCTACAGGCCAGAGAACTAAAAAAAAAAATTGGAGCAGCAACTGTTTATAAAAGTTAAAATTACCTCACAATTCCAGAAGTTAAGGTTATCCAGTTGCCATGAAAATAATCCAACAATGTGATATGTACTGGTGACAGACAGTATGACACAGGGACAGGAAATAATAATCCATGCCATCGTTTCCCGATGTTTTCTGACATAGTGCAACTACTGAGACTTCTATTCATGCATTAGTAATAGACAATGATATGGTAGTGGTGCAGACATCCTGTCAGTTTTTTACTTTGAAGTCTGAAGTAAACCTGTCACAAACCTGGGCAATCCAAACGGAGCATATGATGAAGCAATGCATAAGCACAGGTTATGTTCAGTGAAAACTGAACGTCAAAACAATCAGTAGATCCAGAGACATGGGCAGCTAAATTTATATCCAAATGTTGACTCCTTCCAGAAATGCCAAGCTTTGTCACTCCTCCAAAATCCTAAGCTTCCTTCTCTGGTCAGCGAGGTGTTTGAAGTAAGATTTGCATATGGGAAAAATATTGAATGGACTTTTTAGGCCTAAAAAGTCCATTCAATATTCTTCTTCCCAATATCTCACTTTAGGGACGTGGCACTTTTTTACTAACTGGGTCTTAACCTCCTACCAGCCGATGGTCACCCCAATCTTTCAACATACAAAGATTTGCATATTATTATAGCTCCCAGGGGACACATCCTATGAAAAAAAGTCATACATTTTGACTTTTGTCTTTTATAAATGGGTGCTGAAGGAAAAGCACACACTAAATATATTGCAACCACAAACTTGATCCTGCTTGTAGGGTCTTTATACATAGGACCATTGATCCTGTGCACCAGTCCTCCCCCTCTAGAAACCCTTACTACCATTAGTAAGATATTCTGGAACTCTCTGTTTCCAAGCCCATGAATATATAAGTCAAGGGTATTGAGTTAAAATTCATCTCATGCGTGTTATCATATATATGTTGTCATTTTGGGGTTTATTTACTAAAGCTGGAGAGTCCAAAATCAGACTCCCTTCTGCATAGAAACCAATCAGCTTCTAACCTCAGCTTGTTCAATGAAGCTTTGGCAATGAAACCTGGAAGCTGATTGGTTTCTATGCAGAAGGGAGTCTGATTTTGGACTCTCCAGCTTTAGTAAATAAACCCCTTTATGTCTATCAAAAAATGGGCAATCTAACATTTCCATAGCATTTTAATTATATGTATTGCCAATATTTAGTGTGCCCCCATACATAAGCTGTCCCCATCAAAGTGACCCCTTACATAAGGTGTCCTCACCAGAGTGCCCCCTTACATAAGCCGTCCCATTAGAATGCCCCCTTACATCGGGTGTCCCTATCCGAGTACCTCCTTACATCAGGTGTCTCCATCAGGATACCTCCTTACATCAGGTGTCCTCATCCGTGCGCCCTCACATCAGAATGCCTCCATACATCAGGAGTCCCCATCAGAATGCCCCTTTCATCAGGTGTTAGGGCATGCATGTGACATCATTGCTTGTTAGAACTTTGGTGGTCCTAACAACTACCCACTGCAGAGGAGGGAGAGAACTTTGCTGGGAAATTGATGGCTGGTGGTTCTGATAGAACTGTCACTTTGTTTGGGTCCAGACCATAGCCAGTCATTTAGTGATACCTGATATAGGCCAAAATCCCAAAGTTCCCAAGTAAATTAAAGGCAACATACTGTAAATGGAAGCTGCCACCGCAGAACTCTCCTGCTAAAAATGCAGGTTATTTAGCTGTCATGCTGATTCCCTGGTTTCCATACTTTTCAGGGCACTGCCCTTGAACAAATACATAGAACAGAAATTGTGACTTTACTCAGACCTTCTGGTCTGCATGTTGGTTCCAGCTCAGTAACACAGAAACACAGTAAGTACAGGGCAGTCATTGCTATAGTGTGACAGACCATCCCATTCTCCTTTTGTGTGTAGTCTGATGATCTGGGAAACCCTAAGTAGTGCTACCACTGAAGGTGATGCTGTTTGAGATGGGTCCTCTGATGCTGGTCTTGACCGTCTGAAAACCCCCAGCCTCTGCAACACATGCATGCAAACATTAGGCCTCACAAGGAAATCATGGATAGTCAACCAATTACTCAGCAATAATGCTATTTTTAAACAAATAAATACCATTCAGTAGAAACACACTTTGCATATTGGTGCCTATTGATGTCTAAACAATATAATAAGAAACTAATAAGAGAAAGATTTAAATGGTGGGAATAATAGTGCATTTGGCATACAGAGCTGTTGACAACACCATAAAGCCTAAAATTTTACCAGCCACCTAGGTCAGCTTAAGCAGTAACACTGCTACCCAGAGTGCAACAATGAGCAACAATAAAATCATATATATATAAGTATCACCCATATTTTAGTGAATACAAGCGGCACATACACCTCATAGTGTTATCATCAAACATTAGTAATAAAACTCTAATTATCACTCATACATTATATATCATTCTTTGTCTTCACCATTATTTCAGATATTGCCTTTGTTAAAGCATAATCAAGAGGATATCCATTAATTAGACCAGGAGGTTCCTCCAAGAACAGCCCACTCAATGATTGGTTGCCAGGATAATTCAAAAACTCCACTCCACCATATCATGAAAAGAGAAGAACAAAATATCCACTCCAATAGTATATTACCCAAGATAGATGGCTTTATTTGCTCCAAGTAATGCATTTACAATATTAAAAACATCAACAAGCCCAAATTATATGTCTTTGTGACAAGCAGATACCGCATGGTGCTCTCACCACCTCCGTAACTGTCAGACAGAATGCCGTCATGTCACTTCCGATTATGGATCTACGTCACTTCTGGTCTGCCGCACCGTCACGCCCTGATGTGTTTTGTCATATCCTGACTTACTCATAGGGTAACTATACTGCCCAAATGCACAGGGGTGGCTATGCAAGGCCTAAGACTGCTTGAAGGACATTGACCAGAGCCAAGTGGCCCCAGATACGGGACAGGAAGTGATATGTGGATAAATCAAGTACAATGGGAGCAGTCTTTGAGTTGTTTCTTCTGCTGTCTTATGAACCTGCATCCAGTTTGGGCACCCTAGTTAATTTGGTAAAGTCCTTGGCTCAGTTGTAAGATAATTAACAGAATAGTGATTGGGTAAAGTTAAGTCAACTGTAGGAGCAGTTCAATGAAGCAATGCTTTACTGAATAAGAGCTCAGTAAAAGGGCCTACTGCACGCTGTATCGGGTTTAAGTGTATCTGTATAGGGGTATCGTGGTTAACCGGTTTCTGGATAGCTCAGTTCCTGCCAATCAGTATAGATATTGGATTAACAACCCTCTCACCAGTCACAGCTTTAGTAACAGACGTAGGAGGGGTCCCTCATTGTCCTCTTTCTGAGTCTCCAGCAGACAGCACAGTGGATGGAGAAGAGAAGCCTCTCTACCTCTAGCTGGCCATTAAGCTGTGGCAAGACAGATATTGTGGCTGTACATGTCTCTTCATTAGCAATGGTTAAGGCACAGGCCTTCCCCCTGACTGGGACCCTGAATGTCTGGATGCGCTGTCACAGAGATTCATACTCTCGTTCAACCTGGTGCCAAGTACCTTGAACTTTTCTGGACAGTCTGGCTTGCATCCCTCCTCCCCTCCTCCAGAGTTCTACAGCTTTTTAGGAGCTGTAGTCTTCCTCCTGCTCCACACAGCAGAGCTGCCCTATTATGGGGCTACATGTCCCAGAATGCCATTCGTGGCTGTGTCTTTCTTTAGGCCACCCTTTGCTTTTAACAGCAGACAAATGGGAGAAAGGAAAGAACAAGGGTAAAAGGAGAGAAGCAGGAAGAGAGCGGGCAGGCATGACTGAGACCTGCAGCTTTCTGATGTTGAGTGACTCCAGTCAGTGGGAACAAACCTGCCAGCACCTGGCTAAACCTGCTTAAAAATGCAGGAGAGTAATTGCAAAATGCACCATCTCCAGGCTCCATTACCCCAAGCCACCAATCAGATTTAAACCTGCCTGTGATGTGTGAATGTGATTGGTGTTATAGGAAGCAGGGAAAGATCACTCCTATGAGGTCTGGTTTTAGTATATTACACAGATCTCACATTAAAGTAATTGAGATGCATTTTTATTGTAGCACCTCAAATGCACCGTTTCCTAAGTAATATTGGTTGCTTGCTGCTTGGTATTTTTTGCTGTTTGAAATTGCTCTTTGACCCCTTCTTGCATAGCCCTCATGTCTCTATAAGTGGATCTTTATGTACGGGGGCAGGATGAACTTCCCAATCATGTGACTACTGGGATTGGCTGTCACAGTGGTCACATGATTAGGAGCCTGTCCTGCTGGCTCCTGCTCATGAGAGGAGACAGAGTGCTGTCTATAACAGCTCAGTCATTGTGCTAGAAGAGCAAAGTGAACATACTGTCAGCACAGAAACCTTGGCTGTCCATAGATGCATATGTGTGTGGTGTGTGGACGTTGAAGCCCACCCTCTTTCCAAGTGGTTAAAGTAGAAAAGGCAAAACAGACAACTAATTTATAAAGTAAAGTGACAACAACATATTTACCAGTCTCTGCAACTGTTTCCATTTGGAAGAAAATCTGATCCATAAAGTTTTAATCCTGTAGCTGGAAAAGAAGCCTTGGCATCAGGTGCATGAAAGTGATTTGTAACCTGCTAAGTGCAGGGATGGCTGAAGCTCACAATACAAGAAACCCCAAGCGCACCGGATCTGACACTATGTAAGCTTCCTGGTGTCTGTTATCCTCACTGGCATTCTCCTTTAAGATTTAACAGCAGTGCTTTGATAAGAGGCTGCTGGCCCATTAAAAAGACATGGGGGAATTGCTCTCTGGCAGGAAGGTAGAACGCTCCTAATTCATCAGTCCACACAGTCTGTGAACAAGAGAAATGTAAATGCAGGTTCATTTGCAGTTGTGCATGTTCAGATTGTTCCAGCAGTCACAGGATGACAGCAGTCTTCAGGGATTAGATCTGAACAGCTTTTACTAGTCATTTTCCAATGTGACCTGAACCTAGACTGACCGCACTGCCTACTGGGAAAATCATTCTATGGCCTAATCATCAAGCTTAGACAGGTATTGTTCTGGACGTCACTGCGAATACGTCAGATCTCTGCCTCTGGTCTCTAGGCAGATAACATGTAAACCATTGTAATCATCTTTTTATTATTACTTTATTAAACAGAACATCTACAAATTAAAGATACTATGTGTAAAAATAGATAAAACAAATAATTACTGAGAGTGATATAGTAAAGCTGATGATAGATTTTGGAGGGTGGTCATATGTGCAGGCATGTTCTGACTACCTTGGTCAGTTGATGCCTAAACATGAACACTTGGCTCAGTTTTCAAACTTGTCCAATCAATAGTGCCATCAGAGAGCGTCATTCAGGGGTCTGCTGCACCCCTAGGCTTGAGATCATCTCCCAAACCAGCCAAAAACAGCTTCATTGGACACCTGTCATAGCACGTCTCCAGCTAAGCCAGTGGAGTAATTTTATGAGGCCAAGGAAAACCATATTGAAGATAAGTGAAAAATGTGACTCTGCATATCAGTCATGAACTAAACTAAAGCTGGAAGCATGAAACTGAAAAATTACTCAATATATGTATAAAAATATGCTGAGCTGATTCATATCCCCAAAACCTATTAGCATAAAATACCAAACTAATATACAGGATTATAGTATCTGTAGACGTGTGGAAGTATAATTCAACATTGGGGTCATTTACTAAAACTGCATGGTGCAAAATCTGGTGCAGCTCTGCGCAGAAATCAATCAGCTTCCAGGTTTAATTATCAAAGCTTACTTGAATAAGCTGAAGTTAGAAGCTGATTGGCTGCCATGTACAGCTGCACTAAATTCTGAGTGCTGCAGTTTTATTAAAGTGTTACTAAACCCACAACAGTGTCTGTACATGCACTAAATTATGCTTGTTCTACTCACTGTGGAACCTAAGGGGTTAATCCTCTGCATTGTGTAAAAAGGCTGTTTGATCGTTTCTTCTCTGCCCCTCCTCTTGTTGAAATAACCACCTGATACAGACTGAATCAGTAGTCACATGCACATGCTCAGTTTAGTGTGTATTGCTAGAGAGGTTTTTTTTTTTTCTTGAGAGAGTGTCTGGACAGTGCTGATTGGCCCTGTGCTGATCACATGCAAAGGGTCAGGGGTTTTACATCCACCTAGAGCAGAAAGAAAACTCCTCGTACAAGCTTTAACCAGTGCTCAGCTGAAGTCACAAGGCTGCTCTAACTGCTGATGAGAAAAGGTATTTAGCAGTTTATATTTACTAAAATAATTGCATTTCCATGTTCTCTGTCCTGTGGGAGACCATATATAGCGAATTCAGGGTCCTGGGTTTAGTATCACTTTAAATCTCCCCCCATTATCTCATAACAGTCCTTCATATAAATGTCTGTGAATAAATCTGTGATACAATCCACCAGTCGTGATCAAGTCCACATAGACAGTTCAGTTTTGGTGACATCAGACTGACTCCATCAAACCACTTTTGGGCACATGCTCACCTTATGGGTTGACCCTAATTACAAAGGTCTTATTGCACCTTTAATGAAATCAGTTGAACTCCATAAACCCAGCTGGACTCTCCCAGGGCTCAAGTGATCCTTCCAGAACTCTCACTAGGAGTATGGATCAAAAGGATGTCTGGCACCTGATTGCACAATGTCTGTGTTTGGGACCATGCACCCGCATCCAAATGGATGTCAAATTGGGACCAGCGGCTGTCTCCATGCTGTGTCTGTGTATGTGCAGCTGCTGCATCCCAATTGACTTGAACTGGACTGCCTGACGGTGATGTACAGAACACCTGTGGATTCCCTCGCAGGTAAACACGGCCCTCTCACATGTGTACGTTGTAGTATACCCATGAGGCCTAAAGCTGCGTATCCCATTTCCTGAAGGCAAGTTGTGGTTGGGGCTTAAGATGCCCTACTGGTGACAGTGCAACTGCAATCACTAATGCCTGTAATACAGGTAGTGATGGTCCGAACACCCCCCTGTTCAGTTCGAACATTCAAACCAAACGACAGTTCGACCACGAACTTTGAACGAACTGTGGGACTCGAAGGTGTAAATTCAAAAGCACCCATTTTGAGGGCGTATACAAGTTATTGGACATAAAAGGGGTATGGGGACCTGGCTACTGCCCTAAGGGAAATAAATCAATGAATTATTGTTTTTAAAAGGTACCATTTTTAAAGGGGTAGTCAATTTTCATTGCCTAAAGTAAAAAAAAAAAGAACAAAAAATTCCTTTAAATATCATTCCTGGGGGGGTCCCCTTAAACTACCTGCAATGTTGCACCTCTGTACAATGTATAGAACCTGCTGCAACAGGACTGACATTTTTTTTTTAAAAGAAGACATTTTTATAAACAAAAACCCTTTAGGTCTGGTAGGAAGGTTAGGAGGGACCCCACAGTAAAGAATTAAAAACAAAAGTGCTAGGGTTTTCCTCCTAAATTCCTACCAGGCCCTTGATCCGAGCACAGGCCTGATGGGGGGGGGGGTTCTTTGGGGTAGTGGGGCTTCCCCCCAAAGCACCTTGTCCCCCCAAGGGCCTCTTCCCCACAACCCTGGGCTGTGGTTGTGGGGTTCTCCGGGGGGTGACTTATTGGAATCTGGCAGTCCCCTTTAACACGTACATAGTCTACCCATTCACCAAAAAAAAAAATGTAAATAATGTGAATAATGCACAACAACAGTTTTTGACAAGTCTTTTATTAACCGGTTGCCCGCTGCCATATAGTAGAGGTACTGCTACAGGGCGGTGCAAAACCACATTTATCTACGTGATTTGCATTTCCAGATAGAGGGCATTTTTTTGGTGTTGTTGTCTGTTTCTCTAGTTTAGATTTTCTCTCACTTCCTATCTGGTAACAAGTTGATCCATAACAGCAAATGAGTTGAATTATCTCTAACAGAGCCCAGGATAGCAGTAAAATAAGTTTCTAACTTTAATCTATGAAAAAAAAGTTTTAGGTGTAGTTTAATATATTTATATTAACCACTTGCCCTCCAGAGGATTTACCCCCCTTCCTGACGAGGCCATTGTTTTGTGAAACGGCACTGTGTTACCTTAACTGACAATTGCGCTGTCATGCAGCGCTGTACATAAGTGAAATTTATGTCCTTTCATTCAGTACTTTTTCATCACTTGTGTGCTTTTTATTTTTTGCGCTATAAACAAGAAAAGACCAACAATTTTGAAAAGAAAAAATATTTTTGACATTTTGCTATAAAACATATCCAGTAAAAAAATTGTAAAAATTAAATTTCTTCATAAATTTAGGCCACAATGTATTCTGCGACAAGTCTTTGCTAAATAAAAATCCCAATGCATGTAAATTAATTGGTTATGTGAAAGTTATAGTGTCTACAAATGGCGGTATATACATATTCTGAAATTTTTTATTTTTTTATACTAGTAATGGCATCAATTAGCGACTTATAGTGGGACTGTGGGATTGTGGAACGCATTCTGATACTGGGTGGGAACTGACTAACTGCCACTGACATCCCAATGACACTAATACAGTGATCGGTGCTAAGCACTGACACTGTACTAATGACACTGGGCAGGAAGGTGTTAACATCTGGGGCATTCAAAGGGTTAACAGTGTGCTGTTTTACATGATGTGCTGTGTGTGTTTTACTAGGGAGACATTCTGCTTTGTATTTCTCTGCTGTGCAGAGAAATACACAGCAGCATGTCCTTGCCGGCAGGAGAGAGACCTGTATTGGTTACACACAGGTCTCTCCCCTGTCAGTTTTACTCAGTGATTGTCCTGCCTGAAATGGAGGAAAAAAAAAAAAAAAACTTACGCAGGAGTACTGGGGAAGGGAGTTCTACTGAATGAGGTGTCCTGGATACAGTAGCTGAGAGCAGCTGGAGGATCTCAGAGGACTGGTAACTCACTTTGAGAATAGATAAAGCTCTCTGCTTGCTAACCATGGTACTGCTAAATTACAGAGACGGCGGTCTCAGCTTAAAGGTCTCAGCTTTTATTCTGTAAAGCTGGGAGTGGAGTCTGGGGTCTGTATGTGGAACTGTGCTCTCGGTATCTGCTGCTCCATACCTTCTCTACTTTTGATCAACTGTTGCCAAATAAATACCATTTAATTGTCAAAGAGACTAGTGCCCATCGTCTCACGTCCCCCACCATTAGCCATGGGGTGAAATGCTAGCCCACTGTGATGGGAGTCACTTTGGGTGGGGGGCCCATGGAACACAGCCCCCTTTGGAGGGATGGGGAGACCCCTGTCTCAGCTCCCCATATCCCTCTTATGTGTAAGTCCCCCTGTGCCTGTTAGGGGTAAAGGGTGGAATGTCCTGATATTGTGTAGACATGTATAGGTGGGGTGTGGGGGGTTGTTCATTGTTTACTGCCATGTGGTTGTCCCATTGTTCTATTGTGTGTCTTGCTTGGGAGCAAACTATTATGGGATGTATGTGTTTGTGTATTGGCTTGGTGGGGGGTGTCTGCCATGTGTCTCTTGTTACTAAATGTATTGCCCCGCCCTGTGTATATATCTTGTCTCTGTGTTAAAATAAAGCAGTCTATTTTCTGGTTTCCTTCAAGTCTGGAGCTGTCTCGTCTTGTATGGTCAGCGGTGGTGTCCGTGGATCTGTGTTCGGACAGGGAAGCGGGAGTCTAACGGAAATACCCTAGTGCAGTCAGGGTTCCGGTTCCGTTACACCCACCCTGTCTCTTAAAGTCCCTAATATGCCTCTGGGGCTCAGGGGGGTGATACATGTATATACTGTACACTAAGGCTGCTTATCCTAACTGCTCATTGGATTGCCTTGTTAAGCATCTATGTTGGTATTAAAACTAGGAAAGAGGTTTGGGTTTACAGCAAATCCTTGGAATTTGCAAATTACACATTTTTTATCACCTGTTCGCAGGTTTGCCACCAGAAATGGGGAACAACTTATAATGAGTCTATAGCCTTTGTCTTGCTCAACAGAGTCACATGAGCCAAAGGTTTGAGGGAACAGATAACCCAGGCCCCCCTCTATATAGGGTGGACACGTCACAACCTTGTTGTTAGTGTATGTTGGAAATCCTAGGAAGAGCTAAAGTTTCTGTGTAGGAAGGGATACTGTTTTTTTATTTTTTTTATGTTGCTATTCCTACATGTCCTCAATGACAGTGCCAAGCTTCCCATGCCTTTTGTTTGACAATAGCTTTCTTATTAGCCCTACAAATCTTCGGTGTTGAGCTACAAAATCCTTCTCCCCCTCCTTCACCATGGACACCAATGGTGCTTGAACCAAACCCAAGCAGACATGCTTATACCTAATTTTAAAAACAAATTGTAGAATCCCCATACAATTTAAATAAAACACTACAAAAACACAGCAGTAAACCAAATCAAGCATTTATTTTAAATTATTATTTTATAACATTAGAGACGTCATATCAAAAAAAGATTATTATGGTTTGGTTGTTTTAGGTTACTGCACCTTTCACTATCTGCCTTAAATAAGAACTTTTGCTTTATAGTACTGCCTTTATTACTGTATTCTGTGTATGTTTCTCTGTTCTTAGCCTTGTCATATTTCTGTCAACATAACACAGCCTATCAAGAAAACTATTTTCAGGGTTGAGGAACAGATGACAGCAGCCCGTTCCTCTCTTGACATCGTGTGAGCATAGGCTAATGATACCATTGGATTTCAAAGTCATATGCTCTGCCATAAACCATTCTGTATTGATCACAGAAATATTTGAGAAAATAACCAGACTTGCTACAAGTTCATTAAGGTTCTGAAAGAGCTCCAGGTTGATGCTATCACCATGGAAACACTGTGCACGGGTCAGAAGGATCCAGGTGTGAGGTTCTAACAAGTAAAAATATATATTAGTGACCCAACATCAAAGCTATAAACTAGATCAGGCATCCGCAGATAGCAGGGTATGCTGGGATGTTTTCTAAACTGTAGGAAGGGAAAGTTGTTACTGATAATTATTAAAGAAGAACATCGCTCTTTGCATCTGGTCCCATAATATAACTACAATGCAGTGTCATGCAAACACAGATTTGGGTTCAATCTCTTTTTTACTGGTTTTCAAAAATGGATGCAGGTAAATATTATATGACATTGCTTGTGTCATGAAAGGAGGGGATCAGAGAATGGGAGAGAGAAAGGAGGGTGTAGGGGAAGAAGGTGTGATGCAAATATTAGGAGTATAAATACAATTTTGACACAAGGTGGTTAGGTTGTTAAGACGTCCAGAGGTTTTGGAGTACATGGAAGGCGCTGAACACTACCCAGCCCGATCACGTGTGGTGGAAAAGATCCAACCTATAGCAGTCTACCACTTTCAGGCTCTCTGTATGCATCAGGTCATTCATACAGGTGAAACTCGAAAAATTTGAATATCGTGCAAAAGTTAATTTATTTCAGTAATGCAACTTAAAAGGTGAAACTAATATATGAGATAGACTCATTACATGCAAAGCAAGATAGTTCAAGCCGTGATTTGTCATATTTGTGATGATTATGGCTTACAGCTCATGAAAACCCCAAATCCACAATCTTAGAAAATTAGAATATTACATGCAATCAATAAAACAAGGATTGTACATAGAACAATATTGGACCTCTGAAAAATATAAGCATGCATATGTACTCAGTACTTGGTTTGGGCCCCCTTTGCAGCAATTACTGCCTCAATGCGGCGTGGCATGGAAGCTATCAGCCTGTGGCACTGCTGAGGTGTTATGAAAGATCAGGATGCTTCAATAGCGGCCTTCAACTCTTCTGCATTGTTCGGTCTCATGTCTCTCATCTTTCTCTTGGCAATGCCCCATAGATTCTCTATGGGATTCAGGTCAGGTGAGTTTGCTGGCCAATCAAGCACTGTAATCCCACGGTCATTGAACCAGGTTTTGGTGCTTTTGGCAGTGTGGGCAGGTGCCAAGTCCTGCTGGAAAATGAAGTCAGCATCTCTATAAAGCTCGTCTGCAGAAGGAAGCATGAAGTGCTCCAAAATCTCCTGGTAGACGGCTGCATTGACCCTGGACTTAATGAAGCACAGTGGACCAACACCAGCAGATGACGTGGCTCCCCAAATCAACACAGACTGTGGAAACTTCACACTGGACTTCAAGCATCTTGCAGTGTGTGCCTCTCCATTCTTCCTCCATACTCTGGGTCTTTTGTTTCCAAATGAGATGCAAACGTTGCTCTCATCAGAAAAGAGGACTTTGGACCACTGAGCAACAGACCAGGTCTGTTTTAGCCCAGGTAAGATGCTTCTGACGTTGTTTGTTGTTCAGAAGTGGCTTGACAAGAGGAATACGACATCTGAAGCACATATCCAGAATCCGTCTGTGTGTGGTGGCTTTTGATGCATTGACCCTCAGCCTCAGTCCACTCCTTGTGAAAGTCCCCAACACTTTTGAATGGCCTTTTCCTGACAATCCTCTCCTGGCTGCGGTCATCTCTGCTGCACCTTTTTTTTCCCACACTTTTCCCTTCCACATAACTTTCCATTCATGTGCTTTGATACAGCACTTTGGGAACATCCAACTTCTTTTGCAATTACCTTTTGAGGCTTTCCCTCCTTATGGAGGGTGTCAATGATGGTTTTCTGCACAACTGTCAGGTCAGCAGTCTTTCCCATGATTGTGATTCCTACTGAACCAGACTGAGAGACCATTTAAAGGTTCAGGAACCCTTTGCAGGTGTTATGGCTTAATTAGCTGATTAGAGTGGGACACTTTGAGCCTAGAATATTGAACCTTTCACAATGTTCTAATTTTCTGAGATTGTGGATTTGGGGTTTTCATGAGCTGTAAGCCGTAATCATCACAATTATGACAAATCACGGCTTGAACTATCTTGCTTTGCATGTAAAGAGTCTATCTCATATATTAGTTTAAGTTGCATTACTGAAATAAATGAACTTTTGCATGATATTCTAATTTTTCGAGTTTCACCTGTATATGCAGCCCAGGCAGACAGTGGTGGTGTGTCAGCCATTTTCCAGTGTTTGGATATTGTGGTGTGTGCTGCTACAAGACAGTGTCTCAAGATATCTTTTCTTATGGATTGCAGACAGTCTGGGAGCACGGAGAGTAAATCTACTTCTGGTTGCATTTCATTATATATTTGGAAAATTGAATGCCAAAATTGCAGAATTTTTTGCAGCTGGACCAAATATGGAGATAGCTTCCAAGGTCTTGGTGGCATCTTCAGCAGGCATCAGAAGATGGAAATATCCGATGCAAGGTGGTTGTGCATCTGTACCACCTGGATATAATGGTGATTTTTCTTTTGATAATGGTTTGATAAGGATAGAGAGTGCTTTAGAATATACAGTATGTCTTAGCCTATTTGTCTTCTGATAGTGGCCATCCCAGGGCTTGTTCCCAAGCCAGTTCAATGGGTGGTCTTTCACTGTAAAGCCCCGTACACACGATGAGAATATCAGACGATGATCATTCGGGTTTTTTTGCATGCTAGTCTCATATCGAAAGTGAAGAGGTTACTAAAGTTACAAAAATTCTTGAAAGTCAGAATAAAAATTTGGAAGTGATGTAATGTATTCTTTTGTATTTGTATTGTATTTTCGGATGGAAAATGTACTAATTAAATGAAAATCATATGATCTGGTATCATATGAGAAAAATGTTCATGCTTGTCCTTTTGAATAATTTTAGGCAAAAGCTGTGTATGAATGATCAGATTATCCTAGGATCACTTAGAAAGCGGTATTTTTCTTACGATTTTCTGATTGTGTGTACTAGGCTAAAGCCATCTCTCTCAGTATTGCATTTAGCTCCTATATTACCTTAGGGGATGCTGCTGAGGAGGTGCATAAGCGTTCAAACTTGATAAAGGGGTGATTTAAGTTCTCCCCCTTTGCGGGATATGGGGCAATAGGAGCCAAAATTCGTAAATTTGTTCAGGTGATTTTATCATCCTGTCTGATGATAGTAGTACAGTAGGTGAAAGTGTGTTATTTATCTGTGTCATTTATCATATCATTTATCAAATGGAGGGGGAGTGCGTGGGGTTCCCCCTGAAAGCCATACCAGGCCCTTTAGGCCTGGTGGGACTCTTAAGAGAAACCCCACCCCTAAAAAATGCGGGGAAAGCCTGGGGTCCCCCCTAAATTTATACCAGACCCTTGATCTGAGCACAGGCCTGGCAGGGCAGGAAAGGGGGGGAACAACTGAGTGCCCCCCCATCCCCGCAGCTTACCAGACCACATGCGCTCGGCATTGGAACAGGGCCAATGGTTGTGGGGTCTGCGAGCAGGGGGGCTCATTAGCATCATGATTCCTTTTTAAATAAGGGGTCACCCTGATGCTGCCCCCCCCCCGTGAATGAATAAGAGGTATTTGTACCCCTACCCATTCACTAAAGGGTTAAATTTAGAAAAAATAAAGATGTCTGACTTTTGAAAAATTCCTTTAATTGAACAAAAATCAAAACAAAAGTTTTTGACAAGCCATTTAATAAAAAAAGCTCCTTATTTAAAGGGGTACCCTGATGATGCAGGGTACTCCCTGCTTGCAGACACCCACAACCACCAGGACAGGGTTGTAGGGAAGAGGCCCTTGTCCCCATCAGCATGGGAACACTGTCCCCATGCCGAGGGCATGCGGTCTAGGAAGCTGCAGGGGGAAGGGAGCTCGATCGCCCCCCCCCCTTCCTGCTCTGCCAGGCCTGTGCTCGGATCAAGGGTCTGGTAGGAATTTGGGTGGGACCCCATGCTTTTTCTTCCCCATTTTTGGGGGGTGGGGTTCCTACCAGGGGTGGAGGGGTGGGGGTGGGGGGCCTACCAGGCCTACAGGAACTGGTATGGCTTATAGGGGAAACCCCACACACTTAAAAAAAAAGTTTTACTGTGGGGTCCCTCCTAACCTTCCGACTAGACCTAAGGGGCCTGGTATGGATTAGGGCGGGGACCCACGCTGTTTCTTTTTTTTTAATGTATTTTTTGTTTTATTTTTGTTTTTTTTATTTGAGGAGAATATTCTCCCCTCTGTCTTCGGCAGTGTCTAGCAACACACTGCATAGGGCTGCAGTGTAAGCAGCCTTATATAATGTGGAGTGTGGACTTAGCCGTGAACCATGATTGGCCAAAGTCACAGTGACTTTGGCCAATCATGGCTCTTACAGTCTATAGTGCTGTGATTG
The DNA here is from genome assembly GCF_062004578.1 of Staurois parvus. Taxonomy (NCBI): domain Eukaryota; kingdom Metazoa; phylum Chordata; class Amphibia; order Anura; family Ranidae; genus Staurois; species Staurois parvus. The sequence continues at coordinate 1,120,339 of NW_028318241.1, forward strand.
GCCAAAGCATTGCACCTTCCCTGTGGTCAGGTGTATTGCTTTGGCCAATCATGGCTCCCATAATGCAATGTGAGAGCACAGTGCATTGTGGGGCGCTCGGTGGGCGAATAACCCACCGAATGCCCTTAAAATTTGTGTGTTCAGCGAACATACGATGTTCGAGTCTTATGTTCGAACTTATGTTCGACTCAAACACCGAGCCCAACACTACTGATTTACATTTGGAGGCAGGAAGAGCTGGTTTGGTATCTCCAGTGGTATATGATGTTGTTTTTATTCAGCTCTTCCAGAAAAGATTTGAGAAGTTTCCAAAACATAAGGGTTTGCCTTGAAAAATTTGGTAGCAGAGTGATGGTAATCCCTTCATAGGTTTTTGTGATAAGGGATCTAGCAGCTGCCATTATTGCCTCTTTGTAATAATGTAATTTACATATGATGTTGTTGAGCCTTTGTTGATCAAGATTTTTGGAAAGGAAGGTTCGATGGGCTCTATCAATTTGTGGAGTGTCCGCTGACTCTTGAACCCTTCTAGTGCAGATATTGCCAATTGCGGTTCTTAATATGGTCAATATTAAGAACTTGCAGTTGAGAGGTATGTTAATTTAGAGTATCTAGAAATTCATTTATTTATTTCTTGTGGGAGTGTTCCAGCTTGACCATGTAGCATTCCATATCCTGGTGGGTTGGCAAGGGCACAATATAATCTGATAGGTCCCATTCATCTTCTGTCATTTCTGGCAGTCCAAAGGGGCTTCTGGACTGTGGAGACTCCTCTGTTGCTAAGGGAGATTCAGGCTGTACAGTGTCTATAGGTGATGGTTAATGTGGAGGAGATGACTGGGTCAGGGAGTACTCTGGCATCACCTTGAGTACCTGGATTGCAGGAGAGTGGGTGTGTTGTGTTGTGCTGAAATAGGATCCAATTCTGCTCATCTAGGCCTGCAATGCAGCTGTAGAGGCTGGCTGCTGCTTCCTATTGCCTGTGAGAGGTATGTGTATCCTTGGGTCTGTCTAATGTTGGCAGATTAGGAAACTGGAGCTCAGTGTTGAGGCTGTTCAACGCACCATTGGCAAGCCATGCTCCTCAAAACACAGGTTTGGCTGTGAGAGAATACTTTCTACTTCTGTGAGTCTCCTCTTCTGACTGGCAAGTTTTAAATAATTCAAATGTTTCTGCCTTTGTGGGGCTCTTGCACCATCAAGGCAGATATATAAATGAATGCTTTAGCTGTGGTGTTTCCAAACCTCGTTGTCCACTTTTCTTATCACCAGGTATAATTGAAGCTGCATTGTCATTGATCTGCACTGGGACTCCTGGAGGCTTCCTGATTGATAGGTGCTAGCAAGGCTAAGTGAAGTGGCTGCCAGAGAATGTGCAGGGGAGTGCACTGGTGATCTGTAAAGGACAGAGGAAGATTAGATTGGCCAGAGAAAGAGTCAAGCTAGCATATACTGTATCAAAAAAAGAAAAAAACACTTCCCTCATAGGGAAGTTGCTGTACGGAGTGACGAAACGCGTCAGTGATAGCACCGTGTTTACTCCTGCAGAGTAAAAAGCTTTACCTCATTTACTATGCTTTGGAGCAACTGCATTTATTAAGCAGCCCCTTAGAAAGGCTATTTTCCATTTTTCCAGGAGTACACCTTTAGCCTTCAGTGTTAAATAACATCATATTACAAACAATAGGGATGAATTTGTGGTGGCTGATGTTCTTTAAAACCCAACTGAGCTTTTAATGTAAATGAGCTAAATACATACTGTATGTACTGAGATCCAACCGCCGCAGCCTCTGTTGTTGATTTACATCCCACACTGCAAGTCTGTATTCTACTGGCCATACAGGTGCATTACAGTCCCAAAAACTTCAATAGGGCTCATCTACCTTTGTATCCTGGCTCCCTCATCATTTCTAAATAAAAAGGCTCTGTAAGTTGCTTTATTTTGATCAATGCCCAGTCTGATAAATAAATAAAATTAAAAAGTTTTTATTTAATATAGTTGTAATGTCTTGCCTGGGGCTGACCTGGAAAAAAACGAATGAGGTTTATACATTTTCAAACTTTTATTTCACCTTCAGCATTTTCTGAGCCTTATCATTTTGTCAGTTAAGCAATGGGAGTGCTGAGGGTGCGCCATTGTTGGGCTGTGCTTAGGGCATTGATTGTCTTTAATCTGGTCCTAGTTTGGGAGTGTCATACCTCTGCAGTGAGACCACTGCTTCCACACAAAGAGCAAGGGTTTATTCTCTACAGTATGTTGGCAGGAGACAAGGAGGTTGATTTGCTAAAACTGGAGAGTGCAAAAACTGATGCAGATGTGCATGGTAGCCATTCACCTTCTAGCTTCAGCTTGTTCAATTAGGCTTTGGCAAAAAAAAAAAACTGGAAGCCGATTGCTTTCTATGCAGGGCTGCACCAGATTTTGCATTCTCCAGGTTTAGTAAATCAACCCAAAGGTTTTTCCACCAGGTTGTGGATAGTTTTTAAATAAAAAGACACCATTTCCTACATAGATCCTGGAATACATTTAACAGATTTTAATGTGAAGTTCAGTTGGGTTTAAACCTAAATCTGCGACTGTCATGCTGCTATGAAGCTATAAAAATAGCCCTTGACAGTTCAAATCCAGCTCTGTTTCTCTGATGAGACAAGAACTCTGATTGGTATCTGTGTCTTGCCACTTTATTATTGCTCCAGCTTTCTTTGCTTTTGAATTTCTTTTCTTTGTGGGGATTTTAAATTAGGTTAATTGTGCTCTTAATCACATATTTTTACAGGGTTTTTTTTTTTCTTAAAGACACCATCTTTTCTCTACTTGTTTTAAATGTAAAGTTTTTCTTTTTAAATCTGCACTTCGGAGCGAAACATTTTTTTAATGGTAGCCAAGAGCAGTTTCAGAAAGACCGAAAGTACACAGTGACCTAGGTAAAATACAGTTTGAACAAACTCCTATTCACAGACATCTGAAAAATGTCAAATGCAGAAACATTTGCAGTGCAGATTAATTTAGAAGGAACAGCTGAATGGATCACTTGTTAAATGTATTAATAAACAGAAAGCAAAAAAAAGTTTGCCCTAAAAATAAGTAGTTAGCTACTATAAATAGCTGTCTGAATTATCACTGTATGTGGTGGTTGTTAAGATATTAGTCTGATCACAACATGTTACCTCTCAAAAAAGGCCATTCAACTAATACAAATTGGAAACACACATACAGAAATGTCAGATTATTTCTACAGCATTGACTGTTGGACAAATACAAAATAAGGGCTGTGATGTCTAACAAAGGACACTTTCCCATAGTTCCCTGGGGCATTTAAATCTAAATGCAGGTATCCTCTTTACTCCTGGTTGAGAAGAGAGTATGAGGAGCCGTGATCCCTTTCTTCTGATGCCACTGCTAACAAAAACTCCAAAGGATCTGTTTTAGACACCAATGGAAACAATAACAATAGTAAAATGTGCAAAATTAAAGGACATTTTTAATGTGATTGAATTTACCTTTTTACTTTCCTACCTGCATAAAAGGATCAAAAAACAAGTTCACAGGGAGGGTGTGACCAACTAGTTGTTTCCCATGGAAATAGGTGGGACATTTGTTCCCATCTTGCTGGCACAACCACCTATGCCTGATGAATGTTGAAGAGCCTGGTACCAATTAATGTTTGGCATCTGTGTACTGGGAGGGGTACTCTTGTTATTGGGGAACCCCTCATAAAATATTTAACCTCCCTAATGCTCAAACTGTTTCAAAATATAGTTTCAGCACTATGGAGAGCTCCAAACAGAAAATTGGCCCTCTGGGTTAAAATCTGTTTTTGCAGCTTACTTTTAAATTTACATTGAAGGGCTGTTAACATTTACCTGGTGCACATTCACACTGTGTGCATGAAATGTCTGCCAAATGTGGCCGATTGCCGTGTAAATGTGGTCGTTTACCAGGCAAGTCCATACTCAGAACTTCATTGTTTTAGGTGATCACTGTTAGATGAATCATCAAGGGGACTCCAGTGCAAATACTATCCTTTATAATTATGGCTTTACTTACCAAAAATATCAACTCTCCTTTTGCTGTTTATTAATCTGTTTAAATGACATAAAAATCTAGCAGGAGTAGACCATTTCATATCAGGGGCAGATCTGGGAACTCACATACAGAGGTCATTAACAAGAATTTAGTGGTGACTAAACCTTATTTTATCTACCAAAAACTAAAATTCCAGTAGACCAACCCTTTTAAAATGAATTTTTATAGTGATTAAGGCTCCTTACTTTTTTATTTGCATTATATTTGCAGTCTTGGATTTCCTCTCAGCTAATATATATATATATATATATATATATATATATATATATATATATATATATATATATACACATCAACTAACACTGGAAAGGCATGTCACAGAGGTGAAATACACATTTCTAAATATACATCTCTTTTAATTGGATACCCATGTTTCTGCACCTTAGATAAGTTTCTATGGGAACCTAGACCCACCTGCACACTTCACAAGGGTGGTAGTGTGGTTAATTGGTAGACCATTTGCTTGCTGATGACTTGTAGGGGTAGAAGAGGAACCTCATGGGATGTGGGTAAAAGGTGTAGTGTACGTAGAATTAGAAAGCGTAATGACAGCACAGTACAGAAAAGTGTATGTGTGAATAATGAATATTTGGGGATAGAGACATCATGTTTGTTTAATTGACATTTTCAAAGCCACAGAGGAATAACAATTAATGTCCCCTGGCTACAGAGATACTGAAGATCTCAGCACAGCAAATGTTCCTGTAGCTGAAGATCCGGTAAACAAATATTAAGGTGATATAAAGAACAGAAATAATTTTAAGAATCTGACCCAAGAGGACATCTCCAGAGATAAGTTCAGAGTAGGACTAAGATGCAGCTAAATGAAAGAGCTTCTTTATCAAGCTAGCTAGTGCAAGAGACTCACAACATTGAACAGTATAAATAAAAAAGAACATTTCACAAACTGAAGTGTAAAGTATATTTATTTTGTTTGGTATGGAGTAGGAAATGGCACTGAATGCCTTCAGGTTGTTCTGGTGGAATTGATTTCCCTATATTACCTGTTCAGAAACACAATGGGAAATAAGAAAATCTCTTCAAAGGAGAGGAAAATTTCCATCATCAGAATAGATTCCCCTCAACCTCTGTTCTTGGATGATTTAAAATGTTTGATTGCCCTTCACTTTCTGTACTGGAATTATAAATCAATTGGACAAATAGAAAGGAGAAATCTCCCAAAGGGGGACAGGAGTAAAATACAGAGGTTCTGACCCCTTCTATAAAAAAAAAAAAAAAAAAAAAAAAGTTTTAGCTTTGCACATACTCTAATAATGCAATGGAAATGATTAGCCTGAAGCCCAATGCTATTTTTTAAAAAAAATCAAATAAATAATTGCCTACTCTGTGCTCTAGCGCTGCCCTCCATGTCTACTGTTGGTCCTCTAATGGGTAGAATGAAGACTTGTGTCATTAAACCCACTTCCTACGGGTACAGGGTGTTATGGAACCACCTCCTTTCCAAAGTCCATGATCTTGTAGCCTGGGCTCACAAGATATTGCTACAGAGAACAGCACTCACAATTCAGAATGTAAATGCTGTTCTCTGCAACAGTAAGGACTGCCCGCTTCCACAGCTTGAGCACCAAGACACTGAGAGAATTTAGCATTGGCACTAAATACCCTGCCAGCAGCCAGCATCAGGTGAAACTTGCTTGGATATACCTTCTGGTTGACACTGGAGCTACATTACATGCTTCAGGTCCAAGGACCACAGTGCCATAAGCAGGTGCTCTAATTTGATTATGTTCCAGCAAACACACACGGAATGCCAACTATACAAAATGCAGCCATATTTCCACATGAAAAGGTTTCACAATCTGACAACCAATGTATTATTTATCAGAATTATTATTATTATGGTTTGTTGGATATCATACATGATAAAGAATGGATCTCTCTTTCCTAGAAGGTATGATTTTTCTTACTAAATTATATCTTTTCTTACAAATAATGTGAACACTTTTTGTGAAGGTAACTCCATAATAGCAGGAATCTATTGTGATACTGAAGTTTTTCAGTGGTAGAAGCAATTTTAGTTAGTCTATGCCAGTCCAAATTGTGCTTCAGGGCTTGTCAGCCCACTTTTATTAAACAAAATTAAAACATGTAATGAAAAAATACTCAGCCACCTGGCTCTCTCTTCAGAAGCGCCACTGCTTAGGCCTTAAACCTTGGCTTCGGGTTGGTCCCTCTCACACAGTACCTCTTTGTTTCTGTGTCCCTCTCTTAGCTATCCTGGCTCTCTCAGCTGTTTCACTTTCAACACCCTGCTGCACAGGCCTACTCATTGACTTCTTGAGAGGGGTTCTCCTGACAGCCTAGGCTCTCTCACTGTCAGGGAGCGAGGAGCCAGACACACAAGGAGGTGCAATTAAAGGTAGGTTTATTAATATAAAAATAAGACAAGAGTCTATGTAAGTCCAACAGCAGAAATCGTAGCCAAAGCCGGGGTCAAGAACCAGGAAGAATCGTCACCAGAGCCGGGATCAGGAGCCAGGAAGAATCGTCGCCATAGCCGGGATCAGGAGCCAGGAAGAACGGTCGCCAGAGCCGGGGTCAGGAGCCGGGAGGAGTCTTAGCCAAAGCCGGTTCGGTATCCAGGAAAGCAATGAGTATCTAAACAGGAGCTTGCTGCTGTGCAACAGACAGGACACGAATGCAATGGACAGCCACAAACAGCAGACTTATATGTGATAAGCCGCCACCTCCTGGGGGAGGAGCCGCAGAGGGCTGAAAGCATAAAGGATCCCACAATGCTTTGCAGACACCTAAGATGGATGCCAGCACATGGAGCAGCACAAGGTCTGAGGAAAGGTAGGACCTTGACACTCACTCCACTGAGACTTCAGATGCCCTCAGTCACCTGGACTCACCTAGTCATCTCAGTTCTCTAAGCATCCCATCCTGTGTGCCAGGATGACGTGATCCTGCACTGGCAAGCAAAGACGGCTACATCCCAGCACCTGGAAGAAGCAGGCACCGGCAAAGGACCTCAGACCATTGAAGGAGAGGTAAGTATGGCAGACCATAGTTCCTCTTTAAAAGATGTATGCATAAAATATTGTAAACTTTCCTTGTGGTGGTCATGCAGTTCAATTAAGCTTTACAGAATATCATTTACAATGAAAAAGCAACAAAAAAGCTGCTTTCAGGATTTAGGCTGGATATACACACCTTTCTGTACATGTTTTTGTGAATTTTTGGGTCTTATCGATGCTCGTTGACAAACATGACATGTGTTGAAGCGCATTTTTATGTGCTGCCATTGCCATCAATAGTCCTTTCAAAACATGTCAGCACATCACACAGATGTGAACTTGGGCAATGTAAAACAAGGGCTAACCTGTGCACATGCATTAATGTGTATTAACATGCATAGGTGTGGGTGGTATCTAGAAAAGCACAAAGGATGAAAATGCAGCAATGTGAACAGAACCACATCTTATTATGCACTCACATGAAAGAACTGGACACAAAATCCAGTGTAAACTGGTCCTAAAAAGAATTAATAGTGTTTTTATATTATAAGTATATTCTATTAACATTTGTTTTAGATGTTTGTCTGCATATTTGAACAGGCTAACATTAGATCTTGATTCAAATAGTACTTGAGCAAATGACACATAAAATTGACTTTATTTATATTATGATCTAAATGAACAAAAATGCAGACTTGTCATGTGGAAAAAGTAAGTACACCCTTTCATTTACAACTACTTCAAATCCATCAAATTAGAACTGGGTTTTCCAGATTAGGTGTCAATGATTAGAGCCTCCTTAGGGAGTATTTGAATGGAACCTGTTATACTTAAAGTGACTGTAAATACATATTTTTTTTAAAATAAAAAACATGTCATACTTATCTGCTCTGTGCAATGCTTTTGCACAGAGCAGCCCTGATTCTTTTCTTTTTGGGTTCCCCACTGACGATCCTGGATCCTCCCTCCTACTGAGTACCCACCGCAGCAAGTCACTTGCTATGGGGTCACTTATGTGGGCTTTCTTCCAAGCCAGCTCTGTATGTCCATAGACAGACCGAGTGCAGCTCAGTCCTGCCCCTTGCTCACTCTTCACTGACTGCGTTCATAAGCAGCAGTAGCCTATTAGGAAGGAGATAGCCAAGAGAGCCGCAGCTCCCATGCACAGCATTGTATGGAGATTGGACCAGGCTCTGGTAAGTAAAACGGGGTGGGGGGGAGCTGCACTTGGAAGATTTTCCACTTAATCCTTAATGCAAAGAATGAATTGGGGTGAAAAAACCTTCAGTCTTTTAAACCACCCCAGATATTTAGGGTCTGTTGTTTTCTTTGTTATTGACATGTGTGGTCTTATCATGTCAAGATCAATAGCGCTCTCTAAGGCCCTCATAAACTAGATTATTTATGCCTAAGAGTCTGGCAAGGGATTTAAAAAGATTGACAAAATTATTTGAAATCAATCATTCCTTTGTAAGGAAAATAATCTACAAGTGGCGTAGGTTTCAAACGACTGCTAATTTCTCCAGGACCGGCTGGACTTGCAAATTCAGCCCAGGAGATGATCATTTTATGCTAGAAGAATCCCAAATTTTAATTGAGGGGTTTTCAGATAACTTTGCAACATTTGCTGTCAAAGTGCATGCATCTGCAATCAGAAAGAGATTGCCCTTATGCCCTGTTTGAAAGATGTGTTAACCTTTATTGTTCTAAAAGAACATTAAACCAAGATTACAGTTTGCCATTGAACATATACAGGTGAAACTCAAAAAATTAGAATATCATGCAAAAGTTCATTTATTTCAGTAATGCAACTTAAAAGGTGAAACTAATATATGAGATAGACTCATTACATGCAAAGCAAGATAGTTCAAGCCGTGATTTGTCATAAGTGTAATGATTATGGCTTACAGCTCATGAAAACCCCAAATCCACAATCTCAGAAAATTAGAATATAGTGAAAAGGTGCAATATTCTCGGCTCACAGTGTCCCACTCTAATCAGCTAATTAAGCCATAACACCTGCAAAGGGTTCCTGAACCTTTAAATGGTCTCTCAGTCTGGTTCAGTAGGAATCACAATCATGGGAAAGACTGCTGACCTGACAGTTGTGCAGAAAACCATCATTGACACCCTCCATGAGGAGGGAAAGCCTCAAAAGGTAATTGCAAAAGAAGTTGGATGTTCTCAAAGTGTCAAGGTCCTACCTTTTCCCAGAGGTTATGTTACTCCATGTGCTGGCATCCATCTTGGATTTATGCTGAGCATGGTGGGAAGCTTTTATGCCTTCAGGTCTCTGAGGTCCATCCCCCAGAGGGGTGTGGCTGAGTACATATAAGCCTGTGATCCGCACATGCTCTTTGCACTTGTGTCTTTGTCTTGCTACAGCTCTGTGTATATGCTCGTGACTCTTCTGGTATTTGACTCGGCTTGTGACTAGACCATTCTCTGTGTTTTCCTTCGATCTGACCTTCCGTTGCTGAACCCGGCCCGTGACCTGTGATTCTCTGTCTACTGTTCTGTACTGTTTTGTCCCGTTGTTGTTGACCCGGCTTGCCTGACTACGCTATTGTCATTCTCACCAGCTACATGCCATTGGCGGCGGCCATTACCGCAGCCGGGGTGTCTCGGGGGCCGCGACCTGGTTCCTGGCTGCGTCAAGTCCATCCCCACCATCAGGGGCCCTGGTGAAGGGCAGCCTGGGACTTAGACTCCGCGCCCTGAGGGACTTCGGTCTGTTGGTGGTGGTTGTCGTCAGCCAGTGCGTTACCCTGCCACTAGGCCTACCTGTCCGTTCCACAGCCCTGCCCTGACATTACACAAGTGCCATGAATCCTGACGGTGCAGGTACGCCTTCACTTCCAATGTTGGTCGCCAGAATGGATCAACAGGATATCCTGTTGGATCAGTTCGCTCAGGCGTTGCAAACTCTGTTGGCACGCACCGCGCACCTTACTCCTGGTGTTATTAGGCCGGTTGTCACTCCGGTGGTCGCTCCCGCTGCTGTTCCGCTGGTTGCGCCTACCGCCGTGGCTGCTGCGGTACCCGCGGCGCCCAGAGGTATGACTGGTTCAGCCCCTCTTCCACAGCGCTTTGGGGGTGAGCCGAGTCAGTGTCGTGGTTTCCTCAACCAGGTGGGGATTTACTTCGAATTAATACCCCACGCTTTTCCGAGGGTTTCCTAATATCGCTACTCTCAGACAAGGCCTTGGCCTGGGCGAATCCCTTATGGGAGAGGAATGACCCAGTGATTCACGAGTTTTCCGGTTTTGTCGATGCCTTCCGTAGGGTATTCGACGTACCGGCTCGCTCCGCCTCGGCTGCCAAGCTACTCATGTCTATGCATCAGGGTTCACGGACCGTTGCCGAGTACGCCATAGAGTTTCGTACCCGGGCAGCAGAGGTGGGTTGGAACAATGAGGCTCTGGTGGCTGCGTTTTCTCAGGGTCTTTCTGATGCATTGAAGGACGAGATCGCAGCCAAGGAATTGCCTGTGGAGCTGGAAGCACTAATTTCCTTCCTGATCCTGATTGATACCAGGCTCAGGGAGAGGCCTTCACTCAAGGAACGCCTGCGGAGGCCTTCCAATCGACTGGCACCTGCGTTTTCTGTCCCTCCCATTCCTCCCTCTCCTCCCACGCCTCCTGGGGATAGCTTGTCTGGTGGTGAGCCCATGCAGCTGGGGTTTGCTCGCCTTTCCGAGGGAGAGCGGGCCGCTCGACGTCAGGAGGGTCGCTGCCTGTACCGTGGTCTTGGTGGGCACTTTCGGCGGTCCTGTCCGGTCCGTCCGGGAAACGCTCGCACCTGAGATCCTGTCGGGGACAGATCTTGGGTGGAGTCTCCTCGTCCCCGGCGTTCCGCAGAGATAAGCCACTGATCACCGTTGTCCTCTCTTGGGCGGAGGGCTCGGTGACGGCCCAGGCGTTGGTAGATTCTGGGGCCGGCGGGTTGTTTATGGACAGCTCGTTTGCTGCCCAGCACTCCATTCCCCTGCAGGCTCGAGTTACCCCATTGGTTCTTGAGGCGATAGATGGCAGGCCCCTGCAACCACCGCAAGTTACCCACGAGACTATGCCAGTTGAAGTAGCTATTGGGGCTGTTCACAGGGAGTTGGCCTGTTTCCAGGTGATTTCTTCTCTGCACTATTCGGTGGTTTTGGGGTATCCCTGGCTCCAGATGCACAATCCAACCTTCAATTGGCAAACTGCCGAGATTCTCTCGTGGTCTCCACAGTGTGGGGCCGGGTGCATCCGTGGGCCGGTTAAGGTGGTGTGTGCCTCCTCGGACTCTGCGTTGCCCACTGATTATGGGGAGTACTAGGACGTGTTTGATAAGGTACGCGCTGGTGCCTTACCTGCTCATCGTCCTTATGACTGCGCCATATCCTTGCAACCCGGTGCCACTCCTCCACGTGGCCGGGTGTATCCTCTCTCGGTTGCGGAGAATAAGGCCATGGAGGAGTACGTTGCGGATGCGCTTTCCCGGGGGCACATTCGTAAGTTTACTTCCCCAGCTGGAGCGGGCTTTTTCTTTGTAAAGAAGAAGGGTGGTGAATTGAGGCCCTGCATTGATTATAGGGTCTCAATCGAATCACCACTAAGAATGCATACCCGATTCCCTTGATTACTGAGCTGTTCGACCGCCTTAAGGGGGCAACAGTCTTTACCAAACTTGACCTTAGGGCAGCGTACAACCTCGTACGGATCAAACAGGGGGATGAGTGGAAGACCGCGTTTAACACCAGAACCGGCCACTATGAATACCTGGTGATGCCCTTTGGGTTGTGTAACGCGCCCGCAGTTTTTCAGGAATTCATAAATGATGTCCTTCGTGACTTGTTGCAGCAGTGCGTGGTAGTTTACTTGGATGACATCCTGGTTTACTCTGCCTCCATGGAGTCCCATATCCAGGATGTCAAGCAGGTGCTGCAACGATTACGTGAGAACGAACTTTTTTGTAAACTTGAGAAGTGTGAATTCCATCGATCCCAAGTTGCCTTTTTAGGCTATATCATATCTGCGGAGGGATTCTCCATGGACCCTCAGAAGGTTTCGGCGGTTCTGCAGTGGCCTCGTCCCAATGGTCTTCGGCCCATTCAGCGTTTTTTGGGTTTTGCCAACTACTATCGGAAGTTCATCAGGAACTTCTCCACGCTGGCAAAGCCTCTTTCAGACCTAACCAAGAGGGGCAGTAATCCTCACGAGTGGTCATCCGAGGCCATCGTAGCTTTCGAGGCTCTGAAATCCGCCTTCGCTTCGGCTCCGATACTGTCTCATCCCAATCCTGGATTGTCCTTCGTCCTTTAGGTCGATGCATCCGAGACTGAAGTAGGCGCTCTCCTGTCTCAACGTCGGTCGCCCGATGGACCCCTACTTCCCTGTGGGTTCTACTCCAGGAAGCTTTCCTCTGCAGAGTGCAACTACCAGATTGGAGATAGGGAGTTGTTGGCAATCATTCTGGCTCTCAAGGAATGGAGGCACCTGCTTGAGGGCTCCGCGGTTCCGGTCCTCATTCTTACCGATCATAAGAACCTGACTTATCTTTCGGAGGCCAAAAGATTGACACCCCGTCAGGCTTGATGGGCCTTGTTTTTGTCGCGGTTCAACTATGTGGTCTCCTATTTGCCTGGTTCCAAGAATGTCAGGGCTGATGCATTATCGCGGCAATACTCTGAGTTGTCCAGGGAGGACTCTGAGCCAGCCTCGGTCATACCTCCAGATCAGATCCTGGCTGCCATTCGCACCAGTCTAACTTCTCCCCTTGGGGAGCAGATTTTGGCGGCTCAAACTGACGCTCCTCCCGAGAGACCGGAGGGTAGATGTTTTGTACCCGAGGGGTTGCGCACCCGTCTGCTGCGTACTTACCATAACTCCAAAACTGCCGGGCATCCGGGGAGGAACCAGTTGTCTTGGGTCGTCTCTCGGTTGTTCTGGTGGCCAACTCTCCGTGCCGACATCGCCTCTTATGTAGCGGCATGTTCGATCTGTGCCCAGAATAAATCTCCACGGCATCTTCCAATGGGTCTTCTGCAACCCATTCCCAATGGGGAGCGTCCTTGGTCACACCTGGGCATGGACTTTATTGTAGACCTCCCTGTGTCTCGGGGTCATATGGTCATTCTCATGGTCGTCGATCGCTTTTCCAAAATGTGCCATTGTATTCCACTCAGGAAATTACCAACAGCACAAGAACTGGCCACGGTCTTTTCCAGGGAGATTTTTCGCCTGCATGGGTTGCCCAAGGTGATTGTCTCGGACCGCGGGAGTCAGTTCGTGTCCAGATTCTGGCGCGCCTTCTGCTCCCAGTTGGGTATTAGTCTTTCCTTTTCTTCAGCCTACCACCCGCAGTCCAATGGGGCTGCGGAGCGTTCCAATCAGGCCTTAGAACTAGAGATGAGTGAATCGAACATGACGAAGTGGAATTCGTTCCGAAGATTTGGAAAAATTCTATTCGCGACGAATCCGAAGATTAGCAAACTTCGGATGCACGAATCGAATTTTCCCAAAAATGGCGGCGACATGTGTGGTCACGGAGAAAATGGACAGAGAAGATGGGGCGGGGATCTCTGGGAAGGCGCGCAGACAAGGCGCGCTGACCCATAATGCATTCATGACATGTGATCGCATTAGCCAATCAGCAGCCAGCCAGCACTATAAATCGCGGCCATCTTAGAATTCTCCATTAGCCTCCGGTCATTCAAGAGAGACAGACCTGTCTGTATTAAGGGACAGAGTTAGGGCCACAGAGACTTTAGGGCCACAGAATCGTTACTCAGGGACACAGAATCGTTACTCAGGGACACAGAATCGTTACTCAGGGACACAGCTATCAAAGAATCGAAAAGTTAAAGTGACATACACCCTTTTTTTTTTTGGTGGCTGTCGTGCACAGTTGGTGCTGCAGTTTGCCAATTGTGCTAAATAAACTGACTTTCTGCTTCACAACCACTATTGTACGTTCAAAGAGTTAAATCCATTTACACGCCGGCTGGCGGTAATATTTTTTGGGTGATTAGTGCATTCCAGTGACAGAAACGTACAGTTTCCAGCCAACGGCAAGCTGCAATTGACCGATTGTGCTAAATAAACTGACTTTCTGCTTCACAACCACTATTGTACGTTCAAAGAGTTAAATCCATTTACACGCCGGCTGGCGGTAATATTTTTTGGGTGATTAGTGCATTCCAGTGACATAAACGTACAGTTTCCAGCCAACGGCAAGCTGCAATTGACCGATTGTGTACAATAAACTGACTTTCTGCTTCACAACCACTATTGTACGTTCAAAGAGTTAAATCCATTTACACGCCGGCTGGCGGTAATATTTTTTGGGTGATTAGTGCATTCCAGTGACAGAAACGTACAGTTTCCAGCCAACGGCAAGCTGCAATTGACCGATTGTGCTAAATAAACTGACTTTCTGCTTCACAACCACTATTGTATGTTCAAAGAGTTAAATCCATTTACACGCCAGCTGGCGGTAATATTTTTTGGGTGATTAGTGCATTCCAGTGACATAAACGTACAGTTTCCAGCCAACGGCAAGCTGCAATTGACCGATTGTGTACAATAAACTGACTTTCTGCTTCACAACCACTATTGTACGTTCAAAGAGTTAAATCCATTTACACGCCGGCTGGCGGTAATATTTTTTGGGTGATTAGTGCATTCCAGTGACCTAAACGTACAGTTTCCAGCCAACGGCAAGCTGCAATTGACCGATTGTGCTAAATAAACTGACTTTCTGCTTCACAACCACTATTGTACGTTCAAAGAGTTAAATCTATATACACGCCGGGTGGCGGTAATATTTTTTGGGTGATTAGTGCATTCCAGTGACATAAACGTACAGTTTCCAGCCAACGGCAAGCTGCAATTGACCGATTGTGCTAAATAAACTGACTTTCTGCTTCACAACCACTATTGTACGTTCAAAGAGTTAGATCCATTTACACGCCGGGTGGCGGTAATATTTTTTGGGTGATTAGTGCATTCCAGTGACATAAACGTACAGTTTCCAGCCAACGGCAAGCTGCAATTGACCGATTGTGTACAATAAACTGACTTTCTGCTTCACAAGCACTATTGTACGTTCAAAGAGTTAAATCCATTTACACGCCGGCTGGCGGTAATATTTTTTGGGTGATTAGTGCATTCCAGTGACCTAAACGTACAGTTTCCAGCCAACGGCAAGCTGCAATTGACCGATTGTGTACAATAAACTGACTTTCTGCTTCACAACCACTATTGTACGTTCAAAGAGTTAAATCCATATACACGCCGGGTGGCGGTAATATTTTTTGGGTGATTAGTGCATTCCAGTGACATAAACGTACAGTTTCCAGCCAACGCCAAGCTGCAATTGACCGATTGTGTACAATAAACTGACTTTCTGCTTCACAACCACTATTGTACGTTCAAAGAGTTAAATCCATATACACGCCGGGTGGCGGTAATATTATTTGGGTGATTAGTGCATTCCAGTGACCTAAACGTACAGTTTCCAGCCAACGGCAAGCTGCAATTGACCAATTGTGCTAAATAAACTGACTTTCTGCTTCACAACCACTATTGTACGTTCAAAGAGTTAAATCCATATACACGCCGGGTGGCGGTAATATTTTTTGGGTGATTAGTGCATTCCAGTGACATAAACGTACAGTTTCCAGCCAACGGCAAGCTGCAATTGACCGATTGTGCTAAATAAACTGACTTTCTGCTTCACAACCACTATTGTACGTTCAAAGAGTTAGATCCATTTACACGCCGGGTGGCGATAATATTTTTTGGGTGATTAGTGCATTCCAGTGACATAAACGTACAGTTTCCAGCCAACGGCAAGCTGCAATTGACCAATTGTGCTAAATAAACTGACTTTCTGCTTCACAACCACTATTGTACGTTCAAAGAGTTAAATCCATTTACACGCCGGGTGGCGGTAATATTTTTTGGGTGATTAGTGCATTCCAGTGACGTAAACGTACAGTTTCCAGCCAACGGCAAGCTGCAATTGACCGATTGTGCTAAATAAACTGACTTTCTGCTTCACAACCACTATTGTACGTTCAAAGAGTTAGATCCATTTACACGCCGGGTGGCGGTAATATTTTTTGGGTGATTAGTGCATTCCAGTGACATAAACGTACAGTTTCCAGCCAACGGCAAGCTGCAATTGACCGATTGTGCTAAATAAACTGACTTTCTGCTTCACAACCACTATTGTACGTTCAAAGAGTTAAATCCATATACACGCCGGGTGGCGGTAATATTTTTTGGGTGATTAGTGCATTCCAGTGACATAAACGTACAGTTTCCAGCCAACGGCAAGCTGCAATTGACCGATTGTGCAAAATAAACTGACTTTCTGCTTCACAACCACTATTGTACGTTCAAAGAGTTAGATCCATTTACACGCCGGGTGGCGGTAATATTTTTTGGGTGATTAGTGCATTCCAGTGACATAAACGTACAGTTTCCAGCCAACGGCAAGCTGCAATTGACCGATTGTGCTAAATAAACTGACTTTCTGCTTCACAACCACTATTGTACGTTCAAAGAGTTAGATCCATTTACACGCCGGGTGGCGGTAATATTTTTTGGGTGATTAGTGCATTCCAGTGACATAAACGTACAGTTTCCAGCCAACGGCAAGCTGCAATTGACCGATTGTGCTAAATAAACTGACTTTCTGCTTCACAACCACTATTGTACGTTCAAAGAGTTAAATCCATATACACGCCGGGTGGCGGTAATATTTTTTGGGTGATTAGTGCATTCCAGTGACATAAACGTATAGTTTCCAGCCAACGGCAAGCTGCAATTGACCGATTGTGCTAAATAAACTGACTTTCTGCTTCACAACCACTATTGTACGTTCAAAGAGTTAGATCCATTTACACGCCGGCTGGCGGTAATATTATTTGGGTGATTAGTGCATTCCAGTGACCTAAACGTACAGTTTCCAGCCAACGGCAAGCTGCAATTGACCGATTGTGCTAAATAAACTGACTTTCTGCTTCACAACCACTATTGTACGTTCAAAGAGTTAAATCCATATACACGCCGGGTGGCGGTAATATTTTTTGGGTGATTAGTGCATTCCAGTGACATAAACGTACAGTTTCCAGCCAACGGCAAGCTGCAATTGACCGATTTTGCTAAATAAACTGACTTTCTGCTTCACAACCACTATTGTACGTTCAAAGAGTTAGATCCATTTACACGCTGGGTGGCGGTAATATTTTTTGGGTGATTAGTGCATTCCAGTGACATAAACGTACAGTTTCCAGCCAACGGCAAGCTGCAATTGACCGATTGTGCTAAATAAACTGACTTTCTGCTTCACAACCACTATTGTACGTTCAAAGAGTTAGATCCATTTACACGCCGGGTGGCGGTAATATTTTTTGGGTGATTAGTGCATTCCAGTGACGGAAACGTACAGTTTCCAGCCAACGGCAAGCTGCAATTGACCGATTGTGCAAAATAAACTGACTTTCTGCTTCACAACCACTATTGTACGTTCAAAGAGTTAAATCCATTTACACGCCGGCTGGCGGTAATATTTTTTGGGTGATTAGTGCATTCCAGTGACCTAAACGTACAGTTTCCAGCCAACGGCAAGCTGCAATTGACCGATTGTGCTAAATAAACTGACTTTCTGCTTCACAACCACTATTGTACGTTCAAAGAGTTAAATCCATTTACACGCCGGCTGGCGGTAATATTTTTTGGGTGATTAGTGCATTCCAGTGACATAAACGTACAGTTTCCAGCCAACGGCAAGCTGCAATTGACCGATTGTGTACAATAAACTGACTTTCTGCTTCACAACCACTATTGTACGTTCAAAGAGTTAAATCCATTTACACGCCGGCTGGCGGTAATATTTTTTGGGTGATTAGTGCATTCCAGTGACAGAAACGTACAGTTTCCAGCCAACGGCAAGCTGCAATTGACCGATTGTGCTAAATAAACTGACTTTCTGCTTCACAACCACTATTGTATGTTCAAAGAGTTAAATCCATTTACACGCCAGCTGGCGGTAATATTTTTTGGGTGATTAGTGCATTCCAGTGACATAAACGTACAGTTTCCAGCCAACGGCAAGCTGCAATTGACCGATTGTGTACAGTAAACTGACTTTCTGCTTCACAACCACTATTGTACGTTCAAAGAGTTAAATCCATTTACACGCCGGCTGGCGGTAATATTTTTTGGGTGATTAGTGCATTCCAGTGACCTAAACGTACAGTTTCCAGCCAACGGCAAGCTGCAATTGACCGATTGTGCTAAATAAACTGACTTTCTGCTTCACAACCACTATTGTACGTTCAAAGAGTTAAATCTATATACACGCCGGGTGGCGGTAATATTTTTTGGGTGATTAGTGCATTCCAGTGACATAAACGTACAGTTTCCAGCCAACGGCAAGCTGCAATTGACCGATTGTGCTAAATAAACTGACTTTCTGCTTCACAACCACTATTGTACGTTCAAAGAGTTAGATCCATTTACACGCCGGGTGGCGGTAATATTTTTTGGGTGATTAGTGCATTCCAGTGACATAAACGTACAGTTTCCAGCCAACGGCAAGCTGCAATTGACCGATTGTGTACAATAAACTGACTTTCTGCTTCACAAGCACTATTGTACGTTCAAAGAGTTAAATCCATTTACACGCCGGCTGGCGGTAATATTTTTTGGGTGATTAGTGCATTCCAGTGACCTAAACGTACAGTTTCCAGCCAACGGCAAGCTGCAATTGACCGATTGTGTACAATAAACTGACTTTCTGCTTCACAACCACTATTGTACGTTCAAAGAGTTAAATCCATATACACGCCGGGTGGCGGTAATATTTTTTGGGTGATTAGTGCATTCCAGTGACATAAACGTACAGTTTCCAGCCAACGGCAAGCTGCAATTGACCGATTGTGTACAATAAACTGACTTTCTGCTTCACAACCACTATTGTACGTTCAAAGAGTTAAATCCATATACACGCCGGGTGGCGGTAATATTATTTGGGTGATTAGTGCATTCCAGTGACCTAAACGTACAGTTTCCAGCCAACGGCAAGCTGCAATTGACCAATTGTGCTAAATAAACTGACTTTCTGCTTCACAACCACTATTGTACGTTCAAAGAGTTAAATCCATATACACGCCGGGTGGCGGTAATATTTTTTGGGTGATTAGTGCATTCCAGTGACATAAACGTACAGTTTCCAGCCAACGGCAAGCTGCAATTGACCGATTGTGCTAAATAAACTGACTTTCTGCTTCACAACCACTATTGTACGTTCAAAGAGTTAGATCCATTTACACGCCGGGTGGCGGTAATATTTTTTGGGTGATTAGTGCATTCCAGTGACATAAACGTACAGTTTCCAGCCAACGGCAAGCTGCAATTGACCAATTGTGCTAAATAAACTGACTTTCTGCTTCACAACCACTATTGTACGTTCAAAGAGTTAAATCCATTTACACGCCGGGTGGCGGTAATATTTTTTGGGTGATTAGTGCATTCCAGTGACGTAAACGTACAGTTTCCAGCCAACGGCAAGCTGCAATTGACCGATTGTGCTAAATAAACTGACTTTCTGCTTCACAACCACTATTGTACGTTCAAAGAGTTAGATCCATTTACACGCCGGGTGGCGGTAATATTTTTTGGGTGATTAGTGCATTCCAGTGACATAAACGTACAGTTTCCAGCCAACGGCAAGCTGCAATTGACCGATTGTGCTAAATAAACTGACTTTCTGCTTCACAACCACTATTGTACGTTCAAAGAGTTAAATCCATATACACGCCGGGTGGCGGTAATATTTTTTGGGTGATTAGTGCATTCCAGTGACATAAACGTACAGTTTCCAGCCAACGGCAAGCTGCAATTGACCGATTGTGCAAAATAAACTGACTTTCTGCTTCACAACCACTATTGTACGTTCAAAGAGTTAGATCCATTTACACGCCGGGTGGCGGTAATATTTTTTGGGTGATTAGTGCATTCCAGTGACATAAACGTACAGTTTCCAGCCAACGGCAAGCTGCAATTGACCGATTGTGCTAAATAAACTGACTTTCTGCTTCACAACCACTATTGTACGTTCAAAGAGTTAGATCCATTTACACGCCGGGTGGCGGTAATATTTTTTGGGTGATTAGTGCATTCCAGTGACATAAACGTACAGTTTCCAGCCAACGGCAAGCTGCAATTGACCGATTGTGCTAAATAAACTGACTTTCTGCTTCACAACCACTATTGTACGTTCAAAGAGTTAAATCCATATACACGCCGGGTGGCGGTAATATTTTTTGGGTGATTAGTGCATTCCAGTGACATAAACGTATAGTTTCCAGCCAACGGCAAGCTGCAATTGACCGATTGTGCTAAATAAACTGACTTTCTGCTTCACAACCACTATTGTACGTTCAAAGAGTTAGATCCATTTACACGCCGGCTGGCGGTAATATTATTTGGGTGATTAGTGCATTCCAGTGACCTAAACGTACAGTTTCCAGCCAACGGCAAGCTGCAATTGACCGATTGTGCTAAATAAACTGACTTTCTGCTTCACAACCACTATTGTACGTTCAAAGAGTTAAATCCATATACACGCCGGGTGGCGGTAATATTTTTTGGGTGATTAGTGCATTCCAGTGACATAAACGTACAGTTTCCAGCCAACGGCAAGCTGCAATTGACCGATTTTGCTAAATAAACTGACTTTCTGCTTCACAACCACTATTGTACGTTCAAAGAGTTAGATCCATTTACACGCTGGGTGGCGGTAATATTTTTTGGGTGATTAGTGCATTCCAGTGACATAAACGTACAGTTTCCAGCCAACGGCAAGCTGCAATTGACCGATTGTGCTAAATAAACTGACTTTCTGCTTCACAACCACTATTGTACGTTCAAAGAGTTAGATCCATTTACACGCCGGGTGGCGGTAATATTTTTTGGGTGATTAGTGCATTCCAGTGACGGAAACGTACAGTTTCCAGCCAACGGCAAGCTGCAATTGACCGATTGTGCAAAATAAACTGACTTTCTGCTTCACAACCACTATTGTACGTTCAAAGAGTTAAATCCATTTACACGCCGGCTGGCGGTAATATTTTTTGGGTGATTAGTGCATTCCAGTGACCTAAACGTACAGTTTCCAGCCAACGGCAAGCTGCAATTGACCGATTGTGCTAAATAAACTGTCTTTCTGCTTCACAACCACTATTGTACGTTCAAAGAGTTAGATCCATTTACACGCCGGGTGGCGGTAATATTTTTTGGGTGATTAGTGCATTCCAGTGACATAAACGTACAGTTTCCAGCCAACGGCAAGCTGCAATTGACCGATTGTGCTAAATAAACTGACTTTCTGCTTCACAACCACTATTGTACGTTCAAAGAGTTAGATCCATTTACACGCCGGGTGGCGGTAATATTTTTTGGGTGATTAGTGCATCCCAGTGACATAAACGTACAGTTTCCAGCCAACGGCAAGCTGCAATTGACCGATTGTGCTACAAAAACTGACTTTCTGCTTCACAACCACTATTGTACGTTCAAAGAGTTAAATCCATTTACACGCCGGCTGGCGGTAATATTTTTTGGGTGATTAGTGCATTCCAGTGACATAAACGTACAGTTTCCAGCCAACGGCAAGCTGCAATTGACCGATTGTGCTAAATAAACTGACTTTCTGCTTCACAACCACTATTGTACGTTCAAAGAGTTAAATCCATATACACGCCGGGTGGCGGTAATATTTTTTGGGTGATTAGTGCATTCCAGTGACATAAACGTACAGTTTCCAGCCAACGGCAAGCTGCAATTGACCGATTGTGCAAAATAAACTGACTTTCTGCTTCACAACCACTATTGTACGTTCAAAGAGTTAGATCGATTTACACCCCGGGTGGCGGTAATATTTTTTGGGTGATTAGTGCATTCCAGTGACATAAACGTACAGTTTCCAGCCAACGGCAAGCTGCAATTGACCGATTGTGCTAAATAAACTGACTTTCTGCTTCACAACCACTATTGTACGTTCAAAGAGTTAGATCCATTTACACGCCGGGTGGCGGTAATATTTTTTGGGTGATTAGTGCATTCCAGTGACATAAACGTACAGTTTCCAGCCAACGGCAAGCTGCAATTGACCGATTGTGCTAAATAAACTGACTTTCTGCTTCACAACCACTATTGTACGTTCAAAGAGTTAGATCCATTTACACGCCGGGTGGCGGTAATATTTTTTGGGTGATTAGTGCATTCCAGTGACATAAACGTACAGTTTCCAGCCAACGGCAAGCTGCAATTGACCGATTGTGCTAAATAAACTGACTTTCTGCTTCACAACCACTATTGTACGTTCAAAGAGTTAGATCCATTTACACGCCGGGTGGCGGTAATATTTTTTGGGTGATTAGTGCATTCCAGTGACAGAAACGTACAGTTTCCAGCCAACGGCAAGCTGCAATTGACCGATTGTGTACAATAAACTGACTTTCTGCTTCACAACCACTATTGTACGTTCAAAGAGTTAAATCCATTTACACGCCGGGTGGCGGTAATATTTTTTGGGTGATTAGTGCATTCCAGTGACTTAAACGTACAGTTTACAGCCAACGGCAAGCTGCAATTGACCGATTGTGCTAAATAAACTGACTTTCTGCTTCACAACCACTATTGTACGTTCAAAGAGTTAAATCCGGTTTTATTTTTGGGGTGCTTATTGAATTAAAGAGTATGTCAGACAACACGCAGAGGAGTGGCAGAGGAGGCAATGTTTCAGGAGCGAGCAGACGTGGCAGCAGAGGAAGGGGTCGAGGCAGCACTAGTCGCAGCCAGAGGCCAGTGCTCCCGGTGTCATCCAGCGGTCGTGTCTCCACCGACAACCCTGCCGTCATCGATTGGTTGACTCGGTCGTCTTCCTCTTCCCAGGTCACCTCTGACACCTACAGCCAACGGTCGGTGGGTACGTCAGACACAACCGTTAGTTGGCATGGCCCGGGAGCAAGCCCACTGAAATCACGTGTCCTTGACCTGCCCCTGTCCTTTGGTGTTCCCTCACCAAGCGAAGTATCGCATGCTGTGGGCTCAGCCCCACTGTACAGTGAGGAAGAGCTAACAGAGGGCGGTCAGGAACGGGGGGAGACATCTGCCTCTTCAGCAGCCAGGCGAAGAAGTACTGGCGAGGAGAGTGGCTCGGTAGCCGGTCTAGAGACAGGTCTGTCTCCAGACCCACACGCAGCCGAGGGGGCTAGTAGTGACGCGGAGACCCTAATTGATGATGATGAGGCTGATCGCACTTGGCAGCCTCGTCGTCATCAGGCTATTGCTTCCGCATCATCAGGAGAAGAGGGTGCCAGCTTGCCAGCGAGCAAAACAGTCGGTGGGTTGCCCAGGAGGCAGCAGGGTCGCAGCAGTGTCAGTGGAGCCAAACGGCCACGGAGTAGAGCACCAGCTCCACTGCAGCCTACCACCACGGCCCGTAGTGGTGCCGGTGTGCACGGAGGAAGTAGCAGTCAGCCAGTGAGGAGTAGCGGGGGCAAAGTTTCCTACTCGGCGGTGTGGCAATTTTTCGTCAAGCCGCCCAAGGAAGTAAACGTAGCCGTATGTCGAATATGTGGCCAGAAAGTCAAGCGTGGCCAGGGGGCCAATGTTGGGACTACAGCGTTGCGTCAGCATATGCAGCGTCGCCATTCGGTGGCCTGGAAAAACCGTGATAAAGATATGGCGGTTCTGCCTGCCCCAGCCCCCGCTCCATCACCCGCTCCGTTACTTGCTCCGTCACCCGACGTCAATCGCCCTCTATCAGCCAGTCAAGGCTCCAACACCTCTGCTGAGGGGAGTTGTCGCTCGTTGGCATCTTCCGCTCGTTCAGATGCTCCTTCTCCTGCTACTCCTCTTCACGGATTCCGTCAGCAGTCTTTCTTGGAATCCGTTTCCAAGAGACAACAGTTTGCGAGCACGCACCCGACAGTGCAGAAGCTGAACGTCCTCCTGTCCAAGTTGCTGGTGCTGCAGTCCCTCCCTTTCCAAGTGGTGGACTCAGCACCTTTCCGAGAAATGATGGCTTGTGCCGAGCCGCGGTGCAGAGTGCCAAGCCGGCATTTCTTCGCCAAAAAGGCAGTGCCAGCCCTGCATTCACATGTAGAAGAGATGGTGGGCCAGTCTTTGAGCATGTCGGTCTCTGCCAAAGTGCACGGCAGCGCCGACGTGTGGAGCTGTAACTACGGTCAGGGACAGTACATGTCATTTACGGCCCACTGGGTGAACGTGGTGCCGGCACAGCCGCACCAGCAACTTGGACAGGTCACGCCGCTTTTGCCTCCACGTTTGCATGTCCTTGGTCCAGCAAAGATGTCCGCCTCTACCACCTCTTCTTCCGCCGTGTCCTCAGCCGCCACCCCCGAGCCAAGTCCCATTACCCGACCGGCATATCACATGTGCAGGGCGCAACGGTGTCACGCTGTGCTGCACCTGGTATGCCTTGGCGAACGTAGTCACACAGGGGAGGAACTTCTGAGTGTAATGAACAGAGAAATCGACATATGGCTATCTCTGCGCAAACTGAAAATCGGAACCATGTTGACCGACAACGGAAAGAACATGGTGTCTGCTCTGCGTCAAGGATGGTTGTGCCATGCGCCATGCATGGCTCACGTGTTCAATCTGGTTGTCAAGCGGTTCCTAAAATCCACCATCCCACTGCAAGACATCCTTAAAATGTCACGTAAACTTTGCATGCATTTCAGCCATTCCTACACCGCAAAGCACACCCTCCTTGAGCTGCAGCGGCAGAACGGAATTCCACAGCATCGCCTGATCTGCGACGTTGCAACAAGGTGGAATTCAACCCTACATATGTTAGACCGCCTTTACGAACAGCGAAAGGCCATCACCGATTTCCTGATGTTACAAGCGGATAAAGGTACTCCCCTGTGTAACTTAGATGTCAGCCATTGGCAGCTCATGCGTGACACCTGCCGCTTGCTCAGGCCCTTTCAGGAGGCCACGCTATTCGTGAGTCGGCAGGACTATGGGATGAACGACGTCATCCCTCTGTTGCACGTCCTGGAACAAATGCTGTTAACAATGGCTGGTCAGGGTGCGGTAGACGTGGCGCACAGATCTCAACGCCACATGACCCCTGTGGGGGCAGGACAGGAAGAAGAGGAGGAGGTAGAGGAGGACATTGGTGCTCAGGAATTATTGAGTGAAATGGGTGGTTTTTCCACTCAGCGGACAGGAGTGGAGGAGCAGGAGCATCTGGTAGAGGAGGAGGAGGAGACAGAGGACCCAGACTCACCGTGGCAGTATGCTGTGGAGATGGAGGCAGGGAGTCCCTCGCATTCCTTGGCACAAATGGCCCATAGCATGCTCGGTTGCTTGCGTAGCGACAGCCGAATAATAACCATCAGACAGAGGGATGACTTTTGGCTGTCCACCTTGTTGGACCCTCGCTACCGTTCAAAAATGGTGGCCTTTTTCACACCTGCTGAGAGGGAGGCCAAAATAAAGTACTATAAAAACCACCTATGTAGTCAGTTGGTCTCTGCCTTTCTGCGCCAACGTCCATCCTCAGACACTGTGGGCCCTGTGCGCTCGCGGGAATTGCTTTGTATATCTGTCGCCTTAGGGGCCGCTGTCTGGCGACATAATTTTTTGTCACTGTGTAGACATCTATTTATAGGCCGATGTTTGGCCACAAAAATATATTTAGTAATAACCTAGCCGTTCAGGCCGCTCCCTGAACACCTCGGGAATTGCTTTGTATATCTGTCGCCTTAGAGGCCGCTGTCTGAACAGCTCATGAATTGCTTTCTATATGTGTCGCCTTTGAGGCCGCTGGCTGGACAGCTGATGAATTGATTTGTATATATGTACTTATTGTCCGCTGTCCGGACAGCTCATGAATTACTTTTTGTATATAGCCTTCCAAACCACTCTCAGAATAAGTCATGATATTCATGCTGTGTATAGCCTTATAGGCCAATGGTCAATCAAGTCATGATTGTTATAGTGTGTATAGCCTTATAGGCCGCTGTCTTTACAACTTTATAATTCCATGCAGTATATAGCCCTATCGGCCACTTTCTGGCATCCAGTTGCTGTAGCCCCCATCACCACACTGTGTCACGGGCCCCTGTACCGCCTTCTCATACTGCTGCCAGATCCATCCTCTGCCATGTGCGTCTTTGTCGTCTGCTCATGCTGCTGGGTTCCAGTTTTAAACCTAGGTCTGTGTATGGCTTCCGAATACTGCTGCCTCCACCGCCACCCTGCGCCATGTGCCTCTGTCGTCTGCTCACGCTGCTGACGGCTTCCGCTTTTTAACCTAGGCCTGTGTATGGCTTCCGAATACTGCTGCCTCCACCGCCACCCTGTGCCATGTGCCTCTGTCGTCTGCTCACGCTGCTGACGGCTTCCGCTTTTTAAACTAGTCCTGTGTATGTCTTCCGAATACTGCTGCCTCCACCGCCACCCTGCGCCATGTGCCACTTTCGGGTCTCCTCACACTGCTGCCAGGTCCATACTGATTCATGGCCCCCTGTACCGGCTCCTCATGAACGTGGTTCAGCGGGTTTGCATCACTTAACGGCAAATCGTTGACAAATGCTGGGACGTTCAGTGTTGTGCGCATTAAGCCAGACACCAAAGGGCAGCACAGACCTGTTATTACTCGCTCAAGCATGGCTGAACAAAACCAGTCTCTACCACAAATTGGACCCAGACCTGCCCAGGGTCTCGTAACTAGATTGCACGGAGGAGTAGAGTCCGTTATCGGAATTAAATAGACAAAACGCCACACCAAAAAGAGTGGCTATTTCCAACACTTATTCCAGAAAGAGGAACAACCCGTTTCATATACGGCCCGTAGACGTTTCACGTCTGCCACATTCAGTCGATTTAAGACGCAAGCTCCACTTCCTGTGGTCTCTGACCGTCGATATACCTTTAAGTGTCAGCTTTGAAGCTATATTCCCTCCGGAGCACTGACACTGGTGCCCTTCCGTCAACATGCCTTTAAGTTTCAGTTTTCAACCATATTCCCCACAGAAGCCAAACTCTTGGGTATCCCAGAAGCTGCTCAGCGGGTCAGGGCAATAAAGCTCCCGGTTCGCAGGTTGTTCCGTCTTATGGATGGAAGTACGACGGTATATGATCTTCTTCGCACCCACGGCATTACTTCGTAGAATTTCTGCATTGCATCTGCAATCACAACGCTGACTTCCCGGATCGCCACTCAGCCATTGGACTCTTGATAGTCGTCTCCCCACACTGCTGCTGGGGGGACTTTTTAACCTAGGCCTGTGTATGGCCTTCAATTGAAGCTGCTTCTGCTCCGCCACTCTGCCATTGGAATCTTGATAGTCGTCTCCCCACGCTGCTGCTGGGGGGACTTTTTAACCTAGGCCTGTGTATGGCCTTCAATTGAAGCTGCTTCTGCTCCGCCACTCTGCCATTGGACTCTTGATAGTCGTCTCCCCACACTGCTGCTGGGGGAACTTTTTAACATAGGCCTCTGTATGGCCTTCAATTTAAGCTGCTTACGCTTCGCCACTCTGCCATGGGCCCCTGTACCGCCTCCTCTTGCTGCTGCCAGGTCCAGAGTGTGTCATGGGTCCCTGTACGGCCTCCCATTGCTGCTGACTTCATCGCCAGACTCTGCCATGTGCCACTTTCAGGTCTCCTTACACTGTTGGTGGGTTCCATTTTGTCATAGGGTGCTGTATGGCCTTCCATTGCTGCTGCCTCCACCGCCACCCTGCGCCATGTGCCTCTGTCGTCTGCTCACGCTGCTGACGGCTTCCGCTTTTTAACCGAGGCCTGTGTTTGGCTTCCGAATACTGCTGCATCCACCGCCACCCTGCGCCATGTGTCTCTGTCGTCTGCTCACGCTGCTGACGGCTTCCGCTTTTTAACCTAGGCCTGTGTATGGCTTCAGAATAATGCTGCCTACACCGCCACCCTGCGCCATGTGCCTCTGTCGTCTGCTCACGCTGCTGCCAGGTCCATACTGATTCATGGCCCCCTGTACCGGCTCCTCATGAACGTGGTTCAGCGGGTTTGCATCACTTAACGGCAAATCGTTGACAAACGCTGGGACGTTCAGTGTTGTGCGCATTATGCCAGACACCAAAGGGCAGCACAGACCTGTTATTACTCGCTCAAGCATGGCTGAACAAAACCAGTCTCTACCACAAATTGGACCCAGACCTGCCCAGGGTCTCGTAAGTAGATTGCACGGAGGAGTAGAGTTTGTTATTGGAATTAACTGTGAGGGACTTTTAAACCTAGGCCTGTGTATGGCCTTCAATTGAAGCTGCTTCTGCTCCGCCACTCTGCCATTGGACTCTTGATAGTCGTCTCCCCACGCTGCTGCTGGGGGGACTTTTTAACATAGGCCTCTGTATGGCCTTCAATTTTAGCTGCTTACGCTCCGCCACTCTGCCATGGGCCCCTGTACCGCCTCCTCATGCTGCTGCCAGGCCCGTAATCTGCCATGGGCCCCCATACCGACTCCTCATGCTGCTGCCAGGCCCGTAATCTGTCATGGGCCCCTGTACCGCCTCCTCATGCTGCTGCCAGGTCCAGAGTGTGTCATGGGTCCCTGTACGGCCTCCCATTGCTGCTGTCTCCATCGCCACACTCTGCCATGTGCCACTTTCAGGTCTCCTCACACTGCTGGTGGGTTCCATTTTGTCATAGGGTGCTGTATGGCCTCCCATTGCTGCTGCCTCCACCGCCACACTGTGGCTCCACACTCTGGTTTTGGCCCCGTGACTGCCCAAATGAGTGAAGTGTGCGGTGATTCTAAGATCGACGGCACTCATCTGCATGTCATACTGACTGACAGTATTATTTCTCTTCCCCAGCAGACTCCAAGGGCATTTAAATTAAAGGTACAGTGTTCTGCACTAATATAAAGGCTCTCTGAAGCCTAGAAACACCCTTTTTATAAGTTAAATTCGCAGCGAATATATTCGGCTCGAAGCTAATTTATTCGGCGAATTCGGCGAATCAGCCGAACCTAATTTTTGAATAATTCGCTCATCTCTACTTAGAACAATTCCTTCGGTGTTATATCTCGGACCATCAGGACGATTGGGCCGATCTCCTGCCTTGGGCAGAGTTTGCCAGGAACTCAGTGGTCAACTCCTCCTCCGGGATGTCTCCCTTCATGGCCAACTATGGGTACCAACCCGCGGTATTACCTGAGAGGTTCTCACCACAGGACATTCCGGCTGTGGAGAACCATCTTGCTGCCCTGCGTTCTTCATGGGGGCAGATCCAGAGGGCTTTGAGGGACTCGGCTCAGCGTCAGAAGTTCCAGGCTGATTGCAGACGGTTGCCCGCTCCTTCATACCAGGTCGGCGATCGGGTGTGGTTGTCTACTCGTAACCTCAATCTTCAGGTGCCCACACCCAAACTAGCTCCCCGTTTTGTCGGTCCTTTTTGCTTTCTCCGCAAGGTGAATCCGGTGGCCTATGCCCTTGCCCTTCCACCTGGGGTGCGGATCTCCAATATCTTTCATGTATCACTGTTGAAACCTCTGATCTGCAATCGCTTCACTACCTCTCTGCCTCGGCCCCGTCCCATTCGGGTTGACGGTCATGAGGAGTATGAGGTGAGCCGGATCCTGGACTCTCGATTGGTGCGCGGTCGATTACAGTTCCTGGTTCATTGGCGCGGTTATGGTCCCGAGGAGCGTTCCTGGGTTCCTTCCGCGGATGTCCATGCTCCTGCCCTCCTCCGCGCTTTTCATACCCGCTTTCCTCAGAAACCTTTTGTTGAGCCGTGGAGGGGGAGGGGCCCTTGAGGAGGAGGTACTGTCAAGGTCCTACCTTTTCCCAGAGGTTATGTTACTCCATGTGCTGGCATCCATCTTGGATTTATGCTGAGCATGGTGGGAAGCTTTTATGCCTTCAGGTCTCTGAGGTCCATCCCCCAGAGGGGTGTGGCTGAGTACATATAAGCCTGTGATCCGCACATGCTCTTTGCACTTGTGTCTTGTGTCTTTGTCTTGCTACAGCTCTGTGTATATGCTCGTGACTCTTCTGGTATTTGACTCGGCTTGTGACTAGACCATTCTCTGTGTTTTCCTTCGATCTGACCTTCCGTTGCTGAACCCGGCCCATGACCTGTGATTCTCTGTCTACTGTTCTGTACTGTTTTGTCCTGTTGTTGTTGACCCGGCTTGCCTGACTACGCTATTGTCATTCTCACCAGCTACACGCCATTGGCGGCGGCCATTACCGCAGCCGGGGTGTCTCGGGGGCCGCGACCTGGTTCCTGGCTGCGTCAAATCCATCCCCACCATCAGGGGCCCTGGTGAAGGGCAGCCTGGGACTTAGACTCCGCGTCCTGAGGGACTTCGGTCTGTTGGTGGTGGTTGTCGTCAGCCAGTGCGTTACCCTGCCACTAGGCCTACCTGTCCGTTCCACAGCCCTGCCCTGACACAAAGTTCTGTATCAAAGCACATTAATAGAAAGTTATGTGGAAGGGAAAAGTGTGGGAAAAAAAGGTGCAGCAGAGATGACAGCAGCCTGGAGAGGATTGTCAGGAAAAGGCCATTCAAAAGTGTTGGGGACTTTCACAAGGAGTGAACTGAGGCTGGAGTCAGTGCATCAAGAGCCACCACACACAGACGGATCCTGGGCATGGGCTTCAGATGTCGTATTCCTCTTGTCAAGCCACTTCTGAACAACAAACAACGTCAGAAGCATCTTACCTGGGCTAAAGAAAAACAGACCTGGTCTGTTGCTCAGTGGTCCAAAGTCCTCTTTTCTGATGAGAGCAACTTTTGCATCTCATTTGGAAACCAAGGACCCAGAGTATGGAGGAAGAATGGAGAGGCACACACTGCAAGATGCTTGAAGTCCAGTGTGAAGTTTCCACAGTCTGTGTGGATTTGGGGAGCCATGTCATCTGCTGGTGTTGGTCCACTGTGCTTCATTAAGTCCAGGGTCAACGCAGCCGTCTACCAGGAGATTTTGGAGCACTTCATGCTTCCTTCCATAGACGAGCTTTATGGGTATGCTGACTTCATTTTCCAGCAGGACTTGGCACCTGCCCACACTGCCAAAAGAACCAAAACCTGGTTCAATAACCGTGGGATTACTGTGCTTGATTGGCCAGCAAACTCGCCTGACCTGAACCCCATAGAGAATCTATGGGGCATTGCCAAGACAAAGATGAGAGACATGAGACCGAACAATGCAGAAGAGCTGAAGGACGCTATTGAAGCATCCTGGTCTTCCATAACACCTCAGCAGTGCCACAGGCTGATAGCTTCCATGCCACACCACATTGAAGCAGCAGTAAGTGAACTATCTTGCTTTGCATGTAATGAGTCTATCTCATATATTAGTTTCATCTTTTAAGTTGCATTACTGAAATAAATGAACTTTTGCACGATATTCTAATTTTTAAAGTTTCACCTGTACACAATGACCATTCCTTCTGGAACAATGTGCTAAAGGTTAATCAATCAAATATAGAGTTGTTTGATCGCAGGAACAGTAGACATGTTTACCAGAAACCAAAAAAAGTATTTCAGAAGAAAAACAAGTTTTTAACTACTGTGAAGCATGGTGGTTGGAATGTTATAATTTGGGGTTGATTTGCTGCTACAGGGCCTGGGCAGCTCATAGTCATCAATTAACCAATATGTTCTGCATCATTTTTAAGTGTGCTTGAGGAAGATGTGATGCCATTTACAGATAGGTTGAAGTTGAACCCAAAATGAGTCTTTTAACACAATAATGATACAAAACAAATCCACCAAGGAATGGCTCTAAAAATAGAGGGTTATGGACTAGCCTAGTCATTGCCCCTGGTTTGATTCCTATTGAAATTTTGTGGTGGGGTTTTGAAACAGGCATTTAATTCTAGGAAACTGACAGATATCGTGCAACTGAACGAATTTAATATGGAGAAATGGTCAAAATGTTTGATGCCACATACTAGTGGGCAGTTATACAAAATGCCTACAAAAACGTTATTTTTGCTACAGGGGCTAGCATCAGCTATTGAAGCCAAGGGTATACTTACTTTTTCCACAGTACACAATTAGGTTTATTGATATTTTTATTGAATAAATGATTGAAAAGGCATTCTTTTTCTTGTGTTCTTATTGAAGCACATCACCTGTATCTGTAGGAAATGTTTGAATGAAGATCTTATGTTTGCTTTTTTAAATATGTTGAAAAAGTCAACAATTTCCATGGGGCGCGCTTAATTTGTTCACAACACTGTATAAATACATACATTATTAAAGTACTGTATACATAAACCCTCACCTTGTAAAACAACCCATTCAGTTTAAAATAGAAATGAAAGGCAACACATTTCTGAATGGATATAAAAACATAGTATAGGGACAGGCCAGAACACCAGGCATTTCACACAAAGGAAGCAGTACAAAGAGAACAGGATACTCTTTCATATAAGTACATGGTACAGCAGGCATATATCTGGAATATAAAATTTTGGGTTGGCATATTCTTTAATGTATTATTATTATTTTTAATGCGTGAAGTAAACCTGCATTTGACATGGCATCAGCCTCCTACAGTTTTCTGTATAGCATGTTGTACAGCAGAAGAGCTCAGAAAGGGGGAGAGAGAAGCAGCACAAAGATCAGGCCAGGCATGCTACAGCATAATTATAGGAGAAATAGGTGTAGTGACAGAAGGATGAGCTCATCAGTGTACTGCTTCTCCTTTCACTGTCCAGTCAATGAGTGGGGATAGGGAGGATACTTGACAGTAAAAACAAACCAGAGAAAGGTTAGGCTCCCTCCCTTGACAGATAGTCTGTGCTGTGTGCCACTGCTGTGTAAATCACTTGACTGAAGGGACAGAAAGACAACATATATAGAAGGAAAAACAGGAGGGAAGAGACATACTATGAACAGGGAAGAAGCCAGGAGGAAGATGTTGGTGCTGGTGATGGAGCTCACAGATATCGCATTGCTGTACAAATGGATGCTCATTCATACAGGCAAAATAACGGAGAAGAAGGGAGCAAAATAATAGGTAATAGTTCTCTTCTGTGGAATTATTGTGTGAGAAATAAGCTAAGTGATTGAAAATATTGCTTTCTATAGCACATTCAATTCAACAATCTCCTGTGTTAATGATAAAGATATTAAATTCTCTTTTATATATTGACAGAAATTATAAACCTCATGTTTATTGTCTCTCCATAACCCCCAGCGCTGTTCTGATTAAGAAAGCAACACATCTCAGTTTCTGTGATTTTGCTGGCCATATTTGGAAAATCTTTAGCGCTTGGGAAGATTTTCCAGTAATTGAAATTCCTGATATACAGCAGTTTGCGCACTGATTTCCCCCCCCCCCCAACACCACACACAAACGCACACCCTCAATATAACCAGAAGATTGCACCTTGACAGCCTACCATAAGATACATTAAAAGCAGGGTAATAGCAGGGTGCAACTAATTGGGTGCAGTCAGAGCATCCATTATAAAGCCCCTGAGCGTGGGCAGTCCCAAGCATAATTGCTACTCCAATGTATTTACAGCTGTGTGTTTACATTACAAACAGGACAAAGCAGAATATCCTATGCCTTGCATGTTTCAACTGTCTGAACATCTAGAAGGTTTATTATTAGAATTAATGAAAATGTAGATACAGTAGCACATTTTACTAAGGCCTAGACAACCTTACGTTGTGGTATACTGCTGGAGGCGAGAATCAGTGGGGTCGATTTACTAAAGGCAAATGAAGTGTTCACTTTTGCAAAAGAATACTTTCAATCAAAATACTTCAGCGAAATTAGCCAACTCCTTCTTCCTGTATGTATCAAAGCTGCTGCCACTCAATGTGTTCCCACATGTATATACAATAATATAATAGAATATAATAGTGCCGCGCAATACACAATATAATAAGTGCAATATGCAGAATATATAAAGTACATAAATAATGACAATATGTACATGTGTTATATATGATATGAATACCATATACTAAAAAAGAACAGTCCTTTATATGTGATATCTTCAGTGCACAGTAACTTAAATATTGTGGAAATCCGGACTCATTTTTTCCATGTGTCAAAAAAAAACCCTTTTGTGCTCCTCCACCAATGTTATATGTATATACTCTCACCTCCTTATTTGACCTATAGTTAATAGCTCAAACAGCGCTTTTCCCTGTTAACCCGGGTAGGTATAGATCCTTATATATATATATATAACCCTGCGCTAATAAAAACACAATAGATAATCAATAATCAAAAAATGAGTTGTGAAACATATAGCAGCTGAACACAAAAACCCTGATACTAGGCAATCCACAATAATACATAAAAGTGCAGTGCTTAAAAAAGTGACAAATAATCATAAAGAAACAGTTAAAAGTGTATGAAAAAATATAGTCCATCCAAAAATGAAAGAAAAATCCCAGAGGTTGTGATGAAACAATCTAAGGACAGTTGTTGTGTCACCAACCACTCATACAAAAGGCTTACCAGAAGGGCATGACTCACTGTTAAGAGTGGTCAATTGCGCTTTATTTAACCACCTCTCGTCCGGCCGTTGTATATAAACGGCTGGATGGTGGCAGTGCAGGGTTGGGTGGCCTTTTATAAATGGTCTCCCTGCCCCCTGCTTGTGCGCGCTCCCTGGTAGCACGCAGTACCGCGATATGGTGCCCGCTGTGTCCTCCAGAAACAGTGGAACACCGATCATCGTACGGGACCTCTCTGCGAGGTCCTGATCATATGATCACTGATTGGCTAATCAGTGATCACATGCAGAGTAGTAAGCAAGATGTCACTTCTGACATCATTGCTTACTACTTGTGAAATCTGTTAATGATCACAGAGGTCACATGGTACAAGGCTATTCACAACAGCCTTGCACCATGTGACAAGCTATGACCAATCACAGTTCACACAGTAGTTCTCAATGGCTGCAAGAATGCAGCCAGAGAGAAGGAGAAATGATTGCTTTTACAGCCTTTATGGGTGTAAAAGCAATCAGTATAAAAAAAAAATGTTCATCATACCCCACAAGTAGTACAGTGTCACCATGGTGACACTGTACTGCTACGAAGACATAATGTAAAAAAAAAAAACATAAATAATATAAAAAAATAAAATAAAAATTAAAAAAAAATGTTTAAAAATTATAATTTTTGGTTATAAACTAATTTGGGTTATTTTTATTTTTTTTTACTAAAAAGATAACGAATACATTTTGGCCAAGATTTATGATTAAATATTATTTATTTGCAAAATTTTATAAGAAAAACACTTTTTTTCAAACTTTTTGGACTTTTTCATTTACATAGCAAAAAAAATAAAAATCTTAGTGGTGAATAAATACCACCAAAATAAAGCTTTATCTGTCTCAAAAAAATGCTAAAAAATTCATATGGGTACAGTGTTGCATGACCGCTCAATTGTCATTCAAAGTGTGATAGCACTGAAAGCTGAAAATTGGCCCGGTCTTGAAGTGATTAAGCAATTCAGAAAGCCAGGACATCGTGACGCTACACCGCCGGAAACAGTGGAGGTCCGGCGGCCATCTTTGACTCTGGAGGGTTAGTTCACATCTTCAGTCCTGATATTGTTTTATCTGCATATACATTTTTGCAAACATCGTTTTACCTAATAAATACCTATTTTGAATACTACACTATGGGCATCCTTCCCTGACTCTCCTGAGGAGTATTTATTTTCAAAGCCCGCTTTCTGTGATTCAGTTGTTTCACCCAAAAAAGGAAGTTACCCTGTAAGCAGGCAGCCTCTTCTGCTCATCCCTTAAAGGGACCTCTGGTTACCTGGATCCGATTAATTTGCTACCTGGGCATCTGCTGTTTACCATCCCTGAGGGAGAATTACCTTAAACCCTGTCCGGACCTATATCTGATGTGGAAACCCCTGGATGTGATACATAATGCGTATAACTAATACGCATCTGGTGAGTGCATATTTCTGACATTTCTCACGGAGCACCACCATGGAGTTTTTATCAGTCACCTGGCACTTTATAGTATCACGGACTGTTATCTTTACTGAACTTTATTAGTAGTTTTACGGTTACTTGTTACTATTTAGTGCTGCACTGTTTTATTTATTACATTTGTAAGGTTTTATTTGGTTACCTTGAGTGCTTAGCTGCTGATTGGATAGCGCTCACTTTTACATTTTATTATTATAATCCAGAAAGCCAGACACTGGATTCCTCCTCCAGATCTCCAAAAGAGCAGATAAAGATCTTCCAAACAATGAACCTTAATTGGGGTAGATAAACCACTCAGGATGAGGCTTGGACTCGTAGTAGAAAACATGCAAAGAAAGAGCGCTCCACATAGTGTAAAACCATAATCACAACATTTATTTAAGGTATGGTTGCACTCACATGTAAGCAAACATCATTAGGCATTGATTGGCAAAAAAATATCCAAATTTTCCAGTTTCCAAAATGGCCACAGGCCGTTCGCGCACGCGCAGTAGCGTGTGTGCGTGGCTCCGGTATAGATCCTTTAAAACTCCACTCTCCTCCTCACTCTGCTCCAGAGGGCTCCACCTGCTTCTTATCCATCATATCCTCCGCACATGTGAACAAAAACTCTCAACATAGTGTAGCATTTAAATACCGCAATGTTTATTAAAAAAAAATGGAGTGCACTCACATTAAAAAGTGTCCTGCTGGGACACTGCAGTAGAAAAGCTTATAAACCTGTCACTTTTGGTATGCTCAGAGGATTCACAAAATGGCAACTTGGCATCGTGTTTTGACACATGAAAGAAATGAGCCCAGATTTGCACAAGATTTAAGTTACTGTGCACTGAAGATATCACATATTAAGGACTGTTCTTTTTTAGTATATGATATTCATATCATATATAACGCATGCACATATTGTCATTGTTTATGCACTTTATGTATATTGCACTTATTATATTGTGGATTGCGCGGTACTATTATATTATATTATATTATAACTTTCCAAGAGAAGTTGCACTATGCAAGGGAATGTTCTCTTAACCCCACTGAGTCACATAGATCAGGCTAGAGGCATAGAGGCCTTCAGTACAGGAAGATACTTTAGAGATATCATACCTCCCCGTCTCCCCAGTGCTTATATACAGTGTAACCTGTAACAGGGGCGGACTGACAACTCATGGGGCCCCCGGGCAATAGGGGATCATGGGGCCCCTGTGTTCTTGCCCAAACTCAAAAAAGCCTATGAAAAAGGTACCAGGGGCATCTCATGGGGCCCCCTACTGATCCCGGGCCCTCGGGCAGTGCCCGAGTTTCCAAATGGTCAGTCCGCCCCTGACCTGTAACCATGTACTGTATGTCTCTTTAGATGAGTACAGCATTGAAAGCATTTTGTTATATCTCTTTAATAAATGCAAAATAACTTGTTGATGTCAGAAATTCAGAGCTGTCCTGTGCCCTCTGCAGACATCCTGTATTATTTCATAGAGCTTTCCCAGTTCTTATCATGGACTACAGAATAATTAGTCTTTATGAGAGTGATTGAATAGTTTACCAAAAGACATTGGGGGTCTGACACCACTCAGTCCACAAAAATATACGTCAACATGTATTTTATGTACTTGGGAAAAATAACAGGGTTACTCCCATGAAGACTAAGATTGAGCTCTGCAGTCTCTTTTGCAGCAGTTGTTTTCCTATTCCGGGTCACAATCCTGCGCAATGTTCTTTTTGTTTCTTTCAGTCAGTTGACTATGTTGACTGTGCTTATGCTTATCAGACAACATTTTCCTGGAAGCCGTATATGCTGTCATAACTTTTGATACTGTACCTCACGACAAATTGGCAACTTCAGTAACAGAGGCACCAGCTAAGCGGGCACCAACAATTTGCCCTCTTTGAAGCTCAGCAAGCTCTGACATGACTCCATTCAACTAGCAGCGAATGACTAAAGTGAGGCTTCCCATCTGTTAGCTAGGTGTCTCATCACACAGTGGAAGCAAAAGAATATTACATCACTTCCACTTTTGACACAAAACATGTTGTCACTTTCACACTTGCGAATCATGTAGTGTGTCCATTTTTTTGTCTAACCCCTGTCCCTTCCATTTTTGATGCAAGGTTTGCAATATGTAAGAGAAGATAGTTTGGGAGGAAGAGGCTGATATCGTCTTAATATCCTCCCCTCCATTCAACAGAAAATTTAACAATGGCCTTCTCAATCTTTAATAATGACTGAGAATGGACTCAACTAAACATGTCTACTGCACATGGCCAAACGAGATTACTTACTGGAATTGCTTAGTCGCTGCCTGCCAATGTAAGCGTTATCTTTTTCATGACCACAAGCACTAAGAGCTACATTTATTTATTTTTTCTGTCAAAACCTCCCATAGAAACCATCAGCAACCTCTCATGAAACTCTTGGGATCTTCAGAGCTCCAGCTGATTAACCTTGATTTATTGATACACTTTTATACAAATTTTACATTCTTTTTTATATATATATATATATATATATATATATATACACACTCTATACAATATATATGTACACTCACAGTAATATATATATATATAGATAATCATGCTGCCCTGCCTGCCAGTCT
The DNA here is from genome assembly GCF_062004578.1 of Staurois parvus. Lineage (NCBI taxonomy): Eukaryota > Metazoa > Chordata > Amphibia > Anura > Ranidae > Staurois > Staurois parvus. The sequence goes on from NW_028318241.1 coordinate 1,159,016, forward strand.
TCATCATGTGACACAGGCAACCACCCACATCTTTGACATTTGAAGTCTCATTAGTGAAAATGTTTTATGGAAGAACTATATTCAGTTGCTCTGCAGGCACTGCCTAGTACCTGAGGACATTAACCCCGCCAGCTATATAATTTTAGAGACACTAGTGATAGCTTTGCTATTAGAGAGTGACACTTGGTTTATCCGTGAATGAAGCAGGCATCTCTGTGACAGTTCTCCCTTTACTTTCCAATGCAAAGATTCTACATCCTCAAGAAGATCTGCTCCTATACACAAGCAATATATGGGTATCAAATCCTTCCTCTGGCACCCCAGCATCTAGATATTTCACTGACATAAATAGTATTTTGTATCAGGCTATCTAGCAATGCTGCATTTCTATCTGCATTGGTCTAGCTCTAGCATTATCTTACGCCTAGAAAAGAATGTTTGCAGAGAGGCAATAGCCAGAAAACACAGCAGTTGGAAACAGTGCATATGTCCAGTTGGGCACCATTTATGTCTCAACATCCACAGGCATAATGAAGCAAAATACGTAATACATATTATTTATCATTTTCATTTCACTGCCTTGTTTTTCTATATCACAATCCTTAAAAAATGTAGAAAGGAGGGTAATTTTGTTTAAAAGAGAACTGCAGTTCTCCTGGATGCAAAAAACAATATAATTAAAAAACATGAAGGATGAATAGCAGAACCGTGTTTTGTATTTGGATGCACCATTTAGAAAAAAAAAAGATTTAATAAAGTTTTGGGCCCATATCAGCAAACACCAGCATTAGACAGCATCCTACTTCTGGGCAGTCTGGGGAACAAACCAGCCATTACACACAGTACATTTCCACCTAGCGGTGGGCTATCGCTTTATTAATTAAAGATTTACTCTGGGCTACGAGGAGCTTATTTTTGAACTGCATCCTTCATATATATTTTTTGCTATGTAAGTCCTCTACCTCTAAGTGTTACCGTACCTCTATGGGGCATATTTATAAAGCAGTGAAGGTGACTTTCACCAAACGTGGCGAATCAATCGCTGTCATACGGGCAGCACACAGTTAGCCCTTCTGCCTAGCAACGCTATGACTGTTGGTTCAAATCCCAACCATGGCAGTACCTGCCTGGAGTTTGCATATTCTCCTTGTGCCTGCGTGGGTTTCTTCACACACTCCAAAGATATCCTGGTAGGTAAATTGGCCATAGTATAAATGTGAGTTAGGGACCTTAGATTCTAAGCTCCTTGAGGGCAGGTACTGATGTGAATATACAATGTGTAAAGCACTCTGTAAATTGATGGCGCAATATAAAGTACCTGAAATAAATAAAATGTATGCAAAATTCTCCTGCAGTGAATGTCAGATTAATTGCTTGGTAAATATGCCCTTTAACCTCCTTGGCGGTATGATTCTTTCCGATTTTTTGTGCTGAAAGTAGTACCATTTTTTTGCATGGAAATATGTCGTTTTTTATTGTAGGCTGTAATTTTTAGGAATAACTCACTGAAATCTGTCCGAACAAGAGTCTAGTAAACATTCCGGATATGATAAAACTTGAAACACGAAATCATAAATTATAATTTAATAAATAATCATAAAAAATAATAATATAATAATAAATTTAATTCAATAATATAATCAAACCAAAAACACTGAAATTTGAAATACAGAGGCAAATTCGCACATCGCTGAGCAAATCATTATCACTCAATTCTGCAAGTGGTTCTGATTTACTATCGCTGTTCTAAAACCGCTTTTAACGTAAAGGGACGCTTTTTGGACGCTTTTTGGACGCATGGACATTTCTCAGTTTCCAGGCAGAAAGAACATTCAAAATGCAGGCAGGGCACAGGACAAAGCAGTAGGGACAAAATGTATGTGAAATGCATTGAAATAGCAATGACAGCAAAAATGAAATTTTTAAAAAAATTCAAATTTCCCGCCGGTACCGGCGCCCGTACGTCCCGACGTCACAGGGACCGGAACACAGAAGCCGGATGCCGGCATCGGCCGGAGGAGATGGCCGGGGATGCTGCAGGGGACACATCGCGGGAGCGAAGGACAAGGTAAGTGCTGCAGGGACCCCCAGAGCAGTGCCGCATGGTAAGCCCGAGTGTAGCTCGTGGTTACCGCTTTTGGTATAGAAATTTTACCCCGAGCTACACTCGGGATTACCGCTAAGGAGGTTAAGTGTTACTGCAAATATTTTGTTGTGATGTGATGGGCTTAGTTTAGGAGTTGCATTACACCAGGGGTGCTCAACCCATGGCCCGTGGAGTCCCTTGATGTGGCCCTCAAACCAGGGAAGTACATGCTCAGGGTCACAATCACAATCTAGGCTTGCTGACTCGCCATCCCAGAGTATCGGAGTGCATCGAGCCAGCACCAGCTGCGGAGGAAGCAGGAGCCGCATAAGCCGATGATTCCTCTGTAGTATAGGCTCCTATCCCAGGCAGAGTGATACCAAGTGCACTTAACCTGGGACCTTTTCTAGCAGCCTGTAGACGGAAAGAGGAAAAGAAGGTCGGTGTATTAAATATAACACATACACTGCACTTTTGCAATGGGCATATTAGCACCTATAAAAGAGTTAACAACTATTAGGCTTTCCTGCGGCTTTCCTGTGGGTTAGCTGCACTGAGCCATAGACTTTTAAATGCAGGACCCATAAGATAAAATAGAAGTCTATGGCAAAGCACAGCTAACCACCAGGAAAGTCACAGGTGCCCTGGGCTGCACCTGCAGTGTTTGTAAACTGCAGTCAGTAATAAAGGAAAAATAAAAGGGGGGGGGGGGTTCAAAAATCGACTCGCCAGCTTGCCAACAACCAAATTAACTTGTCTAACAGTATGCGTTAAAAACAGGGGTTTAGTTAGCACACATTTGCAAACACATACGTAAGCCACAGAGCCACATCACGGCACCCCGATATTCTGTGGTCCTAACTCTACAAATTTGAGTCCCCATAATAGAGGCACAGAGGATAGACCAGGGGCAGGTGCACATGAAGGGAGCCCACCCCTCTTAAAGGTACAGGAGTGCAAAGAACACCCAGCATGTAGCACAATGGCAGCCAGGGCGCCCAATGCACTCACTCACCTTAAAAACAACAGTAAAGTAAACCATGGCACCTTCCCCAGTCTATAACTGGCTTATGAAGCAAGGACTACATGAACCAGGCAACGCATGTCAGTAATAAAGGAAAAATACAAAAAGGAGGTTCAAAAATCAACTCGTCAGCCAGCTTGCCAACAACTAAATTAACCTGTCTAACAGTACGCGTTAAAAACGGGTTTAGTTAGCACACATTTGCAAATACATACGTAAGCCACAGAGGCACATCACGGCACCCTGATATTCTGTGGTCCTAACTCTACAAATTTGAGACCCCATAGTAGAGGCACATGCATTTAAAGGATAGACCAAGGGCAGGTGCACATGAAGGGAGCCCACCCCTCTTAAAGGTACAGGAGTGCAAAGAACACCCAGCATATAGCACAATGGCAGCCAAGGCGCCCAATGCACTCACTCACCTTAAAAACAACAGTAAAGTAAATTGCAGCACATCAGTATGAAAGCAGTCTTATAAGGGGCTGAGGACATTAAGAGCTTGTTTATGTTTGTAGTTTGGTTGGTGGTAAAACCCCATAGTCAAGACCTGTTTTTACCTCACCCTCAATCACTGGTGCAGTGCCAGGGGTCACAATGGTGACCAAACCCCATGCTCCTGGGGGCCAAGCAGCCTGCCCATCTGATTTACACTTGAACAAGAGAGGTAGTGGGGGTAGCATATACAGGAATGTTCCTCTCCAGTTTCCTGCTGCAACCTCTGAAAGCCAGATTCTCTTCCTCTCCCAACTGCTGCATGAGTAAAAAGTTAATTATTCTATACAAAATAAAAAATTCTAAATTCTGAACCATTTCATTTTAACGGTGCCCGGAACTGGTTACCAAATCACTTAAGTGCCCTCACTCTTCAAAAGGTTGAGCACACCTGCATTGTAAAAGGGGTTACCGCTGAGGTCCACCGCAGGTCCTCTTCCTGGCTGAATGATGACTAGCTTTTTTCACTCTACTTCCTGTGACCCAAGGTTGTCATGGACACACCCCTTGTGAGCACATCGCCACATCAGCCTGAGCTCAAGTACAATACTGCAGAGAGCCGTGATAACATACCAATAGCACTGTTCTCTATGGTATTGAAGATAGCTCACCACTACAATGAGAAGAGGAAGAGAAACCCAGAATATCACGTGACCGCTTGATTTATGATACGTAAGAGGGGAATTTTAAATAGTGAACAGAAGGTGGTGCTGTGGGGGGTGCTCTCTTGTTTTTGTTTAGTTTTCTTTTTTACAGGGTTCTGCTTTACTGGTTGAGTGTGTGCATGGGGTGGGGGGAATAGAATTCTCTATTTAGTGCAGGAAGCAAAAAGAATCAGCTAGTACTTCTGGGTATGAGAAAGCATGTGTTTACTTTAAGGTGTATCTAGAGTGGGGTTGGGTTGAACACCTCTCACTTTATATTTTGCTGAGTCCTATTGGGGAGATTTCCTTACATTTACTGGAAATGCAACAGGAAGTAATAGGAAATTGCTATAAAGTGAGGAAATTTCCCCCTTGGACAGTTGTCACTAGAGCAGATGTCCCCTTTGGACGATTTCCCTTCACTTCTTGTTCTGGTGAAGGCTTTAACATATTGGATTTCCCACCACCTTCCATTTGAAAGATAGAGGTTCCTACTCTAGCCAAAATTAAAACCAAAGTGTTGGCTATACATACACTTCAATGACTGCTTTTAAAGTATAACTAAAGGCCAAACTTTTTTTTTTTAGTTTTGAACAGAGTGGAGAGATATTATAACAATTGCCAGTTTTTATTTCTGTCTCTGTCCCCGTTAACCACTTCAAGTCCGGACACTTTTACCCCCTTCCTGTCCAGGCCAATTTTCAGATTTCAGCGCTATCACACTTCAAATAACAATTGTGCGGTCATGCAACACTGTAACCATATGAATTTTTTAGCATTTTTTTGAGACAGATAAAGCTTTATTTTGGTGGTATTTATTCACCATTGGGATTTTTATTTTTTTTGCTATGTAATTGAAAATGTCAAAAAATTTTGAAAAAAGTGTTTTTCTTATAAAATTTTGCAAATAAATAATATTTCATCATAAATCATGGCCCAAATGTATTCCGTTATCTTTTTAGTAAAAAAAAAAATAACCCAAATTAGTTTATAACCAAAAATTATAATTTTTAAACATTCTTTTTACATTTTTATTTATTTTTTATATTATTATTTATGTTTTTTTTTTACATACTGTCACCCTAGCAGTACACTGTCACCATGGTGACACTGTACTACTTGTGGGGGGTGATGAATATTTTTTTTCTTTTTGTTACACTGATTGCTTTTACACCCATAAAGGCTGTAAAAGCAATAATTTCTCCTCTCTGGATGCATTCTTACAGCCATTGAGAACTACTGTGTGAGTTGTGATTGGTCACAGCTTGTCACATGGTACAAGGCTGTTGAGAATAGTCTTGTACCAATGACCTCTGTGATCATTCACAGATTTCACACGTAGTAAGCAAAGATGTCAGAAGTGACATCTTGCTTACTACTCTGCATGTGATCACTGATCGGCCAATCAGTGATCACATGATCGGAATCTTGCACAGACGATTGGTGTTCCACTGTGTCCGGAGGACACAGTGGGCACCGGATCGCGGTGCTGCGCGCTCCCAGGGAGCGCGCACAAGCAGGTAGCGGGGAGGCCGTTTATAAGCAGCCTCCTGACCCTGCACTGCCGCCAGCTGGCCGTTTATATACAATGGCCAGACGGGAGGTGGTTAAGGAGATTCACTTTCTCTATTTGTCCTGTTTACCATTTTCATTGAAATTGAAAGTAAAAGAAAATCCCAAATTTTGGGTTGTCGCCAAAAAAGTAATAGAGGGTAGAGTAAATCTTCAAGTGGGGACACTAGTTCTGGTGACCTGGGGTTCCCCAAGGAATTCCCTTAATTTGCAAGGATTTTCTCTCACTTCCTGGGAAATCTCCACTATGGGAAACAGATGGTGAAATAAATCTGACAGGGGTTATAACCCTCCCTTACGCTATTCAAAAAAAGTTTTACCTATGGTTCTACTTTAAAGTCATTAAATATGTATTCTGTCATTTCCATAAAACTGTCTATGGAAAGATTTTAATAACACATCTAGGTTAATATGCAATAGTTTCAAGAGATTTCCAGAGCAAAGCGGACAAAATTAATGGATCCCGTAGTTCTGTGGGTAGAAAAACTTTTTCCCAGTAGGGGATACTTATAATATTGTGAACCTGCTTTACACTCATTACAGTTAAATATAAATGAATCATAAGAGAGATGCCAATATTTTATTCACTCAATATGAATGAAATTGAGCTATAAATCATTTAGTGATGGGAAAGTGACAGGCCACTTACATATGCACAGACCTGCATTGGCTATCTCCAATCTCATCACCAATGTCACCTACCACCTTTCTGTCCTTTTCTGGCCTCTTGTTGTCTGTGGCTCCTGTGTTGTTACATATATTCATTTGTATAAGTGGGACTACGCATCCACTTTTCCTTTTTGGATAAGTAAAAAAATGTTTCCTAAATGAAAACTAACTGCTACAGAAAAATACTTTCACAAGATTGTAGACTCAACTGTGCCATTTTCACACAATGCAGTATATTAAGAATGATTAACCCTCTTATTGGGAAGTTTTCATTGAGAGCCCATTCACATTATTATCCTTATACAGGATTTATATAGTGCCAACAGTTTACGCAGCTCTTTATAACATGAGGACAGACAGGACAGTTATAAAATAATTCAATAGGAATCAGAGGGTCCTGCTTTTTAGAGCTTACAATTTGAAAGACACATGGGCATGCACATTAATGTCCATTGTGTCACTTGTTAACATGTGTTGTGTTAGGGCAGCCCATTTATTTTGAATAGGCTACTAACACACCAGAATGTACAGTATTTTCTCTGACACAGAACCCCACATCGCACAGTAGTACATTACCGTGCTTTTTGGTGTGTTGCAGCACGAGTGTCAAAATTGTCTTAGGTTGCCATTCAAAAAAATGTGCATAACATTTCAAATGTACGTACTTAACATCGGTAAGCTCATTGTTGATGTTTTTTTCTAATCTCTTAAATCACCTTAGATTGTACACCCCTTGAGGGTTAGAGACTAATGTGAATGTACAAAAGAAAAAATATACATATATGTGTGTGTGTGTGTAAAGTGCTGCGGCGCTATATATATACCTGAAATAAATAAAGATCAGTATTAAACACAAAAGCAAGCATTTATTATATTGCAGCTTACCAGTTCTTAGATGTAATGGCTGCATTTATTTTTTTTTTTTTTTTTTTTTTTACAACAGAGCAAGCTGTTCTGCAGATGTAGCAGTTACAGGGTTTAGACAAACCATCTACCACTGACAGCGGTGCTTACAATGGTCAGTTTTTATTTATTTATGTGAAACCTTTATCCTAAAAGAAAAAAAACACTGTTGCTGTAACTGCTTATAAAGTGTTAGCAGGAGTTTGGCTTCAATTTGTTAGTGTATCTAAACAGCATCAAATACTCAGCTTCCTCCAGAATAACAATGCTGCTGTACAAAGGTTCCCCCTGTTCTCCTTCATCCAGAGTGTGGGTACTCTAATACAGGAAGTTTGTTACCGACCAGATCACCAGGTGAAAACAAAGGGAAAAAAAAGCCTGAAAAAGATTTGAAAACAAAGGGAAAGAAAAGCCTGAAAAAGATTTGTAAACTGCAATATATTAGAATTTTGTTTGGAGTTTTATTACAATTTTAAAGCCAAACTGCAGCCAAAACTTTAACATTTTGGGTAGGATGGGGAATTATTTGCGCATCGGTCAGATTTCAAATGCTGCCTATGCTCCCACAGAGGAGATATCTCTTCTGATCTGACAGCAGTCACTTATGACTATGAAAAAAGTCCATCCAGTTCAACCAAAAAAAAAAGTTATAATCTTACACCCACAGTTGATGCAGAGGAAGGCAAAAAAAACCCAGCAAAGCATGATCCAATTTGCTCCTGCAGGGAAAAAAAGTCCTTCCTGATCCCGCTTGAGGCAATCGGATATTCCCTGGATCGACTTTACCTATAAATGTTAGTATCCAGTTATATTCTGTGTATCCAAGAAAGAATCCAGGACTTTTTTAAAGCAATCCACGGAGCTGGCCAGAACCAACTCTTGAGGGAGTCTATTCCACATTTTCACAGCTCTCATTGGGAAGAAACCTTTCCGTGTTTGGAGATTAAATTTCTTTTCCTCCAGACGTAAAGAGTGCCCCCTTGTCCTCTGTGATGACCTCAGGGTGAATAACTCTACACCAAGTTCACTATATGAACCACTGATGTATTTATACATGTTGATCACATCCCCCTTAATCTCCTCTTCTCAAGAGACAATAAATTCAGTTCCTCTAATCTTTCCTCATAGCTGATCTCCTCCATGCCTCTTGGCTGCCCTTCTCTGTCTCCAGTCCCCCAATGTTCTTTTTGTGAATTGGTGCCCAAAACTGAACTGCATATTCCAGATGAGGTCTTATTAATGATTTGTACCGGGGTAAAATTATATCTCTCTCTCTGGAGTCTATACCTCTTTTAATACAAGGGAGGATTTTGCTCGCTTTAGAAACCGCAGCTTGGCATGGCATGCCATTATTAAGCTTGTGATCTACCAGAACTCCCAGATCCTTCTCCACCATTGATTCCCCCAGTTGTACCCCCTCAGTATGTATGATGCATGCATATTCTTAGCCCCCAAGTACATAACCTTTATCATTTATCAAAATTAAACCTCATTTGCCACATAGTTGCCCAATTAAACAGTGTATTGAGGTCGGCTTGTAAGTTGGAGACATCCTGTAAGGACGTTATTCCACTGCACAGCTTGGTGTCATCAGAGACTGAAATGGTATTGTTAATCCCAGACCCTATATCAATTATAAATATATTAAAAATAAGTGTCCCAACACTGAACCTTGCGGTACACCACTGACAACCCTAGACCATTCAGAGTATGAATCATTAACCACTACTCTTTGAATACGATCTTTTAGCCAGTTTTCTATCCATTTACATACAGATTTTTCCAAGCTCTTTGACTTTACCTTACACTTTACCCATGTGTGGGGAACTGTGCCAAACGCTTTTGCAAAATCCAAGTATAACACGTCTACCGCCACCCCTCTCTCCAAGGTTTTTGCTCACCTCCTCATAAAAAGAAATCAGATTTGTTTGACAACTTCTGTCTTTCAGGAATCCATGCAGTCTGTTGCTTAAAATATTTTTTTCCAGCAAGAACTCATCTACATGGTACTGGTTTTTCAAAGCCTTTACCTTACACATTAGCCTTGTATGGGGACCTTTGCAAAATCCAAGTATACCAAGTCCACAACCACTCCTTTGTCTAAGGTTTTGCTTACCTCTTCATAAAAAGAAATCAGATTTGTTTGACAACTTCAAATATTTTTTCCTAGCAAGAACTCCTCTATGTGGTCTTTTATTAACCTCTCCAGTATTTTCCCAACTATAGACGTTAAACTAAAAGGTCTATAATTACTTGGTAAAGACTTTGACCCTTTTTAAATATTGGCACCACATTGGCCTTACACCAATCCAGTGGTACTATGCCGGTCATTAAAGAGTCCCTAAAAATTAGAAACAATGGCTTTGAAATGACAGAGCTCAATTCTTTAAGGACCCGTGGGTGTATGCTTTCCAGTCCAGGTGCTTTATTCACCTTTATTCTGTCTAAATATTTTTGGATCATATCAATTGTGAGCCAATGCTGGAGCTGTGACAATACCATGCCCATTATGGACAAGAGCTCCCCTATGCGCCTTTGTATACACAGAGCTTAAGAATGTATTAAATAAATTTTCCTTCTCTTTGTCCCCAGTCACCCACTCTAGATTATTTTGTAAAGGGACTACTTGCTCCGACCAGACCTTTTTACTATTAATATATTTGAAGAATTTTTCGGGGTTTGTCCTGCTATCTTTTGCAATCTGTCATTCGTTTTAAATTTTTTGCGGCCTTTATTTCCTTTTTGCATATTCTGTTATATTCTTTGTAATGTTTAAACAATGATAGCATTCCTTCATTTTTATATTTAATAAAAACTCTTTTCTTATTATCTATAGCTTTTTAACTTTGGCCGTAAGCCACATAGGTTTAATTTTTAGCCTTTTAAACTTGTTGCCCATGGGAATATATTTTGCAGCTTTCATTAATTTAGGTTCTGAGCTTTCGTTAAGTTAGTTCCAATGAAAAATTTTTTTGCTGAAGTTGGGCTTTAAAGAGATTCTGTGGTGGTTTTATAAAACCAAATATAGCAAACAAATACCTGTCCTGTATCCTGCACCACTGAAATGCCCTGCCATGGAAGAAAAATCTTGACTGAGAATCTTCTGCATTTGACACCTCAGAAAATATTGGACGCTGGCATCCCCTGCTGTGCTGTATGGTTTAATAGAGCAGAAACAGGGGACCACACACAGTGGGGAATCAAGTACAGAAGTGTGCTAGAAGCTGTAAAACTTTCAGCATGCTTTTCTCTTCACTGCAAAGGAGTTTGGAGGTGTGGGCAACGGGGCAGGTGAGGATATCCTTCTGAAGATTCTGTTTACCTGGCTATCAAGCTGATCCACTGGCTGAAATATTACCTTATTCCCCCAGCATCCAATGATTTCCTCTCCACTCGCAATGTGGGCAGACCCTTGACTTCCTCACATAAAAAGCAATAAACATGATATTGGCAAAGTGGTGGCCACACAACTGGCAAAGAGCAATTTTCCCTGACAGGTCATTTGGCAGAAAGGAAGCCTGCGTAAATTAGAAGTAATGTAAGAAATTCGGCTTATAACTCACCCCATAACATTTGTCTTCTCTTTGTCCCCAGTCACCCACTCTAGATTATTTTGTAAAGGGACTACCGTATTTTCCGGCGTATAAGACGACTGGGCGTATAAGACGACCCCCTACTTTTCCTGTTAAAATATAGGGTTTGAGCTATACTCGCCGTATAAGACTACCCCTCTTCCAACGCACACCAAATAAAAATGAAAAAACATCAGATTTGATTTCAATATGGTATGCTATTTCAGTATGGTATTCCAATGATGAGACACTACTCCTCCCACTGATACCAATGATGAGGCACTACTCCTTCCACTGACACCAATGATGGGGCACTATTTCATCTACTGACACCAATGATGGGGCACTATTCCTCCCACTGACTAATGATGGGGCACTATTCCTCCCACTGACACCAATGATGGTGCCCCATCATTAGTGTCAGTGTGTGAGGAATAGTGTCCCATCATTAGTGTCAGTGGGAGGAATAGTGCCCCATCATTAGTCAGTGGGAGGAATAGTGTCCCATCATTGGTGTCAGTGGGAAGAATCGTGCCCCATCATTGGTGTCAGTGGGAGGAATAGTGCCCCATTAGTGTCAGTGGGAGGAATAGCACCCCATCATTGGTATCAGTGGGAGGAATAGCACCCCATCATTGGTGTCAGTGGGAGGAATAGCGTCCCATCATTGGTGTCAGTGGGAGGAATAGCGTCCCATCGTTGGTGTCAGTGGGAGGAATAGTGCCCCATCGTTGGTGTCAGTGGAAGGAATAGTGCCCCATCGTTGGTGTCAGTGGGAGGAATAGCGCCCCATCATAGGTGTCAGTGGGGAGGAGGAATAGCGCCCCATCGTTGGTGTCAGTGGGGAGGAGGAATAGCGCCCCATCGTTGGTGTCAGTGAGGAGGAGGAATAGCGCCCCATCGTTGGTGTCAGTGGGAGGAATAGTGCCCCATCATTGGTATCAGTGGGAGGAATAGTGCCCCATCGTTGGTGTCAGTGGGGAGGAGGAATAGTGCCCCATCGTTGGTGTCAGTGGGGAGGAGGAATAGTGCCCCATCGTTGGTGTCAGTGGGGGAGGAATAGTGCCCCATCGTTGGTATCAGTGGGGAGGAGGAACAGTGCCCCATCGTTGGTGTCAGTGGGGAGGAGAAATAGTGCCCCATCGTTAGTGTCAGTGGGGGAGAGCAGCGGCTGCTCCTTCTTTCAGATTTTTGCGGGGCCGCTCGGCTCCGCCTCCTGGCCGGTGATTGGTCACCTGTGTGCCTTTCCAGTGCTGGTGCCCAATCACCGGTGAGGAGGCGGAGCTGAGCGGCCGCGCGACCATCGAGCGGCCGAACTGAAAGAAGGAGCAGCTGCACTTCCTGGACCGGATTGTCGTGGGACCGGGACCGGAGCCAGGTAAGGTACAGCAGCCCCTCTGACCACCCCTGTACTTAGTGTCCGTTGAAGGAGGAGGGGGGGATGGCGCCGCGCCGCCCCTCGAAAAAGTGCCGCCCTGACACCGGCTCGCCGTATACCGGCGTATAAGACGACCCCCGACTTTTCAGAAGTTTTTCTTGTGTTGAAAAGTCGTCTTATACGCCGGAAAATACGGTACTTGCTCCGACCGGACCTTTTAATATATTTGAAGAATTTTTCGGGGTTTGTCCTGCTATCTTTTGCAATCTGTCATTCGTTATTCGAGACTAAAACTTGCTTTACACTTTTTTTAATGAAAATTCCTATGAATATTCCTACATAAATTATCATCACTACATTTGAAGACTTGATGAATGTCATTTAAAAGTACTTTTAAAAAGGTGTGCTTTTAACGTTCAATTTTAGAGTGAAAGGGATTCTCCTATCAAAACACACATTCACTGTTAGAAATTTGTTCATTCAAGAAAAATGTTTCATTCTTCAAATTTTCTAATCACTATGGTTGAAAATGATCAACGATTTGACCCTGTTGGCAGATGTAGTGTCTTTTCTTTGTTGCCACTCCTCTGATGATGTAGTGGGTGGGCTCTGTGCCCATTTAAATACAAGTTGCAGATGGGGCCTGGCAGTTTAGGTATGGGAACAGGTCACCCCTGACCAATACCATGTAGGTCTGTAGCCTTTGAATGAGAGTGGGAGAAAGAGCCCTTTGTAGGACTGGACTGCCAGGAGCATTGAATATGGACTGACAAGGGAGAGAGTGGAAGAATCTTTCTACCCCTGAACTTCACTGTTTATGTAGGCCTCGATGCCTGAAACTGAGAGGCAACTTGCGTAAGGAACCATCTTTGGGGGGGGCTCACCAGAAACGTGGTGGCTGAATGAAAGGTTATTTGTTACAGCACTGAGTGTTCTGCACTAAGTTTGTGTATCATGAGAAAAATGTCTTAATTCTGTGTCACAATTGTTGCAGTAAAGCATTGAAAGGCATCTGGACTGGACATGCTTTATTCCAGGTAATAGGCCTATGGCTGGGAATATGGGAGGAGGTGAGCCTCAGGCCAAGAGTGAATGGACACAATATGCAGGAGTATCTACAAAAAGACAGGTATGTGAGTTTCCCACCTGGAGAAGAAGTGGGGTAGGATCTGGGACAGCTTGGGGGGATCCTCTACCTAATACAGGGTCCTTACAACCCCACTAATGACTAGAAAACATAAATGAAGTTCTTAAAATGAAAAATTTCAAGCTAAAAATTGTACTAGTCTATGACCAGCTTGTTGCCAGACGTAGTCACCTTAATACAGTATATTACCCCTCCTCATGATGTAGTAGGTGGAGTTGGTACCCTGTTATATATCAGCTGTGGGTGGGGCCTGGAGAGTTTGGGAATGGGAACAGGACACCTCTGATCATCACCATGTAGATCAGCACCCTGTGGTGAGACAGTGGGAGAGCTCGGCTGAGCTGGCAGGAGGAAAAGATATGGACTATAGGGTGAAGAATGAGCAAACTTGCCACACCTCCGTTTAGCAGGTACTGTGGCTTGGTTCAAGACGGCCTCAATCCCTATGTGTGGAACCCCCTGTGGGCAAATGATGGATAACAACTGGGAAAATGGCTATATATAAGGATACTGTGATATTAGGCTAAGTGTTCAGCACCGTGACTGTCCCTGTAAGAGATGTACTGTTAAATTAACCTAGGTTGTGCAGTAAAGCTTTTCAGATGCATGTGGACTGAAAAATCTTTTATTCCAGGTAACAGGCATGTGGCCGGGAACATGGAGGAGGCAGGCCTCAGGCCAATGGGATGGGTGAAACAATATGATGGAGTGAAGAAGAGGTGTGCACTGCTACCTTCACCCATATGTACTCTACTTGGTGCTCAGACCTTGAGGCTGCCAACACCTGCAGCATACCAAGATAAGACAGAGATGGTCGGCACTCATCATGACATCCATAAAATCTTGATCCTTTATTGAAAAGACATGTACACGCTGATAAAACAGCCTGTGTCTTTTGGATACTAATCCTTTGTCATGGCTGTGGATTAGCATCTGAAATGCGCAGACTGTTTTATCAGCATATACATGTCTTTTTAATAAAGGATCAAGATTTTATGGATGTCATCCTGAATGCCAACCAAAAGTCTTATGTTAATATGGTGGAATATCTCCTAGTCAACAGGTAGGTGACCAATAACATGTCATGGATTAGACTTCGGGAAAATGGCCACTTGACTAATTTCGTGCCCTGCGGGCAATTTAAACTGAACTTGCAGATGATGTTGGCAATAGGCGTACCCCTGAGAACATGCATGCGCCATTTGCTGATGTCACACCACAACTGCCGATGGTTGGAGCGGTGGCCATCTTGGTACACTTTTTATGCTTTTTGATTTCTGTCTCCACGTGGATACTTTTTAATGTTCCAATAAATACTACACTATATGCAACTTTATTAGCTTCTGTGGTGAGCTATTCCCTCTAGGACAAGAGTTGACTTCCCATCAGAGTGCCCAGGATGAATTTGGTCCAGTTTAACCCTTTGGCCGCCTTCCATTCTCAGATGTTTAATGCTTGATTGCCTGTTACCAGTTTTCATCTGGTGAGTGTACATCCCAGAGAGGTGGTGGATTCTTTTGTGTGATCATCAGCACATTTGCACTCTGCACCTTAATTATACTGCGCCTTATGGTCTCACAGGCAATTGCCTCCATTTATGGATATTTGACTATATAAATAGCACGTTTAACCACGGACATTGATGTAGAGTTTTACCCTATTTATATATCTCAGATTTTATATGTTTATTGTAACATCATTTACTACTGCACTTTACTTCACGGATCACCACGGACATGATTGTATTTAGATTCTGCCTGTGATACACTTTATTGTTTGGCATTTGCTTTTTGAGCTGTTTAGCTGATATTTTCATGCTTTTTCTTGACGCACTTTACTGTTTCACTCAGCTCATTACATTTATTATGCACTTTACCATATTGTTTGATTTTTAGATTTTGCATTTACGAATGTTTTTTGCACTTTTATGTGTTGCACTTTACCATTCCGCAAAAAAAATATATATATATTTTTTTTTTAGTGCTGCACTTTCTTACATATACTATTATAGGGGAATGTTACCTTCACCTTGTGTGCCAGCTGCTCCCCAGATATCGCCAGCGCTCACCTATATATTAGATTCTGTTATAGGTAGGTGACTATACTATCCAAAAAGAAATGGCTTGGGTCTGGAGAAAGCATGGCGAGAAACGCCGCACATTGAGGGACCCTTGCAAGCTTAACTATCTGGGATGAGGAGGGATTCGTGAAATGGATAATGTTTAGCTGACTGTAGTTCAGCTTCATTTTTTCCCCGCAAATCACTGACTTAGAACAAGTATGTAGCCAATGAAGGTAGAATAAAATAAGTTTTTTTTTTTTGCATAAAAATACCACCAAAATCCTAAATGTATACATTCCCTTTAAAATGTTGGGATCTATTGCCCTGCTTTGGCATTATCTTTTACCTTACTTCTTCATTGTAAACATATTTGTATTTAGCCACTACATTCACTGACATAGGTAACGTCATAGATAAACATTTCCCAGTTTGAAAATGTGGGGGGAATTATTCAGACGTACTATTCACAATGCATTGTGTGACCTTCCCTAAGGCAGAGGATTTGCAGTGTAATGAGACTACATTGAAAAGGCGACACTTTCCCTTTTAGTGTGATTTGGAACAGTTGCAACAACTATTTTCTCCTGTGCTTGTAAATGAAGTGCTCCTGGCACAGACAAATCCTGACCTGGATTATACTTCCTTTATTATGTTTCCTCCTGTTTTATCTCATCATGTTTCATCAGCTAGCAAGGCCCCAGAACAACAAAAATAGAATCACAAATGCACCGAGCCTCCTATATTTTACCGCTGACAACGCACACTAAAACCCACCAGCCATGGGCTCTATATTCTAATAGAGAGATTTTTCATGGAGTAACTATATCCAATAGAGCTCAGTGGAAACAATTTTACAGGGCCCTTGTCTCTACCACTTTCAAATTTTTTGTGTGAATGATGGCACCATTATTTCCTACGGAGCAGTAGATAATTGAGTGTTTAAAGTAAACCTGTGCTTTGTCCATGCAGGCCATTCACACAGGGAATATGAATCCTCGCTTCATGTGAGGGCCTGGGTATGTTCGGGGTCCTGTAGCTGTACCCACACAGTTATCAAACTGGGAGCAGTGGCTATGTCTGTGCAGCTGCTGCTTCCCAAATTACAGCAATGGGACTGTCCCTGCATGGAACACCACCCTGTGTGGGCACACAATCTTTGGACAGGACATGGATGCCCCTTGTGAACAAGGCCTAATGTTCCCCTAGACTAATGGCATATGCACACCATTTCATCACTCCCTCCAACCCACTCCATTCAGCTGCGAGGAGTGAAGAAATTACCCAGGACTTGACTCAACCCCCTTCATCAATGGCATAGCTCCCTACTGTTCCTCATGTCCAGGCAGTATCCCTCTATTCATTATGTCCCTCAAAAGTGCCATATTGCACCATACTTGCCAACATCTTCATCCCAATTCCTGGGACACTGTCACCCTAGCCCATGGCTCTCACTCAATATGCCCATTTTCCTGGCAGCTCTTTCCAGACCACACCCGTTTTCTGGACAGTCCTAGCCTTAAATATGTGGGGAATGAACTTGTGACTAATACCCTTTTTTGAGTTACTGAACATGCTCCATAGCTCACATAAGTGTGAAACTGTGATCTCAGGATGCAACCCAGGACACAACATCATCATTTACAGAGGACAGAGATGAGGGACTGTCCTAGCAAATCTGGGACAGTTGGCGTCTATGTACTACACTAAACCTTTTATCCAATCTATAATGTATTGTATTTGTTTATTTAAAGGGCCAGTATAAAAAAGTAGTGGGAAGAAAAATTTTTGGCATACCAAGTCCTCATGGTCTGAGTAAGTGGGAGGACTACAGGGGTGTGTTCTTTGCCTACATATAATATGTATTTAAAGGTCTCCCTCCTTCACATCTTAGAATGATGGGGGGGGGTTATACAATGGTGCTTGGTGATCAGCACAATGCTGTCAAAAAGGCCTTTCCTATGTTTCAGTGGATTGGTGAGGGAGAGAAAGGAAGATAGATATGAACTCCTGGAAAATGGTACAGGTTCAGTTTATTACAGGTAAAATATATAAAATGTCCCAAATGCAAGTATATACAATATCACAACAAATGTAGTAATGCTGTAATACAGTAGGAAATGGAGCCCAATACATACAAGCTTTCCAGCGAGACTAGGGGTAAAATGGGTACAAAGCAGCAATAATGGAATGTGTACCCTTTATTTGAAGTAATAGTGTGTTATTGTCAGATAGTAGAACAGAATCAGCACTGGATCTTTCTGGTGAGTTTTTGCTTGTTTGAGGAGCTGAGCTTTGAGGATTATCTTGAAAGTTTCAAGGGTTGGGGAGCGCCAAGTGGCATGTGGAAGAATTCCAGAGATGGGGATAGGCTTTTAAAAAGTCCCACATGTACAAGTGTGACACAGTGACAAGAGTGGAGAGTAGGAGATGGTGATAGTGAGGAAATGAATAGAGGAGACTGGTTGAAGAGAGTTTTGTAGGCTGAAGTTAGATAGTTGCGCTTTACAGTTTGTAGCCAGCAGAGTGACTGACAAAGGGGAGCAACGTTAGATGAGGGAATAGTTGGAGTCCAGCAACAGAGCCCAGGATGAATTTGGGTGTTTCTTTAAAAGATGACAGAGAACAGGGTTACAATAATCAAATCTGTGAAGTATGAGCAGATATTATGTTTTTAAGATGGAGATGACAAGAGGTGGTTAGTAAATGTTGTGTATATTACACCAGAAAGGCAGACACACTACACAGGGAAGAAATAGGTATTGGAAAACAGTCATTTTAGTTGCACATTTTCATGGGAAGATCATTGCCTTGCCAAAGTCCTTCTATATATTGAGGTCCTAACCTAGTCTATGAGAGCCTCCATATTTGCAGCACATTCCTCCTTAAAGACACAGGGTTACACTGGAAACCCAGCAAAGCACAATGACAGCTGAAGGGGTCCAATATGTCCCCACACCAATTACAACAAGCTAAATAAAAATGTCAACCAGCCAAATTTATAACTAGCTTTTAAAGTAAGGTGCATATGGAAGGGTCAGTTTCACCCTGATCAAGAAAGGTTTCCACTGTCTAGTTTTCAACCTGATTGTCCAGATTTTGAGCTCTTGAGTTCAAAGTTTTGAGTCCAACTAAATTACAGCAACAAACCCAAAGGATTCGCCATTTTACAAAAAATTAGTTTTTGTCCTCTTTGGAGATATCTCCCATCACTTTCTTTTCTAAAAGGTGATGAAGGTAAAAGAGAGGGGAGATCCCACGACACCAAGAGGGACCCCCGTGTGCCGGGCAACAAACCAGAAAGGGGAAGAGAATTAAAGAGAAAAAAGGATCATTGCAGATTGTCAACCCCCCCCCCCTAAATTTTTATGATTTGCGTTATTAATGACATTAATATAAGGAGGCATGTGCATACATATGAAGAGAGCAGGATGCGTAGATTTGGGATGTTCAGTGAAAACACACAATATTTTTATTTCATATATGGAGATGTCCAAATATTTACGGACATAACAATGCATATGGAAATGGTGACAACACATACCCCATAAAACATACATGTAAATGCAAGAGATCTGACCAGGAACATACAGTGAAAAAAGGCCCCTATGTTGATCATTATCAATTACTGTAATTACATATTTAATTCACATCCTCCCGATCTGAAGCCCTCAAGAAATGGTTTTAAGTTAAAGGTCTCGTTGAGGTCAGGGGGTTCAGTGGCGTTGAGAGTATAGATCCACCACAGTTCATGTTGGAGGAGGGATTTGTTAAAATCACCCCCTCTGGATCTGAAGTGGATTCTGACCGACGCCAAAAAGCATATAGTACGGGTGTGAGTGCCAAGAACCAGAGCAGCATGATGCCCTAATGGGAAATCTAGATCTTGTTTACCTATAGTCGCTAAATGTCTGTACATACATTTCCAGTTTGGTTTTCCCTACATAGAAACAACCACATTCACAAGTGAAAAGATACACCACCCCTGACGTTTTAAAGTTGACATAATGTCTGCGACGAAAAATCGTCCCATTGGGAAGGCTGACATGGGGTCTAATGTCCATAATAGTAGGCACAGGACCCACATCGAAATGTTCCCATTCGTTTGTATGGGTCACCTCTGGATTCTCCCAGATATTTGCTATGAACGAGCTTATCACCCAAGGATGGAACTCCTCTATAGGTAATAACAGGTTCATTAGGCACAAAAGTGCCTACCGATTGATCCAAAGTAAGTAAAAGTAAAAATCAATACCTCTTTAAGATCTTCCTACTTTGATTGTGTTGTGTTGAATATATTGTGATGATTCTAGTGGTGGACTCCTGTTTGTTTTCTCTCTTTGAAAACGGTAAATTTTGTCGAGGTATAGAACAAGCCTGTCTGTAGGCTTTCTTTAGGGAGGTATTGTTGTAACCTCTTTCAAGTAGGCGTGATCATAACAGATCAGCCTCTCTGCAAAATCATATATCGTCCGAGCAATGCTGTCTTATTCGTAGCTATTGGCTGTATGGTATAGACATGATGAGGGGTTTAGGAAAACTAGTCGCATAGAGAATAGTGTTTCCTGCAGTGGGCTTATGAAACAGTTCGCAAGACAGGACACCATCAGCACCCTTACGGATGCGAACATCTAAAAAGGTGACCTCCGAAAGACTATACGTCATGGAAAAATGTAGGTAGTATTCATTATTGTTCATAAAGGCCAAGCACTTGTGTAGGAGATCAGTAGGTCCGTTCCACAGTATAAGAATGTAATCGATGTAGTGGTGCCAGGAAAGAATGTGACCCACATATATCGAAAAATGATCATCAGATAATAGTTGACACTCCCACTCCCCCAGGTACAGATTGACGTAGGAAGGGGCACAACATGTGCCCATAGCCACACCCTGCACATGGAGGTAGTGGGAACCGTCAAAGGAAAAAAACATTATGCCTACAGTATGTATGAAATCAAGAGCCTGTAGGACAAACTCGTTCATAGCAAAATCATGATGACTTCCTGGGGAAAGTACATGATGAATAACTGACAGTCCCTTGGTGTGTGGTATTGAGCTGTAGAAAGTCTTGACATCAATGGTGACTAATACCGTATCTGCATCAACACAAATTCCCTCTAGAATTTGAAGCAAGTGAATGGTGTCATGAACAAAGGAGGGTAGACTAGAGACAAAAGGTCTGAGGTAATTGTCCACCATCCAGCTGAGGTTTTCAGTTAGGGGCCATCTACCAGAAATGATTGGTCTACCAGGGGGATTGGCTTGATTCTTATGCACTTTGGGAAGGGCATAGAATGTGGCTATTCTGGGAAAACTGGTTCTGACAAATTCCCAGATGGTCCTGGAAATTACTCTGCTGTGGTAGGCCTCATCAACAAAGTGATAGAACTCCCTATTGTAGGTATCACAGAGAGATCTGAGTACTTCCCTATACCAATTTGTAATGGATAAGGTATCCTTACACATAGCAACATATTTGTTATTGTTCATTAAAACGATATTAAAATGATATTTCCCCCCTTGTCGGAGGGTTTTATCATGATACTATGATTGTTGGATAGTATTCTAAATGCCGCTTTTTCAGAAGGAGTAAGGTTATTCATCTCAGATTTGGTAGTTTGGAGTGCACGGATCTCTTTTGAGACCAATTTTAAAAACATTATGATTTAAACTAATTGGGGGAAATTGGTCAGATTTCTTTTTGTATTTCAATGGCTTTTATTAACTTTTGTAAACAATTTAACAAGAAGGATTACACCAAATATCACTTCCACGCATGGGCTATCAACGGTACATAAAAAATAAAGAAATCAGTATAGTAACTCCAACAATGCAAAAGGCGCGCCCACGTAGGGGCTACCAATAGCACATAAAATACAGAAACGGTGATATAACACCAACAAAAATTTCCAGCCAAAGGTAAATATCTATCGCCTCACATATTCAAACAAAAAAGAAGGAAAAAAGAGTAAAGAAGGAAGAAGAAAACAAGACCAGAAGCAGGGATCCGGGAACGCATTTACCATACAGCGTCATAAACCCAGTCTAGCAGGGGGGAGCATGGGAAAAGCATATGTCAACCACGGCTCCAATATTTTAAAAAATATTTGTTGGGAGTCATTACAAATACTCGATATCTGTTCATTGAGCATCAGAGTGGTCATACGGTCCCACACCCTCTGAAGAGGGACAGATGGGCTCTTCCATGCCTGGGCAATTGTTCTAGTGGCCGACAGAAACAGATAGGAAGCCAACTTCTGCTGATGAGCCAACAGACCCGGTATGGGACAATGAAGCAAAGCATAGTGAGCCTCTCAGCATATAGAGAGATGGAACAAGGTGTAAAAAAGGCCAAAGACACGAGACCATAAACGAAGCAGTCTCGGACATGACCACCATATATGCAACACATCTCCACTTTGGCTGCAACCCCAAAACCAGCGATTACTATAGGCAGGGTTTGCTTGGGCTATATGAGCCAGGACTCAATACCAACGAAACAGTAATTTCTATGCCACCTCCAGTGTGGCCAATTAAATGAACATTTAGCTACAAATGACCAGGCCTTATTTCAGTTCTCCAAATCCATGACCATCCCCAAGTCACGCTCCCACTGGACAACATATGATAGAAAATTACGCATTGGAAGCCTATTCAAGGATGCATAGTTTAGCAAAACAAGACCTGGGGCACCCGGACACTGTTGGCAAAGCTGTTCAAAGGCTGATTTCTGACATGGAAAGGCAGAAGTGCCACGCAGTGAGGTCAACCAGTGCCGCAATTGAAGGTAATGGAGAAATTCTGCCTAAGCGATATCCCGTGATTTCCGAATAGAGTTCCAGGTGGGGAAGGATTGAGAGGTCAAAAAGTGTCGCACCGGCAAAAAACCATTGGCCACCCACCAAGAGAATGCCCCTGGCTGATCCAAACCCGGTGGAAAAAGAGGATTATTGATAATCTGGAGCAAGGGCAGAAAGGGCGACATCAAGCCACTAGAGTAGCGTACCAAATCCCACACTCATAGGCCGTGGAGCAAAATGGGACTCGATGTCCTCAGGTGTTGGGCCAGGGGGAGCCATAAAAGCATCGACATCGCAACGGGGGCACAGTTAGGCCGTTCCAAAAGGACCCAGAGAGGAACGTTAGAAGAAGCATGCAACATAGACAGGGGGGGTCTAATATATCTGGGTCGCTTGGTAATACTTAGCTACATTAGGCACCCCAAGACCTCCCTTCAGTCTATGGGTAAAAAGCGTGTTTCTCGAGACTCTGAGGTGTCTTTCAGCCCAGATAAATTGCATAATCCTTGCCTGAAGTAACCGGAGAAAATGAGAAGGAACCCGCACTGGGAGGGTGCAAAAATAATACAACAATTTATGCAGAATAGTCATTTTCACTGAATTAACCCGTGCAATCCAGGACAGTTGAGGAACTTGCCAAGACTGCATAAGGGAGGACACAGAGAGAAGCAATGGATAATAATTTGCAGTAAACAAAGAACCATAAGTGGGGTCAGGCAAATGCCCAAGTATTCCAGGGAAGAGGAAGCCCATTTGTAAGGGAAGTGGGATTGCAGGCATGAAATCAAATCTAAGGCCAAAGTGATATTGAGAGCGACAGTCTTGTTCAAATGAATACGGAGACCTGAAAACAACGAAAAACGCACACAAGGACATGTTGTAAGTTTGAGAGCGTCGTCAATAGATTGGTGAGAGTCAAGAGGGCATCATCCGTAAAAAGTTTCAACTTAAATTCCTGTCCCGCGTAAGGGACACTTAATATATTACAATCCGCCCGGAGCGCCAAAGCCAGTGGCTCAAGCACCAGGACAAAGAGTCCCGGAGACAAGGGGCATCCCTGTCTCGTCCCTCGCCAAATGAGAAAGGGAGGTGAGAAATACCCCGCATACTTAACCGAAGCCAAGGGGGAAGAATACAAGGCCTAGATCCAAGAAAGGATAGAATCCCCAAAGCCCCAACAGGACAGCACAAACCACAGATATTCCCAGGATAGGGAATCAAAAGCTTTGTATATATCTAAAGACAATAGAAATCCCGGAATTTTGCGCTGTTGTAGAAGGTGTATAAGATGAAAAATGTTACAAACATTATCACCTACCTGCCTCCCAGGAACAAATCCCACTTGGTCCCTGTGGACCAGACTCCGCAAATATTTATTGATACGAATACTGAAAATCTTGCCCAGTATCTTCAGATCCTCTTGCGGTTCCTGGACGTCTTCTGTTGTCTTAGGAATCGTTGAAGTCCTTCTGATACAGATACCGGAAAGAGGTCTGGTTTAGTGTATAAGCGTGAAAGGAAGTCCGTGACACGCGAGACGACCTGCTGGGGAGTGGAGGTGTAGCCTCCAGCAGGAAGCCGCAACCAGATCGGTTTATGGGGTTTCCCCACAGAAATTGAGTTTCCTAACCAGCATTGGACCTGGTTTATTAGCACAGGTATAAAATGTATGTTTGGTCTAATGCAGTGCCCGTTCAGCCTCTGAAGAAGCAAGTAAGTCCGACTCTGCTGCCAGGACGTCTCGCGTTCATTTATGGGCCGCGGACGAGTGAGACTTCCAACGAGCATCCGCAGAGGCTAGCAGAGAGTGAAGGTCTGAAAGACAACGCTCCCGCTTTCATGCCGCAACCAGCATTATAATATGACCCTGCACCGTAGCTTTATGCACCTCCCACAGCCTTCCTGCCGAATAAACCGATCCCGAGTTCTCCATAAAATACGTTCGTATGGAAGATTCAATTTGCTGGCAAGTGGCCTGGGTGGTCAATAAGGACTTGTTAATGTGCCAGTAAAAAGGGCGCCGTGTCAACCGTGAAAGTGTAAAAAGTAGAACCAGGGGATCATGGTCTGATCAGGGCAAGGAAGGGATAGCTATCCTGCTGACTAAATGGAGCTGTTGAACATGCATAAATACATGGTTGATTCTGCAAAAACTATTATGAGGATTCGAGTAGAACTTGAAGTAGCGCTCAGTCGGGTGAAGTTCCCTTCAAATGTCTGCCAGCCCCACAGACTGCAGGAGAGAGCGCATACATTCCTCCTGCACTAAGCCATGAGAAGGGGCCACCCTCGGAGCATAGCGCCTATCTAGAGCAGAATCTAAGGTAACATTCGAGTCCCCCAAAAGAAGAAGGCCCTTGAAGTGTCGGGAGATGATGGTAAAGAGATGTGAGAAGAATTTGTGCTGAAAGCGATTGGGAGCATAATAAGAAACAAAAGTGATCCCAGAGAGTGCCCTGCAGGAGCAAGTACCTGCCCGTGGGGTCCGCTACATTCCAGACACAGGTAAAAGGGAGATTGCGTTTGAAGGCTACGAGAACACCCCATCATTTCTCAGGAGCCAAGACCGTGTAGAAAGTGGGATAATGAGGTGACAGATACTATGGGGCGGAGGACTGGGAAAACATAAGCATATCTTGTCAATTTGTTGCGATTTGATGGGTTGATGAAAAATTTTAGATAATTTCTGAGGAGAATTAAAGCCCTGAATATTTTGAGAATGTACTTTCAAATTGCATCCTACACTCAAAGGATACCAGTTAGGAGTGGCTCTACCACTGAACACATGGCTGCAAATGAATACATCAAAAACATAGGCCCCCAGGGGGCAAGGAGGTAACAAACATAACATAACAAGGAACCCACATTAGTAAGTATATGATTCCCCAGAAAATGGGTCCTACCGATGGTGCCCCCCTCTCGGAAGCCCAGCCAAGCTAAGGGTCCAGCCCCCTCCAGGGAGATGACTACAGGCCGCTACAGAACCCACCACCACAGCCTAGACTGTCTCCCACCCCAGCGCCCCAACATGGCCATCACCTAGCACCGAACAAGGGCCCACTCGAGCTAACCACCCCCCCTAGAGCCCGAGGAAGTCATCAGCCTGTTCCACCAAGATGAACCCAGCCACTTGCCAAGACCCATGGCATTCGGCAGTGTCAAAAAGTCACAGACAGCAAGTCCAGGCGGGACCCCCCACCCACAGACCAAACCCCAAGGGGACCGGCCGGCTGGGCAGGGCCCAATCACATAACATCATCAGTTTTGGGGAGGCCTAGAAGACCAAACTCACGGTCCCATCAAAAGGATGCAGCGGTGAAGCACAATGAAGAAAGTCCCGGATACAACTTCATACCAGTGAAGAACAGGTTAGACTCGATCATAGAGGGGTCTGAGGCAGGGCCCTCTTCCAGTTGGATGCTTTCTCCCAGAGGCGGCCCAGATGAGGCAGCCCCACTTGAGATCCAGATGAGTGCGCCGGACTCTGCACAACGCCTCCCAGCTGGATAAGATGTGAAGATTCTAGGAGACAGTGGGCTTTATCTGACATCGCAACAGAGTGGCGATGGCCTTGGTAGTCAAAGTGGAGGTGGAACGGAAAGCCCCATGCGTACTTGATTCTGCGGTTTACTGGGACCAAGGTGAAGGGCATCAACTGGCGGCGCTTCTGCAGAGTGATCTGGGAAAGGTCTGAGAAGAGCTGATAACGATGCCCCTAGAAGCTGAGGTCTGGGCTGTTCCTTGTCGCCAAGAGAATGGTTTCATTAGTGCGATAATAGGTGAATTTGATGATAATGTCTCTTGGAGACCCAATGCACGGTGTATGCGATCAAATTCCGGATGGCCATTGGGAATGGCAGGGGTCAGCTACTGACACAGGGCAGTAGCGGTTGAGGTGAGATATTTGACGAATTCCAGAATACCCCGTAAGCATAAGTTGCCGCGGCAGGAGCGGTTCTCAAAATCCTCAAGCCGGAGCGGCGCTTCCGCCAATTCGTTCTTTAGGTCACACAGGTCCTGCTCATGGCTTTCAATGACCGTGGCCGCAGTGTCCATTTTATCCTCGAGATCTTTCGTCCAGTTGCCCAGCTCCCTGATTTCTCGTGAGAGCCTTTCCACCAGTTTGGAAGTAGCGGAGGACAGCACGGTCTGCAGCATCAACCAGGAGCTCCTCATCGCACAGGGTTGGTGCAGGGGTGTCCCTGGCTCAGTGCCCATCTCATCCATGGGATCCAGTGTATCTGTGGGTGTCGTCGATGGAGGGCCCAAAATCGAGGCCGGGAATCCATTTACGGCCTCCGGAGGGTAGCGGTCTGCTGAGCGCTGAAGGCGCAGGCAGCCCCAGTTTTCTTCCAGATCAAAGCAGCTGGGGAGGCAACAAACTGGGGATGGTCCGAGGGGGACTGGCTGACCCCCCTGAGAGCTGATAAATAGGCCGATGTGCTTGGTGGGCAAGGAGGGCGCCTACCAAGCGTCCATTATGGGTGCTGCTCTGGTCAGATTTCTTTTTGAGAGAAGTATCATGGGTATTGCCAGCAGGTGGTAAGGATTCATTAGTTGTCTGAAGTAAGGACTCAATGTCCAATTGATCAATGAGATCAGTGCATTCACTTTATTCTAAAAGGGTGACTAGGTCAAGAATGGCTCGGTCATCCGTTTCCACAGGGGGAGGATTAGAGGAATGTGGTTGTTTAGCATACAAGCTCTTCAAAATTAGATTGCGAGCAAAGAGATGCAAATCTTTGATACGTTCAAATTTATCCAGGGGTTGATCAGGACAGAAAGTTAAACCCTTAGAAAAGAGATTAATCTCGTCATCTGATAGTTGATGAGAAGATAAATTGATGACATTTAATGTGGCTTGGGGTTTGACAAATATTTTTATATCTCCCAGGTGCATGCTTGTATTGCCCCTTATTGGGCCTAAAAAAGTAGTAGTCTGTATGGGGAAAGGGAGTACTCATATTATTAAAATGTTGCATGTTGGTGTGATGGGTAACCTCAATAGGAGTTTGTGGTGCAGAGGATACAATCATATCCCCACATATCTGATTATAAGGAGTTGGAAGTGGGTGTGCAGCAGGAGGAGAGTGATTGTGTAATCCATTACAATGGCAGCAACGTTTTTGCCGTCTATGGTTGTTCTGATGTGTAGAAATTTGTGAAGAAGAAGATATACCACTTTTGGGTGGTGCCCCACTAGGATCCTTGCAGTAACCCCTTCAGAGCTGGAGATGTGAATTTAAAGAGCTTACGTTGATTTTGGCTAGACTGCCGCTGCTTTGTGGATGTCTATTTTTGAATCAAGTTACACAGACACACCTACTAATTGTACATTTTTGCAATTATGGAGGCATATGTTTACAAAACTCCCCCTCCCCTTTTTCCCTGTTTTTTTCTGCTGTGCTATACATCCGTTTACAATGTGTATATATTCTGTAAACTTGATTGTATGTAATTACTGATATGACATTATTGTATTGTAGCATCATTATACCAGTAATTTTCCCTGAAGAAGGAACTCCGTTCCGAAACATGTTGGGAATTATGGGAAGATTTTATTATTGCCAAGCAAGACATGTATCTATATTGTTGTATTTCTAAATACACTTGGGTATATGCTGGCTTAATTAATTGGTGTATCATATTGTATTTTACCTTTGTCCCATTAGCCATTTGGCCATTTTTTTGGAATTAATAACAAAGATTGATCATTTGTTTTTTAATATAGTATTTCATATGTTTCATATCTTTTGCCTCTAAAGTCCCCTGGGGAATTCTTTGACCTTTTGGTCGCCTTTCTTTTGTACTATGTATAGGGATGCTGGCAGTATCACAACCTTCTATTATTGGCTCATTATCAGTTTCATACATTCAAAGAATGACCTAGGCAGAGTCAACTGTGAATTACCTTCATACAAGTCTTTATGGTTCTGTTGGATATTCAGTGGCTTTTCACAGACACTCAACGTGTAGTCTATACAGGAATTTGTCAATATTGATATGCTTCCATCCTTCCCTCATTCCTTCCTTTTTATGTCCAGGAGTAAAAAATAAAATTTTAAAAGCATTTTTTAATTTGAATATTTCATTATTCTATTTCTAACCAAATGATGGAGCTCTATGCTCCATATAACATGTTTGCCTGTCTATTATCCGCTGCTGACAAAACATGTCGCTTACAGAACCCAAAAACTCAAACTACATTTTACACACACAAATAAATCAGAAGATTGGCTCCCCCCTCACCTTTTTGTTGTTTAATTCACCTTTGGAGAGTAGAGGTCTCTACAATAGGGTCACTGCTGGCAATAAGAACCAGACAGAGTTTCTAACCCTACTCTGTTTAAAACTTAATAAAATGTTTTGTCTGAGGTTGGGCTTTAAAACAGTTTGGATGTGTTTAACACCAAGCCATTACAGTTTACCTTCAAATGAAGATCTCCAAATCTGCATATGAAATTGAAGCATTAAAATATGAAACTGTGAAGCTAACCTAAAGGAATTTACACCCAAAAGTTGGAGTCCCTCTTCATCATCTCTGGGAAATGGCGCAGTCATTGTTTGCTCTTACTGGGCTTTTTCTAGCCAGCATAAGCCACCATGTCATACAACATTGTCATGCAGAACATAGGAAGATCTAGCAAATGATGATCTATTGTGCTGATAAATGTAAGAAAATGTAACACTGTCCATGTATCATACACTACCTGTCATGAACAATGTGACCAGCAGAGAACTACAACAGCTGCTAAGCTGTCACTGCCAGTCTAGCACTTGACTGTTACATTCAGTACTGATTATCATCAGAGTCTTATCCTCTTTTTGCATTTAAACGTTGTAGATAGCCAAGGTTCTCAGTGCAAAATTTAGCCACCGGCAAAAATACTATGACTCCCAGGCATCAATGATCTGTCTATAACACTCACTGTATCCCACCAGCTACCAGAACATTGGTGGTGTCATTTACTAAATAGCAAGAAATTAGAATCCTGCACAGCTGTGTTAATGTTCTTATCTGTGCAAGCTTTCCTACCTCCTAACAATTAGGGGTGGGGGGAATCTGCTCAGGTTCGAGAGGGTTTGAGAGGGTCTCGTCATACAACTTCAAGGGCAACATTGTAAATGCACAAATCCTTTGCATAAATGCACCACAACCCCCACCCCCCTGCTGGTCCTGATGACATGTGGAACATGTGGTAAGTAAAGGGTTTTAATCATTTCCTACATTATTAGAAAATATATCTATTTTTGACTATACATACACTTTAAACCCTGCCCATAGGTTGCCTAAACTCTGCTTAAATATAGTCTGTCACGCTTATATTTGGGAGTAACCACTTTTATTTAAGCCCAGCCATTTGGGTGCTTTAACAACTGGGACTGTATCAATACAATCAAGATTTATGGATACTATGCATATGTCCCAATCTGTTTTAGGAATTGTGGGAGATGAAGCTCAGAAGAGGAATCCTGCTATGAAAGTGTCAGGAATGGACTAGCCAGCAATGGTGGGACTCACCTGCCTTTTGATCTGCAGTACCAGGGCTGGCCAGCGGGTGCTCCCAGCAATCAGAGACTCAACTTTGCAGCCAGCTAACACCTGGAACTGATTATGCTGGGGTATTTAAGGGATGGCCAGACTTGCAGACTCTGCCTTGGTGTTGTGTTTCTCTTGGGCCCTGTATCCTGTTCCTGCTCTCTGTTCCTGCTCTCTGTTCCTGTCTGATTCTCTGCTGACCCTGCTCTGATCCCTGGCTTGTCTGACCATCCCTCTGCCTGACCCTCTGTACTACGCTGCCTGCTACCTGTTCTGATCCCTGGCTTGTGACCCTGACCATCCCTCTGCCTGACCCTCTGTACTACGCTGCTAGCTACCTGCTGAACCTGGCCTGTGACCCCGACCAATCTCCGCTTGCTCCCCCTGTACCTACCTGCCCAATTGATATTGACCCGGCCTGCCTGACGACGCTTGCTTGTATGTACTGTTATCTGTGGGTGGTTGGTTTGGTTTGTTTGCACTGTATTATGTTTAGTATTGCACTGCGTTTATGTTTGTATTGTAAGTGTTAATAAATTATATTGTTTATCACATATCTGAAGTCTGCGTTTCCCTGCGTCAGCCACACACCTCTGGTCACACCTGGGAGCCCTGACATTACACCAAGGCCAATCCTGACCAGAAGTGGCTGCACAGGGAAGCCATCTTGGCTTGTTGCTGGGAAGGATGGATCTGGATGAGGTTGTGTATTTATCTCTGCTAGTGTTTGATGACAGGGAGTATGCTTATCAAACTCTGAAGGAGTATCCCAGGGATCAACTACTAGAATGTATACGGCTCGCTCATGTTCTAGTAGATCAGGGCACAGAGTTCTCTGAGGTGCAGCCTTTGATTGAGGTTTGTGCTGAGTTGGTTTCATCTGGTTCCCCCAAATGCAGGGATGAATTTTTGCCACCATTTAGTGCAGACCAGGTAGAGTCCCTGGTGTGGTTATTAGAGGATGATGTGGGTTACTTTCTGGAGCGTTATTCCACATGTTCACCACAGACACTAAGAGATTGTATAAACGCAGTGCAGTCATTGACCAGACAGGCTTTGTGTAAGCTCAGCTTTGTTCAACCCTTACTGCAGACATGGACAGACTTGTTGCACCCAGCCTCAGTCAGCTTACAAAAACCCAGTCCTGCTTCTAACTCTACTCCTGTATTCCCACCAGCTCCTCCAGTTACAGCCCAGTATACTTGGCTATCTACCGCATGTCAGTACCCTGTTCCCACTCGCTGCACCTATCCTGCCTTTAACCCTGTAAAAAAGCCCTCTGTAGCAACTGCTCCCTCTCCTGTTCCATCCTCCAGTTTTTCTCTGTCTCCAGCTGCTCCATTCGTTTGCAGACCTGCGTTTACTTGCAGTGCTCCGGTAGTTAAAACCAGAAAAAAGCGAAAATTCTTTCCAACCAATACCATCCTGCCAGTATCCAAACCGGTGAACCTGCCTTCCGTGACTCAGCCTGAAGCCTCTCTTCAGCCGGATGCCTCTCTTCAGCCGGATGCCTCTCTTCAGCCGGATGCCTCTCTTCAGCCTGATGCCTCTCTTCAGCCTGATGCCTCTCTTCAGCCTGATGCCTCTCTTCAGCCTGATGCCTCTACTCAGCCTGATGCCTCTACTCAGCCTGAAGCCTCTACTCAGCCTGAAGCCTCTACTCAGCCTGATGCCTGCATTCAGCCTGATGCCGCTACTCAGCATGATGAACTGATCCAGCCCGACGATCCTATTAGGCCAGTTGACTCGATGCCCGCTGTTGATCCAGATGATCCGGTACCTGATCCAGTGCCCGCTGTCGTGCCAATTGACTCAGAGCCCGCTGTCATACCTGGTGACCCGGTGCCCACTGCCTTGCCAGATGACGCGGTGCCCGCTGGCAAGCCAAATGACCTGATGCCTGGTGACCCAGTGCCCGCTGTCATACCTGGTGACCCGATGCCCGCTGTCGAGCCAGACAATCCGATACCTGATGACTCGGTGCCCGCTGTTCCGCCAGTCGACTCGGTGCCCGCAGTCTTGCCAGACGACTCGGTGCCCGCAGTCTTGCCAGATGACTCGGTGCCCGCAGTCTTGCCAGACGACTCGGTGCCCGCAGTCTTGCCAGTTGACTCGATGCCCGCTGTTCCGCCAGACGACTCGGTGCCCACAGTCTTGCCAGACGACTCGGTGCCCGCAGTCTTGCCAGTTGACTCGATGCCCGCTGTTCCGCCAGTTGACTCGATGCCCGCTGTTCCACCAGTTGACTCAATGCCCGCAGTCTTGCCAGACGACTCGGTGCCCGCAGTCTTGCCAGACGACTCGGTGCCCGCAGTCTTGCCAGACGACTCGGTGCCCGCAGTCTTGCCAGTTGACTCGATGCCCGCTGTTCCGCCAGTTGACTCGATGCCCGCTGTTCCGCCAGTTGACTCGGTGCCCGCAGTCTTGCCAGACGACTCGGTGCCCGCAGTCTTGCCAGACGACTCGGTGCCCGCTGTTCCGCCAGTTGACTCGATGCCCGCAGTCTTGCCAGACGACTCGGTGCCCGCAGTCTTGCCAGACGACTCGGTGCCCGCAGTCTTGCCAGATGACTCGGTGCCCGCAGTCTTGCCAGACGACTCGGTGCCCGCAGTCTTGTTAGTTGACTCGATGCCCGCTGTTCCGCCAGACGACTCGGTGCCCACAGTCTTGCCAGACGACTCGGTGCCCGCAGTCTTGCCAGTTGACTCGATGCCCGCTGTTCCGCCAGTTGACTCGATGCCCGCTGTTCCGCCAGTTGACTCGGTGCCCGCAGTCTTGCCAGACGACTCGGTGCCCGCAGTCTTGCCAGACGACTCGGTGCCCGCAGTCTTGCCAGACGACTCGGTGCCCGCTGTTCCGCCAGTTGACTCGATGCCCGCAGTCTTGCCAGACGACTCGGTGCCCGCAGTCTTGCCAGACGACTCGGTGCCCGCAGTCTTGCCAGACGACTCGGTGCCCGCAGTCTTGCCAGACGACTCGGTGCCCGCAGTCTTGCCAGACGACTCGGTGCCCGCAGTCTTGCCAGACGACTCGGTGCCCGCTGTTCCGCCAGTTGACTCGGTGCCCGCAGTCTTGCCAGACGACTCGGTGCCCACAGTCTTGCCAGACGACTCGGTGCCCGCAGTCTTGCCAGACGACTCGGTGCCCGCAGTCTTGCCAGACGACTCGGTGCCCGCAGTCTTGCCAGACGACTCGGTGCCCGCAGTCTTGCCAGTTGACTCGATGCCCGCTGTTCCGCCAGTTGACTCGGTGCCCGCAGTCTTGCCAGACGACTCGGTGCCCGCAGTCTTGCCAGACGACTCGGTGCCCGCTGTTCCGCCAGTTGACTCGATGCCCGCAGTCTTGCCAGACGACTCGGTGCCCGCAGTCTTGCCAGACGACTCGGTGCCCGCAGTCTTGCCAGACGACTCGGTGCCCACTGTCGTGCCTGGTGACTCGGTGCCCGCCGCTTCGTCTGGGGGCCCGAGACCTGTTGCTCCGCCCGGGGGCCCGAGACCTGTTGCTCCGCCCGGGGGCCCGAGACCTGTCGCTCCACCCGGGGGTCCGGCGCCCGCCGCTCCGCCTGAGGGCCCGAGACCTGTTGCTCCACCTGGGGGTCCGGCGCCCGCCGCTCCGCCTGAGGGCCCGAGACCTGTCGCTCCATCTGGGGGTCCGGCGCCCGCCGCTCCGCCTGGGGGCCCGAGACCTGTCGCTCCGCCTGGGGGCCCGAGACCTGTCGCTCCACCTGGGGGTCCGGCGCCCGCCGCTCCGCCTGAGGGCCCGAGACCTGTCGCTCCACCTGGGGGTGCGGCGCCCGCCGCTCCGCCTGAGGGCCCGAGACCTGTCGCTCCATCTGGGGGTCCGGCGCCCGCCGCTCCGCCTGAGGGCCCAAGACCTGTCGCTCCGCCTGGGGGCCCGAGACCTGTCGCTCCACCTGGGGGTCCGGCGCCCGCCGCTCCGCCTGAGGGCCCGAGACCTGTCGCTCCCCCTGGGGGCCCGAGACCTGTCGCTCCACTTGGGGGTCCGGCGCCCGCCGCTCCGCCTGGGGGCCCGAGACCTGTCGCTCAGTCTGGGGGTCCGGCGCCCGCCGCTCCGCCTGAGGGCCCGAGACCTGTCGCTCCGCCTGGGGGCCCGAGACCTGTCACTCCATCTGGGGGTCCGGCGCCCGCCGCTCCGCCTGAGGGTATGAGACCTGTCGCTCCGCCTGGGGGCCCGATGCCTGTCGCCCCGCCTGGGGGCCCGATGCCTGTCGCCCCGCCTGGGGGCCCGATGCCTGTCGCCCCTCCTGGGGGCCCGATGCCTGTCGCCCCTCCTGGGGGCCCGGCGCCCGCCGCTCTGCCTGGGGGCCCGGCGCCCGCCCCGCCCGGGGACCCAATGCCGGTCGCCCCGCCCGGGGGCCCGGTGCCTGTCGCCCCGCCCGGGGGCCCGGTGCCTGTCGCCCCGCCCGGGGGCCCGGTGCCTGCCGCTCCGCCCGGGGGCTCGGTGCCTGCCGCTCCGCCCGGGGGCCCGGTGCCTGCCGCCCCGCCTGGGGGCCCGGTGCCTGCCGCCCCGCCCGGGGGCCCAGTGTCTGCCGCTCCGCCCGGTGGCCCGCTGCTTCGCCTGGTAATCCGATGTGCCTCTGCCCGGAGTCCAGCCCGATGTGCCTCTGCCCGGAGTCCAGCCCGATGTGCCTCTGCCCGGAGTCCAGCCCGATGTGCCTCTGCCCGGAGTCCAGCCCGATGTGCCTCTGCCCGGAGTCCAGCCCGATGTGCCTCTGCCCGGAGTCCAGCCCGATGTGCCTCTGCCCGGAGTCCAGCCCGATGTGCCTCTGCCCGGAGTCCAGCCCGATGTGCCTCTGCCCGGAGTCCAGCCCGGTGTGCCCTTGCCCAATGTGCCTCTGCCCGGTGTGCCCTTGCCCAATGTGCCCCTGCCTGGTGTGCCCCTGCCCGGTGTGCCGCTGCCCGGAGTCCTGCCCGGTGTGCCGCTGCCCGGAGTCCTGCCCAGTGTGCCAGTCTTTGATATCCCGCCAGTTACCAGACCCGGGCGGTGGAACATTTTGCCCAGCTAGGACTGTTTGGAGCGTCCTGAGGCCGCTCCTTGAGGGGGGGTACTGTCAGGAATGGACTAGCCAGCAATGGTGGGACTCACCTGCCTTTTGATCTGCAGTACCAGGGCTGGCCAGCGGGTGCTCCCAGCAATCAGAGACTCAACTTTGCAGCCAGCTAACACCTGGAACTGATTATGCTGGGGTATTTAAGGGATGGCCAGACTTGCAGACTCTGCCTTGGTGTTGTGTTTCTCTTGGGCCCTGTATACTGTTCCTGCTCTCTGTTCCTGTCTGATTCTCTGCTGACCCTGCTCTGATCCCTGGCTTGTCTGACCATCCCTCTGCCTGACCCTCTGTACTACGCTGCCTGCTACCTGTTCTGATCCCTGGCTTGTGACCCTGACCATCCCTCTGCCTGACCCTCTGTACTACGCTGCTAGCTACCTGCTGAACCTGGCCTGTGACCCCGACCAATCTCCGCTTGCTCCCCCTGTACCTACCTGCCCAATTGATATTGACCCGGCCTGCCTGACGACGCTTGCTTGTATGTACTGTTATCTGTGGGTGGTTGGTTTGGTTTGTTTGCACTGTATTATGTTTAGTATTGCACTGCGTTTATGTTTGTATTGTTAGTGTTAATAAATTATATTGTTTATCACATATCTGAAGTCTGCGTTTCCCTGCGTCAGCCACACACCTCTGGTCACACCTGGGAGCCCTGACAGAAAGTCAATAGACCACTGGACTACAATTCCCAGAAAGAGACTGTTAGGAGGAGAAAGCAGCTGGTTTCCTGGGCGGGAGCCCAGAGGACTTGCTCTTGCTGTGAGCAGACCGGAGAGTAACTCTGTGGCCTGACAGAACTGGAATGCCAATAACCTGCATTCTGTGACCTAAGTCACCCAGGTGCACAGCCACCAGGCTTGTCATCTTTGTCACTGGGACTGGTGAGAGGCTGCTGCCGCAGTTGATTTACCTCTATTGTCAGAGACTGAGACTATAGAGACATTGTCCATCAATCCATACTCACTGATTGCAGAGTTCGAGAGGACTATACTCACGTGAACCATGTTAAAGACTGGTCCCCACCATTAGCCGTCTGAAGGTTTAGAGTTAAGAACTGGCTACTGACTAGCTGCTTCACAGGGACCTAATCACTCATAATCACTGGTATCTTTCTAGGGACAGTGTAAGGGACCACCCGGCGGTACCTCTAGCAATCCACTGGTCAGGTGCTTCCAGAGCGTGGAGTCTAAGTCCCAGAGCACTTGTTCACCAGGGCCCCTGATGGTGGGGATGGACTTGGAGCGCTCAGAGACCAGGTCGTGACTACTGGGCACACTCACCACTGGTAGAGGTATCCGCCGAGGGCTCCCGCAGAGTAAGAGCCTGATGTGAGGAGGTCGGGTGGTCCCGACGGGATGGATGGCTGAGCAGGTGCAGGGTCAAACAAGTCGGGTCGGGAGCCGTGGGGTCTGCGAGGTACAAAACAGCGGGCAGAGAATAGTCGGGTCACACGCCGGGTCAGCAACAGTAGATCAGAATAAACGGGGGGCATCCAGGAGAGAGGTCAGGCAAGCCAAAGGTCAGGGCAGGAGAAGACAGCAGGGTCAGACAATCCGGGTAAGCAACTCACAGCAATACAGGTACGCAGATCAGGAACAGGAATAGACCGAACGGCACCTAATGACAGCTCAGGGCGATTAAAATACCGCGCCCTGCGCTGTCATTGGTGCCCGGCATGCACCCGCGTCACCCAGTGCGCATGCGCGAGCTGGCTGCCGCGTCACTCAGTGCGCATGCGCGGGCTCGCGGCCGGCACAGACCCAGTGCCCGCATTCCCGTGCGAGGCGGCGCACTGCGCCTGAGCCGGGACCAGCGCTGCGGCGATCCCTGACAGACAGACATACAGTTATCCATATAGAGTGCACTTTGAAGGGTTGCAGAGGAGTTATGGGGGTTTTAGCCATTATCAGTAATACTGTTTACAACTGACTTTTTTTTCTGACACTGTTTATTTCTGGTTTAACTTTGTTAAATTAGTATAGTGTTCTAATCTAAGCTGCTTTAACCTAGTGATTGCATTGTTTATCTCAATGTGAACAAGCTGCTCATTTATGTATGTCTTGCCA